>NC_082712.1:52920865-53279883 GCF_030144855.1 Hypanus sabinus | reverse complement strand
AGAGGAGTTACAGGCAGGTGGTCACTCCGGGACCACGGGAGGCAGATAGGTGGGTTACAGTCAGGAAGGGGAAGAGGCAGGTACTAGAGAGTACCCCAGTGGCTGTACCCCTTGACAATAAGTACTCATGTTTGAGTACTGTTGGGGGGGACAGCCTACCTGGTGGGAGTGACAGTGGCTGAGCCTCCGGCACAGAGGACGGCCCTGTAGCTCAGAAGGGTAGGGTTAGAAGAAAGAGGTCCATAGTAATAGGGGACTCAATAGTCAGGGGCTCAGACAGGCGTTTCTGTGGAGGTGACCGGGAGTCCCGGATAGTAATTTGCCTCCCTGGTGCCAGGGTTCGGGACGTTTCTGATTGCGTCCAAGATATCCTGAAGTGGGAGGGTGAAGAGCCAGAGGTCGTGGTACATGTAGGTACCAATGACATAGGAAGGAAAGGGGAAGAGGTCCTGAAACGAGAGTATAGGGAGTTAGGAAGGCAGTTAAGAAGAAGGACCGCAAAGGTAGTAATCTCGGGATTACTGCCTGTGCCACGCGACAGTGAGAGTAGGAATAGAATTAGGTGGAGGATGAATGCGTGGCTGTGGGATTGGAGCAGGGGGCAGGGATTCAAGTTTCTGGATCGTTGGGACCTCTTCTGGGGCAGGAGTGACCTGTTCAAGAAGGACGGATTACACTTGAATCGTGGGGGCACCAATATCCTAGCGGGGAGGTTTGCTAGGGCTACAGGGCGGACTTTAAACTAGTAAGATGGGGGGGGGGGGGCGGGAGACTATTTGAGGAGACTATGGGAGAGGAGGTTAGTTCACTAGTGGAGCAAGTAAATAGACAGTGTGTGAGGGAGGAAAGGCAGGTGATGGAGAAGGGATGCGCTCAGCCCGAAGATGTAGGGGAGAAGAAAGAAAAGGATAATAAATTTGAATGCATTGTTAGGGATGGAAAGAGAGGAGGAGATGGAGAGTATCTTAAATGTATCTATTTTAATGCTAGGAGCGTTGTAAGAAAGGTGGATGAGCTTAAAGCGTGGATTGATACCTGGAATTACGATGTTGTAGCTATTAGTGAAACATGGTTGCAGGAAGGGTGTGATTGGCAACTAAATATTCCTGGATTTAGTTGCTTCAGGTGTGATAGAGTAGGAGGGGCCAGAGGAGGAGGTGTTGTATTGCTTGTCCGAGAAAATCTTATGGCGATGCTTTGGAAGGATAGATTAGAGAGCTCCTCTAGGGAGGCCATTTGGGTGGAATTGAAGAATGGGAAAGGTGCAGTAACACTGATAGGAGTGTATTATAGGCCACCTAATGGGGCGCGTGAGTTGGAAGAGCAAATGTGTAAGGAGATAGCAGATATTTGTAGTAAACACAAGGTGGTGATTGTGGGAGATTTTAATTTTCCACACGTAGACTGGGAAGCTCATTCTGTAAAAGGGCTGGATGGTTTAGAGTTTGTGAAATGTGTGCAGGATAGTTTTTTGCAACAATACATAGAAGTACCGACTAGAGATGGGGCAGTGTTGGATCTCCTGTTAGGGAATGCGATAGGTCAGCTGACAGATGTATGTGTTGGGGAGCACTTCGGGTCCAGTGATCACAATAGCATTAGCTTCAATATAATTATGGAGAAGGACAGGACTGGACCTAGAGTTGAGATTTTTGATTGGAGAAAGGCTAAGTTTGAGGGGATGCGAAGGGATTTAGAGAGAGTGGATTGGGTCAAGTTGTTTTATGGGAAGGATGTAATAGAGAAATGGAGGTCATTTAAGGGTGAAATTATGAGGGTACAGAATCTTTATGTTCCTGTTAGGGTGAAAGGAAAGGTTAAAGGTTTGAGAGCACCATGGTTTCAAAGGAATATTAGAAATTTGGTTCAGAAAAAGAGGGATGTCTACAATAGATATAGGCAGCATGGAGTAAAGGAATTGCTCGAGGAATATAAAGAATGTAAAAGGAATCTTAAGAAAGAGATTAGAAAAGCTAAAAGAAGATACGAGGTTGGTTTGGCAAATAAGGTGAAAATAAATCCGAAAGGATTCTACAGTTATATTAAAAGCAAGAGGATAGTGAGGGATAAAATTGGCCCCTTAGAGATTCAGAGTGGTCAGCTATGTGTGGAACCGAAGGAGATGGAGAGATTTTGAATGATTTCTTCTCTTCGGTATTCACTAAGGAGAAGGATATTGAATTGTCTAAGGTGTGGGAAACAAGTAAGGAAGTTATGGAACCTATGACAATTAAAGAGGTGGAGGTACTGGCGCTTTTAAGAAATTTAAAAGTGGATAAATCTCCAGGTCCTGACAGGATATTCCCCAGGACCTTGAGGGAAGTTTTTGTAGAAATAGCAGGAGCTCTGACGGAGATCTTTAATATGTCATTAGAAACGGGGATTGTGCCGGAGGATTGGCGTATTGCTCATGTGGTTCCATTGTTTAAAAAGGGTTCTAGAAGGAAGCCTAGCAATTATAGACCTGTCAGTTTGACATCAGTGGTGGGTAAATTAATGGAAAGTATTCTTAGAGATAGTATTTATAATTATCTGGATAGACGGGATCTGATTAGAAGTAGCCAGCATGGATTTGTACGTGGAAGGTCATGTTTGACAAACCTTATTGAATTTTTTGAAGAAGTTACGAGGAATGTTGACGAGGGTAAGGCAGTGGATGTAGTCTATATGGACTTCAGCAAAGCCTTTGACAAAGTTCCACATGGAAGGTTAGTTAAGAAGGTTCAGTAGTTAGGTATTAATGCTGGAGTAATAAAATGGATTCAACAGTGGCTAGATGGGAGATGCCAGAGAGTAGTGGTGGATAATTGTTTATCCGGATGGAGGCCGGTGACTAACGGGGTGCCTCAGGGATCTGTTTTGGGCCCAATGTTGTTAGTAATATACATAAATGATCTGGATGATGGGGTGGTAAATTGGATTAGTAAGTATGCTGATGATACTAAGGTAGGAGGTGTTGTGGATAATGAGGTGGATTTTCAAAGCTTGCAGGGAGATTTATGCCGGTTAGAAGAATGGGCTGAACGTTGGCAGATGGAGTTTAATGCTGAGAAGTGTGAGGTTCTACATTTTGGCAGGAATAATCCAAATAGAACATACAGAGTAAATGGTAGGGCATTGAGGAATGCAGAGGAACAGAGAGATCTAGGAATAACTGTGCATAGTTCCCTGAAAGTGGAGTCTCATGTAGATAGGGTGGTGAAGAGGGCTTTTGGAACGCTGGCCTTTATAAATCAAAGCATTGAGTACAGAAGTTGGGATGTAATGCTAAAGTTGTACAAGGCATTGGTAAGGCCAAATTTGGAATATTGTGTGCAGTTCTGGTCACCGAATTATAGGAAAGATATCAATAAATTAGAGAGAGTGCAGAGACAATTTACTGGGATGTTACCTGGGTTTCAGCACTTAAGTTACAGAGAAAGGTTGAACAAGTTAGGTCTCTATTCATTGGAGCGTAGAAGGTTGAGGGGGGATTTGATCGAGGTATTTAAAATTTTGAGAGAGATAGATAGAGTTGACGTGAACAAGCTGTTTCCATTGAGAGTAGGGGAGATTCAAACTAGAGGACATGATTTGAGAGTTAGGGGGCAGAAGTTTAAGGGAAACACGAGGGGGTATTTCTTTACTCAAAGAGTGATAGCTGTGTGGAATGAGCTTCCTGTAGAAGTAGTAGAGGCCAGTTCAGTTGTGTCATTTAAGGTAAAATTGGATAGGTATATGGACAGGAAAGGAGTGGAGGGTTATGGGCTGAGTGCGGGTAGGTGGGACTAGGTGAGATTAAGGGTTCGGCACGGACTAGGAGGGCCAAGATGGCCTGTTTCCGTGCTGTGATTGTTATATGGTTATATGGTTTTAAGGACCACCATGGTGACACTGTGAATGTCAAGCATTCACCTGTAGAATGCATTGCAAGCAGGCTTCATACTGAGAAGAATTCAGTCCATCTCTTTTTCTGATTTTCTCTGAGTATAAATGAGGACCTTGCATAGATGTGTGTGTACAGTCAATGGCTCTCTGAAACATTACAAATCCCATGGTCCTGTTCAATCCGACAGGTCTCTGCGTTTAGCCTTCTCCAGTGAAAGGGAGTGATGTATATTCATTCATTAGGGCAGAGCTGAAAGGGGAAGGCAGGAAATCAATGAGAGCTTGGAAGGCAAAGAAAACAACAGTAGTGAAGTCGCAACGTGGTAGAAAACTAAATATAGAGTAAATACGGCTGAAAAGGTGAAGGTGTACAATGCTAGGTGGGAGTATAATATTGCCACCATTACTGACACACAATTTTGAGATGGGCAGGAACAGCATCTTAACAGTCCTGCTTCTTTGATCTCTTCATTGTGATAAAGAGAGAAGGGTGGTATTATTGGATGAAGAAACTGTTAAGAGTTGTGGGAAGGAATTAAGTGTTAAGAGGCTGAACTAAACAGAAAGAGAGCAATTGTACTTATGGGAGTGTATTATAATCAGTCAGATAGGCAGAGACGGGGGGGGGGGGAATAGATTTGCATGCAAATTTCTGACAAGTGTAAAATAAAGTGGGTATTTTAACGCTCCTAATATTGACTCCAATACATTCAGCATTAAAAGTGAAGCAGAACAGCAAGGAGGAAAGCAACTCTGGATTTAGCCTTAGGCAATGAATCTGGCTAGATGCAAGGAGTAACACTGGGAAGGAAGAGAATTTTATGTGGTTGTGATCCTAATTCTTAACACAATTAGGGAAAGGGACAAGGCGCAAGTAAGGCAAGAGATTATAAATTGTGAGAACGCCAGTTTTAATTTGGCTGAGAAATTATTTAGCAAAACTCAGCTGGAAACAAGCAAAAGTTAAACAAGGTATAGCATAGGACCTATTAGAGATCAAAGAGGGAGGTGAGGGAGGTGTGTAGGTGGAGAATGTAGATAAGGACCTTCGCTTTTTGTAGTACATATTCATAATTTAGTCTTAAATACAGGGGGCTTGATCAAAGAGCTTTGTCACTGGGTCGACAGTGAATAACAATGCATTAGACTGCAAGAAGGCATGAAAAATCTGGTTGGTGGACATGAAGGTAGGCAAAGGAGTTTAATCCAGAGAATGGTCATGTCATATATTTGGGGAACATAAAACAAAACAAAGAAGTATATAATGAATGGAAAGATATTGAGTGCTGTAGAGGTACAGAAGGACATTGGATTGTACATTCATTGATCCTTAAAAGTCAGAAAGTAGGTCAATAAAATGTTTAAAATGCTGAAGAGATATTTTCCTTTATGAGCAATGAGATATAATATAATGACAAGAATAGTATGTTAGCACTGCAAACAATATTACAGAATTTTACCCAATGACTTTACAGTCATTTTACAGAGGAGATTTTACAGAATGTTTCCAAGGCATTAATCCCCCTCATACAAAAAAAAAGAAACAAAAGCCCCTGGGCAACTTCAGAGCAGCAATAATCACACACAGGTCACGCTGTCTGGAAACAGCTACTGTGACCAATAGGCAAAACAGAATGCCACCCATTTTAGATGATGCCCTGAGAAAATTTCATGGAATAAAACTGACAGAGCTGTTGTGGAGCTTTAACAAATTGCATTGTGTTTCAAAAGTCCTCTTCAGAGCACAGTCAGTCAATGTCAATCATTAAGTAAATCTAAACTTTGATTTAAACAATGCTCAAAACTCTCAGCAAAGATATGTTTACCTCTGTTTAACTAGGTGTTTGTAGCAGATGTCATAAAGCATAGACATGTTAAATAACATAGAACTTCCTTACTAGCAGCCAACAGTCAATTTATGATGGATCAACATCTTCATGATCCTCTAGACAGTTATTGATAACATGCTCTTCAATTCCTTTACCAAGATGGCATTTAACACTAAACTAAATTATAGATCTGTATTATTGAGGATAATGCTGCTGGTCAGCAAGAATAAGCTTGCACAGAAATGAAAGTAGAAGTTGGTCCAGCTATAGAATCCATTGCTAGTAAATTTTTCTTTCAATAATCTGAGTCAGCAGAATTTACTGAGTTCACAGAGATGACAAATTTCATTTCAAGAATTGATTCACGCATTTCAACTGCATCTAGTGTGAACAGTTTGTCTTCAGTACTGGTATGAAGCTGTTCTTTTGAGTATTACGAACAATTGATGGTAAATAGAAGGGGAAAGGGCTAAACCTATAACTTAATGAAATAAATAATCTATGTACAATTTTTGCATCTAATAGAAAACATATTTTCCCCTCTGTGGCAGACATTCAGAACTAAAGTGCATTAAATGTAAATTGGGAGAAGAAACAAAATCGACCTGAACTTTTCTAAATGAAAATGGGTTAATTCATCTTTCAGTCAGGATGGTGCCAGTGAAAGATGATTCCTTGGTGATATCTTTGAGATAGTCAATTATTTGAGTTGTTCTATGTCTTCTACTTATTCTTTTTATCTTAATTTTGTTTTTGAAACTGTTGGAGCCTGTGATTTACAGTCTGTTGTTTGACTGAGACAGCTAGTGCCCTCCAAGAAAACTCTAGGAGAGAAATGCGAGCACAAGCTACCATGAGGAGAAGCTCAGAGACGAGACCAGGGGCCATGATGGACTACATTTTTCATTGATTAAAGCATTGAGGAAGATTGAAACATCAAGGCAAATGCGGAGGACAGTGAGTAGTTCTCAGAGAGAACACTAGTTTGAGTCACATCCCTCAGACAGGCTGTGGGATCGAGATGTTGCCATCGAAGGAATCACTGGCTCATGCCACTGCCCTCAAAAGGGCCGCTGATTCAAGCCGCTGCCCTTGGAGGGGCTGCTCATTCATGTTGCTGCCCTTGTGGTGGGGGGTGGGGGGGGGGTGCTAGTTGGCCTGACTGCCCTCAGAGTGGTTGCTGGTTTGAATCGCTTTCCTTGAAGGGGTCATTGGGTCTCAATGCTCTTGAGAGATAATCAAAATTCTGAGATTTAGGGATTGCACTGTAGTTCATGTTGGCCTCTTTCAGCTCGATGCATCTTTTTTTGTTCCAGCCCATGCTTTCTTGATGCCAGTTGGCGGGCTGAGGGGTTGGGGTTTGATGTTCTTGTTCATTCTCCACGAGGACAATGTGTTCATTTTTGTGCAAGGGAAAGGTTGAGGGGGTTTGGGTTGTGTAAGATTTTGTTTATTCTTCATTTTGTGCAAGGGGGATTGATGTCTTTCTTTCAACTATTTCTATGGTTTCCTGTATTTTATGGCTATCTGGAGAATTGAATTGAATTGTCTTTATTACTTACATCCTTCACATACATAAGGAGTTACAGCTCTGTCTAAATGTGCCATGTTCAATATATAATAATTTATAATAAATAGTATGCACAGGACAGTCAATATAACAAAGAAATACAATTGTATCAGCATGAATTAATCAGTCTGTTGGCCTAGTGAAAGAAGTTGTCCCGGAGTCTGTTGGCCCTGGCTTTTATGCTGGGGTACCGTTACCCAGAAGGCAGCAGCTGGAACAATTTGTGGTTGAGGTGACTCGGGCCCTCTTACACATATCTTTGTAAATGTCCTGAATAGTGGCAAGTTCCCATCTACAGATGAGCTGGGCTGTCTGCACCACTCTCTGCAGTCCTGCAATTGAGGGAAGTACAGTTCCCATATCAGCCAGTGATGCAGCCAGTCAGGATGCTCTCAATCATGCCCTGATGGAAAGTTCTTAGAATTTGGAGAGTGGGGGTGGTGAAATACCAAACTTCTTCAAATATTTGAGGTGAAAGAGGCACTCTTGTACCTTTCTCACCACACAGTGGGAACATACAGACCATGTGAGGTCCTCAGCGATGTGTATGCTGAGGAACTTAAAGCTGTTCACCCTCTCAACCCCGGATCCATTGATGTTAATAAGGGTTAGCCTGTCTCAATTCCTCCTGTAGTCCACAACCAGCTGCTTTGTTTTTGCAACATGGAAGGAGAGGTTGTTTTCTTGATACCACTCTGTCAGGGTGACGACTTCTTTCTGTAGGCTGCCTTGTTATTATTCGTGATCAGGCCAATCAGTGTAGTGGTGTCAGCAAATTTAATTAGCAGATTGCAGCTGTGGCTGGGGTCGCAGTCATGGATATACAGAGAGTAAAGGAAGGGGCTTAGGACAGAGCCCTGAGGGGCACCTGTGTTGAGGGTCAGTAGGGCAGAGTTGAGGGAGCCCAATCTTACCACCTACCGGTGATCTAACAGGAAGTCCAGGATCCAGCTGCACAAGGCAGGATGAAGGCCGAGGTCTCTGATCTTCTTTTCCAGACTGAAGGGAACTACAGTGTTAAATGCTGAACTGTAGTCCAAGAACAGCATTGTCACATAAGCATCCTTCTTCTCCAGATGTGTAAGGATGATGTGTAGAGCTGTGGCTATTGCATCATCTGTCAATCGGTTGTGTTGGTAGACGAATTATAGGGGGTCCGATGTGGGTGGTAACATGCTGCAGATATAGCTTTTGACCAGCCTCTCAAAGCATTTGCATATTATTGATGTGAGTGCGACAGAACGTCAGTTATTCAGACATATTACATTGGTCTTTTTAGGTAAAAATCTCAGGTAAATCTCAGAGTTGTATTCTGCATATATACTTTGATAATAAAATGAACCTTTGATCCTTTAAACCTTTGAACTCTAATGTCAATAAACAGGTCAGATTTGCTTTAATCCCTGGAATGAAAATAGTGTGAATGTTTACAAATCTTCTTGCCACAGTTTACATAGATTACAGCTAGTTAATTTTTGAGAGATTTCTACCTTTATTTTCTGGCAAAATCATCAATGAAACTATAAAAAATTAATTGTTTCCTGACAAGGCTCGCTTAATCGCTCAGATTATTGGCTTGACAAATTATTTTCTATTAATTTCCTCTTCACCTTACTGAAGACACAGAAGAAGCATTTACCTGACCATTGGCAGGTATCAGAGCAAGGCACAGCTAACTTGGGGGGTCAGAAATACTGATTACAGACCCATCTTATCAAGATTTTCCTCAACAAATTATAAGATTATAACTGTTATGCTGGTAATTAACTTTAATTCTTGTCATTTTATGTTACAAATGACATTTAAATAAGTAACAACAGATATGTTATGGGTAAATTTAATGGGAGGAGCACAGCCATTTATTGCATGTAACTGTATATGCTGGCAAATCACATTACTTCCATGCATTTACCTCCCAGACTCTGGCAGAGGCATATTGAGGGCAGCCCACTGCACCTTTTACAGCTGCAACATGACTTCCTGACTTTTAAACTCAGTGCACTGACTGATAAAGACAAGAATATTGCACACCTTCTTAACTGCCCTATCTACTAATGTTAAACTTTTTAAGAGACCAAGAACTTGCTTCCCAAAATCCCTGGATACATCATTGCTCTTTAGGGTCTGGCTATGTATCACAAGGCCTTGGTACGAAACGGAAACACCTCTTTTTCTCTTATTAAGGACAGAGAGAGAGAGCCTGTGGTATGTCGAATACTGGGTTAATGGGTGGTCTTTGGGGTGCTGCAAGTCTGTGTCTTTATTGATGCTTTGCTCGTGCTTGAGTACTCGGTGGGAGGCACAGCAGCTTTTTTATTGCAGTTGGAAGAGGAGGGATCGTTACTTTGCTGCTGCTTATGCGTGGGAAGGGGGAGCTGGGGGTCTTTGGGGTTCTAACATTTAACTGTCATTCATTCTTTGTGGCACTCCCCTCATTTCATGGATGGTGGCAAAGAAGAAGTAAATTGTATACATTCCTCTGACATTAAATCTACCTTTGAAACCTTTGATTCACTATGCAACAGAAATGGATCCATTCCAGAAAAAAAAAAGACTTCTGTTTTATAAAGGACAAACGTAGGTCCTTTACAGTCAGAAACAGGTGAATTGATCATGGGGAACAAGGACATGGCAGACCAATTGAATAACTACTTTGGTTCTGACTTCACTAAGGAGGACATAAATAATCTTCCAGAAGTAGTAGGGGACTGAGGGTCTAGTGAGATGGAGGAACTGAGGGAAATACATGTTAGTAGGGAAGTGGTGTTAGGTGAATTGAAGGGATTAAAGGCAGATAAATCCCCAGGGCCAGGTGGTCTGCGTCCCAGAGTGCTTAAGGAAGTAGCCCAAGAAATAGTGGATGCATTAGTGATAATTTTTCAAAACTCCTTAGATTCTGGATTAGTTCCTGAGGATTGGAGGGTGGCTAACGTAACCCCACTTTTTTAAAAAGGAGGGAGAGAGAAACTGGGGAATTATAGACCGGTTAGCCTGACATTGGTGATAGGGAAAATGCTAGAGTCGATTATCAAAGATGAGATAACAGCACATTTGGAAAGAAGTGAAATCATCAGACAAAGACAGCATGGATTTGTGAAAGGAAAATCATGTCTGACGAATCTTACAGAATTTTTTGAGGATGTAACTAGCAGAGTGGATAGGGGAGAACCAGTGGATGTGGTATATTTGGATTTTCAAAAGGCTTTTGACAAGATCCCACACAGGAGATTAGTGTGCAAACTTAAAGCTCACGGTATTGAGGGTGTGGTATTGATGTGGATAGAGAATTGGTTGGCAGACAGGAAGCAAAGAGTGTAATAAATGGGACCTTTTCAGATGGGCAGGCAGTGACTAGTGGGGTACCGCAAGGCTCGGTGCTGGCATTTCAGTTGTTTACAAAATATATTAATGATTTAGATGAGGGAATTAAATGCAGCATCTCCAAGTTTGCGGATGACACGAAGCTGGGTGGCGGTGTTAGCTGTGAGGAGGATGCTAAGGGGATGCAGAGTGACTTGGATAGGTTAGGTGAGTGGGAAAGTTCATGGCAGATGCAATTTAATGTGGATAAATGTAAGGTTATCCACTTTGGTAGCAAGAACAGGAAAACAGATTATTATCTGAATGGTGGCCGATTAGGAAAAGGGGAGGTGCAACGAGACCTGGGTGTCATTGTACACCAGTCATTGAAAGTGAGCATGCAGGTACAGCAGGTGTTGAAAAAGGCAAATGGTATGTTGGCATTCATAGCAAGAGGATTCGAGTACAGGAGCAGGGAGGTTCTACTGCAGTTGTACAAGACCTTGGTGAGACCACAGATGGAGTATTAGGTGCAGTTTTGGTCCCCTAATCTGAGGAAAGACATTCTTGCCATAGAGGGAGTACAAAGAAGGTTCACCAGATTGATTCCTGGGATGGCAGGACTTTCATATGAAGAAAGACTGGATCGACTAGGCTTATACTCACTGGAATTTAGAAGATTGAGGGGGGATCTTATTGAAACGTATAAAATTCTAAAGAGATTGGACAAGCTAGATGCAGGAAGATTGTTTCCGATGTTGGGGGAGTCCAGAACGAGGGGTCACAGATTAAGGATAAAGGGGAAGCCTTTTAGGACCGAGATGAGGAAAAACTTCTTCACACAGAGTGGTGAATCTGTGGAATTCTCTACCACAGGAAACAGTTGAGGCCAGTTCATTGGCTATATTTAAGAGGGAGTTAGATATGGCCCTTGTGGCTAAAGAGATCGGGAGTATGGAGAGAAAGCAAGCACAGGATTCTGAGTTGGATGATCAGCCATGATCATACTGAATGGTGGTGCAGGCTTGAAGGGCCAAATGGCCTACTCCTGCACCTATTTTCTATGTTTCTATGATCCCAGTTTGATTTTGATCAATTATCACCAAATATGCCATCACAACCATCATAGAGACAGACACTGAGGCAAATTTGTACACAATTTTATTAATCTGAAATACTCTATTTTATTTCATAGAGTCATAGAAAGATACAGCATAAAAATAGCTTTTGAGACCATTGACTCCAGACTGTACATTAATCACTCATTTACATTAATCATATATTAATCCCATTCTTCATACTTTCTATAAACTCCCTCCAGATTCTACTACTCACCAACATATTAGGGGTAACTTACTGTCCAATTAGCCTACCACGTTACAAGTTCTGTGACATGGAAAGAGACCAGAGCTCTTGTAGGAAACCCTGTCACGGGAATAACATGCAACTTGCACACAGACAGCTACTGAGGTCAGGACTGAACCCAAGTTCGCGATGATGTGGGATGGCAATTCTACGAGCTGCGCCATTGTTTCAACCTATTAGCATGTACAACCTCAGTCACAAATGTGCAAACCGAGTTGTGGCACAACCAGACAAGACCACCATGCATACAAACAAAATAAGTGCTACTAGTTCAAGACACTATATCAATACTCATCTAAGAACATAATTCCACATAGATGTCCGGTATTGTCAGCAATGGTCATCGCACCATGATATAAAGACTTACCATGTAAAACCTTGAGGAGCCTTCACAGAAGTTCTGTACTGAACTCTTTGGTGTCTTTACTGCATTTATTGTGCAGGACCTACCCATCAAGGGAAGTGTCTCCATGGTGTGAGTTGTGCCAGTGAGTGTTGAAATAGAGGTAGTTGTGAAAAAGTTGCTACATCTGCTTTTTGTTCCCCGTTAACCTCATCTTCTATTATTGCAGTGCTGAGATGAAGTTAATGTGACTTGATCTAGTCAGACTAGGCTTATCCAACTATTCCTGGATAAAATATATTTAGGATATTTTCGTCTTTATCAGTGATGTACTTAGTTCATAATGCCAAACGTTATAGGAGCAGAATTAGGCCATTGAGTATATCGAGTTTACTCAGCCATTCAGTCAAGAGCCTTAACCTCTTCCCATTCAGGAACGTGTCTTAAATGCATCAGATAGCTTGGCCTTTATTACCTTCTGTGATAATAATACGTTCTATTGATTCACCACTTTCTAGCTAAAGAAATTCCTCATTTCACTTTTAAAAGGACCTCCTTTATTCTGAAGTTGCACTCTCAGATTCTAGACTCTCCTACTAACTGAAACATTCTCTACACATCCACTCCATCCAGGTTTTTCAGTGTCTGGTAAGTTTCAATGGGATCCTCCCCACCACCCCCTCACGCCCCCCATCTTTGGTAACTCCACCGAGTACAGGCACTGAGCTATCAAACACTTACCATATGTTAAGCCATTCAGTCCTGAGTTCATTCTTGATAACTTCTTTTTGACTCTCTCCACGGCCAGCACATTTTATAAAGCCTCAGGGGTATGTCCTTGCTTTAATGCTCTATTCCCCTCGAAATGAATACTGACATTGCATTTGCTTTATTTACCACCAGCTCTAGTTGCAAGAGTATATTTTGGCTAGTTAATCCTGGTTCACAATTATAACCTTTCCTAAGGAAAGGAATTATTTTTCTCATTTCCCAATTGAAAGGAAAAATCATGAATCAATTTCTGTATTTACTTCTTTTTAATCTCAGTAGTGGAAGCCATCAGAGCTCAAGGATTTGTAACACATACAAAATGCTGCAGGAACTCAGTGGGGCAGGCAGTATCTATGGGAATGAATAAACTGTTGACATTTTGGACTAAGACCTTTCATCGGGAGTGGAAAAGAAAGGAGAAGAAGCAGAACAAGGTGGGGGAGGGGAAGGAGTACAAGTTAGGAGTACAAGGTGGGGGAGAGGAAGAAGCCAGCATGGTATGTATTTCATACTATTATTTTTTCAAGTATTGTAGTTTACTTATATGTATTAACTTAAGTGATTTCTAAACTTGAATTCATGATTCACTGAGAGAATTTGAGAGTGGGCTGCATGACAGGAGCTTCTATGAATATAGGGAGGGAAAGGACAATGAAATATTTATTGCAATGAAATAATGATCATTCTAAACTTGAGGAACTTGGCACCAAATCTATTGCCGATTAAGTACAGGGATGGTAAAAGAGCAGAATTTGTGGCAAAAAAGAATTGCAAACAGTGGAATTGTATGTGAGTTTACATTTATGAAAGATGAAGGAGAGAAATCTGAAAGGAATAATTTAAGGAATACAGTGCACGCTGGTGTTGATAAAGACCTGTATGCAATTTTCAATATCAGATGGTTGATGCAGAAGTGCAAGTAGGAGATGTTATGAGGTTGATAGTCTATGTGATGTTGTTGAGAGCTGATCTTTGGCAGTCTGGTCCAAACTGAAATAATGAACTGTGGTAAGGGAAGGTGTTTCAATGGCCCTAGGTTAAGTTATATTCACTTTACTTTTATTTGTTACATTTTTTCTTTCCTTCTCTATATGGCTTTGAAAACCATGCATGCATTTTAAAAATGTCTTTAAGTTTTATATAGGCCAATGAATAATTGCCAGTCTGCATTTATCTGAATTTTAAGTGCACCTCTCCTGATTGCATTTCTGATCAGACTTCTGTGTGAACCTCAACAGGAGAATTGTTTGCATAAAACCAATATATTTCAGAAAATTGAAAGATATTTATTTAGTTTAATTAATTGCGCAAAATAGAATCACTTCCTTGCACAATGGATTATCATTGATGGCATTTCCGGCACAGCTTTTGAAGGAGTTTCAAAATCAAAGATTCGAAAGTGAGTCAAAGTGAACAAGTATTAAGCTTAATAGAAGAGTTAATTAATGAGATGAATTCATGGCTGGATTCATTATTGAAATTAAGGTATCACAGTGATTCATGCTAAAAAGCTATAAGGTAACATTGTTAATACCACATCGCATTTCTGTTTAGCAAGAAAGGAAGGAAAATTGATATTATTTGCTGCTTAGATCCCTTCAAAAATGATTAAGTAAATTATTATTTACTCATTCATATCAGAAGCAGTATTAATTTACTTATTATTAACATATCATCTTCAAGACAGCAATGATTTGCAAATTCAGAATATTAAAAGGGAGATGATTTCCTTGCTCTGTGTTCTGTAAGGCTGCATGAAGAAATAGAGGTCATTGTAAACATCCTCTTCCTAGGAAGTGAGAACAAATTAGCTGGACCACTGGAAGTGCAATAAGGTTGCATGAGTTAGATGGGACAATCACTCATCAGCTAAGTATTTACTATGTTCATTTGAGGAAACTAAATCAACTCAGAGGAGCTCAGCAAAATTAACTTAAACCATTGTATATTAGCTAAATCTTGAATTATTTAGTTGTTAAATAATTTCCAAATTATACCAGTTTTAGGTTCAATAAATAATGATGTGTCTGGACATCACCCTGAAGGGTCAAGAAGGAGTGAGAGGAAGCAGACCTATTTTGATAGGGATCTTAATTTGTAATTATTCATACATGAACCAGTGTAGACTGTGTGCAAAAGTGTTATAATTTCAGAATCCAGCCTCTATTCACCAAGTTGTTGATTGGGTAAAACAATAGGGACCAGGGCTTTAGTGACTAGCATCATTTCAAACCCATTTGTGCTAATTAAAAGCAGACTGCATCTCTTAAAGAGGAAACACACCATGGCCTAGGCAGATAGTGGAAGTCATTCAAAAGATCATTGCATGAGGATATCTGATCAAACAATGGAGGTAATGGGTGATAAGGTTCTGAGATGGAGAAATATTTGCTCTCTGTGATGACCATTCTTAGGTTGAAATGAGAGTGGGAAGAGGCAGCTGAGGAGTAAATGGACACAGTGAAGCCATCAGTAGCCAAAAGTAATACCAGAGCAAATGAATCAGATTTTGGCTTTGATGGGAAATTTTGCCCAAAAAGCCTGATTCACCTGTCATGCCAAGTCATTCATAAAACTCCACCTGACGTGTCAATTCAACCACAAGGCAGGCACCAGGGAAGGCACAAAATGATTCACTGTTTTGACTTTTTGTATGATATTTGATTTAGAATGGTCATGTTAAGATGAGAAGTAGAAGGTTTGGAGCAGTTTTGAAGGTATTGCTCTTTATTCAGAGGGCAGTTACAATCTGGAACACACTGTCTGTGAAAGTGGGGGGAAGCAGAGACTCTTGGATCATTCAATGTACATCTACACAAACACTAAAATGACAGAAAAAGCCAAGGACTAAGTACTGTGAAATAGGATTAGTTTAGTTGAGTACTTGATGATAGGCATGGAACATGCTAGGCCAAAGGGCTGTTTTTGAGTATGAAACCCATGTTCCTAGGCATCTCTGGAAATGCAGCTTGTTAGTCCCTCATTGACAGCTTCTGGACTCAGCAGAGAGGAAACCAGCTTTCTCAGGCTCCATGCGTCTAGGATGTATACAACTTTGGTTCCACCAAACCCCTGAGATTGGGCAGTCTCACTCAGCCATACCCCAGGTTGTGTGATTTACTGACTCCCTGCAATTGCCCCTCAGCAAGAAATAACAGATTGTACACTGCATACGGTTATAAAGAAGTAAATTTAAAAATATTAACTTAAGCAAACAATCATTAAGGTAAAGAAGGAATAACAGCAAGTAGGGTCCATTATACTTAAATGGTTGCATGTGCATGATGGAGCTCAAATCTTCCAGAAGCCGTTGTCTTTGATCGTACACACTGTACCAACTCCAATTCACCACTTCATGCAAAAGTTCTCCTCTTGGGCCCCATTGTAACACACATTTCTGCCAGATCGAATCCCACGGCCAGTTCTGGACCCCCTACAATTCTCCTACTGACACAACCGATTGATAGACGACGCACTGGTACTACTCTACACTACTCGACATACCGTCCTTACACATCTGGAGAAGAAGGATGCTTATCTGAGAATGCTTTTCTTGGACCACAGTTTAGCATTCAACATCATAGTTCCATCCAGGCTTGACAGGCTCAGAGGCCTTGGCCTTGACACTGCCTTATGCAGCTGGATTTTGGACTTCTTGTCAGATCGCTGGCAGGTGGTAAGAGTGGGCTCCCTCACCTTCCTGATCTTTAACGGTAACCCAAACAGGCTGAAAGCAGAACAGGCTGCCCTTACAGAACTGCTAAAATAAAATACGTACAGCATAGCAGTAAAAATCTTAGGCAGGGCCTTACATGTATGACCTCATCATTGTGTCCTGGCTTATGTTTTGCAACAGTGGTGTCCATGATGCTCGAACAATGAGAAAAGGTAAAATAGAACTATTGTATAATAGTAAATGTGCTGCTTTTAAGCATAACACATCCTGAAGTTTGTTCTCTGACTGGTCAGAGTGAAAGGGACCCTACCCTTCCCCAGCTTCCTTTACTTCCTTCTTCTCCTCCTCCTGATGTAACTGCACTCCAGTTGTTGGCACCCTGAGTACATTTTAAAATGTTTGTGTGGGCCATAATTAAATGAGATATTCTCAAAACAGACCTGGGTAGGTGAAAACTGAACTTCTATGAATGCAGTGAGCTTCAGCAACACAGCAGAAGTATATTTAATCACTTGAGGCAAATTCATGGCACAGCATTACTAGCAACACTAACATTACAATGGCACATTGCACTGATTCAGATCCTTTTTCACAGAAAGTGACCGGTGTTTTAACTTATGCCATACTGTGCTTCAGAATTAGCAATGGACAGGTTTTAACTTGGTATTAGGTGCAAGCCAATCATCCAACAGTTTCCATACTTGTGAAAATAGTATCTAAGAGAACTTATGATTTTGTGTAAAAATCTGTTACTGTGGTCTAGAGAACAGAAACTCCAGGTAAGCTTAAGAGGTAGTCAAGCTTTCAATTTTGAATGGATGTTGAGACAAGTTCTGGCCTGAGATTATTAGTGACTTCAAAGGCTATTCACAACATCTGTCTAAGAAAACATCCCTGGCACAGCTCCTTTAAACTATGTTCTTTAAATCCATGTCCTCTAATATTTGACATTTCTACCCTGAAAAAAGATATTGAATATCTTTTCCACCCATGTCCCTCATAATTTTATTAACAGCTATAAGGTCTCTCTTCAGCCCCCAACGTGCATCTGATATTTCCTCAATGGACATCTACTGACATCATTTGAGGATCCATGAGCATTCCATGTTTACTGATGGAAAATAGATGTTGAAGTTGCAATCCACAAATGTGACTTGCATTTATAATTCCAGATCAAAACAAAGAACATACTCCATTGCAAGTCAGCAAGAGCAAGCAAATGTAGAATCGAGTGCCCCCACTGATCAGTCAATGTTCTGCTCTTTGGACCTGCTGGCTTCTGTTGATAGTCTCCAGGACCATTCAAACAACTTTGGTGGGAGTCCTGTGAGATATATTGGTTCTTCCACATAATTCACAGCAGAAGTATCTCTGCCAGCATTATTACTCCATCCCCACAATAGCATAGGGCCATTAACAGCATAAAACTGAAGTTGTGCAGGCAATTGTAAGGGAGCAAGGGATTAATGGTTAAATGCACTGAAGATACAAATCTCCCTTCCGCCACGTTTTTAATTAAATGCACTGGAGCTCCAACTAGACTAATTTCGTTGTACACATTCCCCTGCTGCTTAATTATATAATTGTTTTGCCCAAGACTGCAAGAAGTTGCTGAGTTGTGAATCCAGTATGTCATGTGAACAGCCTCACCTCCATTGACACTGTCTACACTTCCTTCTGACTTGAAAAATGCAGCTAACCTAATCAAGGACCCTCCCACTATATTCTTTCTTATCCTCTCTCTCATTGGGCAGAAGATACAAAAGTTTGAGAGCACATACTGCGAGACTAAAAGATAGCTTCCATCAGACTTTTGATCGCCCCCCTCATACGTAAACAGATCAACTCTTGATCTCCCAGCCTCCCTACCTGTAGCCCTTGCACTTCATTTGCTTATCTGAACTGTACATGCTCCACAGCTGCAACACCACACTCTCTCTTCTGTTTGTCATGATCCACCTGGATGTCACGTAAACAAAAGTTTATCATGTGTACTGTGATACACTGATGATCTGGACAAAATCCCACATCCCTGCAATATTAGTCACCATGTTTCAGTAAACATTTGTTTATTTGCACCTCTTGGTCTTCCCAGCTTGTTTTAAAGTTTTACTACTAGTGTAATTTTTATTCTTCTTTCAAAGGCGTATCTTTATATTTCTCTGCATTGTGCCATGTGGTCTGGAGGCAACACCCTCTTCTGAAGGATAAAATAATATCTTCAGGAGGAAACTCTCAAAGACTTCTTTGAAAGAATTGTTCTACAACTAATTTTTGAATATTTGAACATAGAAGTACACCCAATGAAGGAGAAGTCAATCATTGTAAGCACTTTGATTTCACATTCAGTTTCACAAGTGTGGGCTCTAGAAGTTCTGTTTCATCCTGAAATAAAGGCGAAAGTGAACAATTTTTGTTGCCATAACATCTGTAAGATTTCAGCTATTATAGAGTTCCAACTTAGGTTAAAGTGGTAAAATTTTACAAACCACAATACACTGACACTTAGACTAAGCACAGGGAACATCCCTTTACCTGAAATCTTTTTGAAGTGTTTCCAAACTTCAAGTTCTTCCAAAACTACCAAATGCTCCATTTTATTTCCCAATTGATAAAGCAACATATCACAAAATGGTACATGAAGCTTAGAAGAATAGAGAGCTATGAGTAAGCCTAGTAATTTCTAAGGTAGGGACATATTTGGTACAACTTTGTGGGCTGAAGGGTCTGTATTGTGCTGTAGGTTTTCTATGTTTCTATGTAAAACATTCACAATGGAGGAAAACATATTAATATGCAATTTTTAACTTTTCCTTGTTAGAAATCTTCAAAAGAGAAATTAAAATTGTATCATGATCTGTAAGTCTATTGGTTGGAGTTTTAATGAGATATTCTTTGCATAATTGGGAAGCCCCACCACCCAAAACTTGCCCTCTTCACACTCTTCACACTCTTCACATCAGGAAGGAGGTACAGAAGCCTAAAATTCAGCAATTCAGGAACAGTTTTTTCCCTCTACCAATCAATTTCTAACTGGACGTTGAATCCATAAACACAAGCTCACTACTTTTTATTTCTGGTTTTTTTGCACTTAACTATTTAATGGACATATATGCAGTGCCTATAAAAAGTGTTCAGCCCCCTTGGAAGTTTTCATGTTTCATCGTTTCACAGCATTGAATCACAGTAGATTTAATTTGGCATTTTTACACTGATCAACAGAAAAACACTTTTGTGTCAAATTGAAAACAGATCTCTACAAAGTGTTCTAAATGAATTTACAAATATAAAACAAAATAATTAATTGTGCAAGTGTTCACCCCTTCAAGTCAGTATTTAGTAGATGCACCTTTTACAGCCTGAGTCTGTGTGGATAAGTTTCTATCAGCTTTGCACATCTGGACACCGCAAATTCTTCACATTCTTCTTTCCAAAACTCCTCAAGCTCAGACAGATTGCATGGGAATCGTGAGTGAACAGCTCTTTTCAGGTTCAGCCTCAAATTCTCAATTGGATTGAGGTCTGGACTCTGGTTTGGTCACTCCAGGACATTAACTTTGTTGTTCTAAAGCCATTCCTGTGTAGCTTTGGCATCATGCTGGGGGTCATTTCTAGAAAACTAATCTTCTCCCAAGTCGCAGTACTCTTGCAGACTGCATCAAATTTTCCTCCAGGATTTACCTGTACTTTGCTGCATTCATTTTACCTTCTACTTTCAGAAGCCTTCCAGGGCCTGCTGCAGTGAAGCATCTCCTCAGCATGATGCATCCACCACCATGCTTCACAGTAGTGATGGTGTGGTTTTGATGATGTGTGGTGTTTGGCTTATGCCAAACATAGAGTTTTAGTTTGATGGCCAAAAGCTCAATTTTAGTTTCACCAGACCATAGAACCTTCTTCCAGCTGACTTCAGAGTCTCCCACATGCCTCCTGACAAACTCTAGCTGAGTTTTCATGAGTTTTTTTTTTAATAGTGGCTTTCTCTTTGCCACTCTCCCATAAAGCTGGGCAACAGTTGTTGTATGCACAGTCTTTCCCACCTCAGCCTCTGAAGCTTGTAACTCCTCCAGAGTTGGCATAGGTCTAATGGTGACCTACCTCACTAATTTCCTTCTTGTACGGTCACTCCGTTTTTGAGGACAGCCTGCTCTAGGCAGGTTTACAGCTGTGCCATATTCTTCCCATTTCTTGATGATTGATTTAACTGTACTCCAAGGGATATTAAGTAACTTGGAAATTTTCTTGTATCCATCTCCTGACTTGAGCTTTTCAATAACCTTCTTGCGGAGTTGCTTGGTGTGTTCTTTTGTCTTCATGGTGTAGTTTTTGCCAGAATACTGACTCACCTACATTTGAACCTTCCAGATGCCTGTATATTTTTACTACCAGCAATTGAAACACCTTGACTGCACACAGGCGTCCAAACACAGATCTCCTTTTAACTAATTATGTGATCTCTAAAGCCAATTGGCTGTACCAGTGATGATTTAATGTGCCATATTAAAGGGGAGTGAACACTTATACAATCAATTATTATGTGTCTCATATTTGTAATGAATTTAGATCACTTTGTAGATATCTGCTTTCCCTTTGGCATGAAAGAGACTTTTTCTGTTGATCAGTGTCAAAAAAGCCAAATTAAATCCATTGTGATTCAATGTTGTAAAACAATAAAACATGAAAAAATCCACAGGGGGGTAAATTCTTTTTATAGGCACTGTAAACTTAATGTAACTCAGTTTTTCTCTACATTTATTTATCATGTGTTTCATTGTGCTGCTGCCCCTGTCATAAAGATAACAAATTGCATGACATACTGTATGCCGGTGATATTAAACCTCATTCTGATTCTCACTGGAAAGAAATGCTATGATGCTATGAGTAGTTAAACAAGTCCAAATACTTGGTTAAAATTATGAAAAGTTTGGATTGACTGGATAAAGAATAATAGTTTTTTTGTGTTAATAATGAGAGGATACCGATGACAGTCAGAAGACCCAATGGCCAAAAGAAATTCTGAAATAACATATTATGATGTTAATGAAATATATGGAGGCACTAAAAGTAGTATTACAAAACAAATATGATAAAGGGGAAATATTGTAGGGATAAGAAGAAAGTACGTAGGAGTAAGTATATTTGGAGTTGCCATTAAAATAGGAAACACAACACAAAGGGAGAAATGTCCTCATTCAGTTCAATCTTCTAAGCTAAGTTTAATATTTAGTGTTTGGTGTTCAAATATACTTCTTGTAAAAAGCAGTCCAACTTGCCAAATGATGCTTTGAATGGTAATATAATGCACTTCAGAACTTAGAGGCTGTTCTCATTTACTGATCCAAGAAAAAAAACTTCTCAGATTCATCCACCTGCTAGAAAGGTTATGGGCTCTTTTCTCCATTCACTGAGATTAGCTCCAGTGGTTGTACTTCCACAAATGGTGGAGTTGTGTCCCATTCAAGAGCAGTTGGATCTACTTTGAGATTCCAGTGCAATGTCTAAGGAAGGCTGCACTGAGGTCTATGAAATTCTTAGGCAATTTCACTAAACCAATGCCCAAAGTGCTTTTTCATGTAGATATAGAAAGAAACCCAGGGCACTATTTCAAGAAGAGCAAAAGAGACTACCCTGGTTATCAATGCAATGTTTGTCCTTGACTAATAACATTTAATCAGGTTATTTTGTCATTATTACATAGCCAAGGATTGCTGAATCAAAAATATCTTCTGCATTGCTGCACAGATCACCAGGATATCAGGAAAATATGCTGTGTTATTTTTAGGTGAGAAGGAGCTTTAAAGTTCTGTTTGTTCTCAAAGTACATTTTCTGATACTAACTACTCAAGTCCACCTTGGCAGAAGTTTCCAGAAAAATGAAATTATAACAAGACTAGGAGTTGTTTAAAAGTTGTATGGCTGACATTTGGTGAATTCTTTCACATGTTCTGCAAAGATCCATTCAAGGAGTGTTGTTCCAGTACAATTAAATGTCAAAGTATGCAACTACATCATGTCATTTCTGAAAGCTTTGCTTAACAGATACCTCAAGGTACAATCCTTTGTAGATTTGGCAGGTGGCTGCTTGTGCAACATCAAATTCTTTTACTAATTCAGTTTGTAGCTGTGACATTTTGTGAAGACCATTGATAATTTCAGTCTTTTGGCTCAAATACAGAACTGTATGGGCATTTTTTAGGTTCCTTTTCACAAAAATAGCAACTTAACAGCTTCTCTGGAATAACTTAAGTGATATTTCAGTTTAATAAAGTAGAGCAATAATGAGCAAGCATTCCAGTTAGTATTCTATAAATGGTAATATTTTACAATCACAGCAGTGTACAAGTGAGTAAGAAATGCCCTAAGATGTTATTGGGCCACAAAAATAAATTTTGTTAAGCTTCTTATTGGACAACTTAACTTTTACAAGCTTTGCAATTTTTGATTAATCAAATTTATTTCTAATCTGGTAACACTGATTTACATTTGTTTACAGAGTGGTGATGCAGGCTTGAATGTTAAAAACGATATGTTTTAATACAGGGGACAAAGTGATTGAAAGGTATAAATCTATATTTAACTAATTAATACTTCTTGAAATGTATACAATTAAGGAATAATTTTCAGTTTCAAATGTACTTGAATAAGAGGAAAATCTACTGAACTTAATGCATTCCTCATTTAAAATCAGTACTTAAAATATGTTGGAATGTTACTCAAATCAGAAAAATTAAACCTGTCAAATTACCACACTTAATTGTTAGAAAATATTTTTTCACACCCCTTTTTTAAATTTGAACAATGAGTATAAATAAACCAATTAAAGCATTTCAAATGTCATCAGTCTAAATGATTGTTGATTTGTATATTAATTTGTATATCAATTTATTGAAGTCATTTTGTTTCTACATTTAAAGATGTAGCCAAGAACTAGTCTAAGTATTCAATTAAAACTTATATCAGGCTATAGTCAGAAATATGTGTAGAATACAATTAGAGAAAAAAGGGCATTGTTTTGATGAAAAAATGTAGCAAATCATTTTCTGGTGAAATATTAAAATAATTTTCTTCTCAATACCACACAACTGTTCAGGAAAATAACACTCCTTTGATACCCTGGATAACCTTGATACTGCTAGTACATATTCAAGTTCAAGTTTATTGCCATCTGGCTCTACATATATACAAACGAATGAAACAATATCCCACACAACATATATCACACACAGTGTATAAACCAAATGTTATACTATAAATAAGTTAATGAAATATAATTCAAAATGCATGTAGTAAAGCAGAGCACAGGTAAACAAACAATAAACAGCAAATAATACAGTAAACAGCTCGTTATCCTGGCAATGAGCTTTCCAGGCTTGTGTAGGGAGCTATAGAGCGATGGGTTCAGAGGTTTTTAGAGCACCTGAATTGGTTAATTGTTGTTTAATGGGTTTTTAAATGTTTAGAGTTGCTTGTGTTTTTTTTCCCCAGCTCTCTTTGTAATGTGATCTCCTGGTGTGTTCTATTTAAACATGTTGAAATTCTTTTGATAGGCCTGGGGATTCCATGTTACTTGTATTATTTAAGTAGGCATCTAATTAGCACTAATCGCAGAATCCTACGTTTCAGAATTCTATGTCTAGTGGTGTCACTGAGTCACCAATATTCTGATGGAATTCTTATGAATAACCTCTGGTCTCAGGCTATGTCCACGCTACACCAGATAAATCCATAACTGAAGCCTTTTCTCTTTGTTTTGACCCTCTGTCCACACTAAAACGGTGTTTTCATCCCCTAAAAACGTAGATTTTTCAGAAACGCTCTCCAGAGTGTGTAATTTTGAAAATGCTGGATTGGCCAGAGCAGTGTGGATGCGGTAACTGGAGATATCTAAAAACGCTGTCATGACGTGCCAGAACAGATGGTGACGGCAGCGCGCTATTTCATTGTTTTCTTGAATGCAACCTAACAATTTCAGAACAGAGACAGCAACGAGACTGAAGCCAGAAGAGTTAGAAATGTACTCACCAAATACTTTGACCCATAACTTACTGAATAAATAAGTATACTCACTTTGCCCTGTTTTCTGTCCTTGCTCGTATGAAGGTGGTTTGCCTATTTATGTAAGTACTTCTCTGACAATAGATGTGTAACAACTTGATGTAACATTGTATGAAATACAAGATAATACTGATGCAGACATGTTTTATACACTTAACAAGGGGCCTTACTAATGCAACAGAGTTAGTCAGTTATTCAATGTTCGTCATCAGTTGGGTCGTACTGTCCGTGAACTCCCAGTCGGTTGACTCCATATGCTCCAGTATTTGTTTTTTTTTTACTTTTAAGTCATCCTGCAAGAGAGCCAACAGCTGCCCGTCGTTTAAGTTTTTCTAGTCTGTAACTGAAAAAACGCGCACCAAGTCTTTCACAGCAAGATCCAACACCAAACATTTCACTTGTTTTTGGTAGATGTGTCCTGCACATGCACAGTAGGAGGTGATTAGTCAAAATATCTGTTTTAATGTGCACAGAGATATTTTTTAAAATGCCTAGTGTGGATGCCTATCATTTTTATGTGAAACCGGTGTTTTCAAAGTTATCATGTCTAGTGTGGACGTAGCCTAAGTCTCTACTTTGGAGTCTGACATTCTTTCTCACCTGGGTTCTAATATTGCCTGCACACATTGTGACAGAAGGACCCCTCCTAGTAATGGGCCAGGTGGAGGTTGAACAATAGTGTTTTTATATCAGTTGGCTTTAGATAAGAATTCAATCTATTCTCAAATCCACATTCCAAGTCTACATTCCGAGTGTCTCTAAGTCTACCTCCTAGGTCGGTCAAGTCCGCACTCCGTGTCCATATTCTGAACTTCTCTTGTTAACATTCTAGGTTTCTCAAGATAAACGTTTGAGCTAGTCTACACTCAAGTCTTTTTCTGGGTGCAGGTCATCAAGGTTCTCTGTGTTTCCCATGGCAGTCCAGTTTTCCAAGGTTTATTTAAGGTTTCAGGGGGTTATTCAATGCCTCAAGGATTTTTATTCCAATGTTTCCAAGGTTGTTTGAAGTTTTTAATTTTTTTCAATGTTTTCCCTGTCACAAGGTTTCAAAGTCCTTTTTGAGGTTCCCCAGTACCTCTCAAGTTCCCCAAGTCCCATTCAAGTTTGCCAGGTCTCTCTCAAGTTTTCAGGTCTCCCTGAACCATAAGGAAGGATGTGGGTAACCATCATGAGTTCTCAGGCTTGTGCAGGGAGCCAGAGAGCATTGGGCTTTGAGGTTTTTAAGAGCACTTGATTTGCTACTTGTTGTTTAATAGGAGTCATTAAGTGTTTAGAGATCCTTGTTGTTTTTCTTACATGACTCACTCTTTGTAATGCAGTTTCCTGGCATTTTCTGTTTATACTTGTTACTTGCATTATTTAGCCCAGGCAACCTGTTCATATTCTATACCTTCACAGTATGGTCTGGGTCAATTTTGATCTGGCCCAAGAATCCCCTCATAACAAGTGTCCATACCAAAATTTAAACCACAGATCTATTTAGAATGTATAAATAGCCTATCTGACATTAATAAGTGGGTGTTTAATCCTGAATTAATATTTCAGAGATCTAAAATCCATTATAATAGATACTGGTCAAATTTGACCCGGAACAGCCTCAATGTACAAAAATTTGTAGCATCTGTACAAAAGTATAAAATTTTTAAATGTTTTCTTTTTTGCACATTTTGGGTCACTTTAGGAAAAGTCACAAAACTTTAGCTTAAAAAAATGGCATTTAGTGTGTTTTTACTGCTGTCAAATGACAAAACGGGTCAAATTTGACCCAAACAGTATGTAAGGGTTAAGTGAATGCCCAATTAGCACTAATCACAGGATGCCAGTTTTGCATCAGTTATGTCTTACTCAGCTGAACCACAGATAGTCTGTCAGAATTCTTATGAATAAGCTTTATTTGTTGTCTGTACACTGGAGTCTGTCTTTCCTCCACATCTGGGCTCCAGTGCACATCATGACAGTCCTAGTGATGAGATCTCGGTGGTGGCAGGGTGTTCATTAGTCTCACAGCCTGAGGGAAGAAGGTGTTATCAGCCTGACAGTCCCGGTCATGTTGTTTCTGTACCTCCTTTCTAATGGTAGTTGGTCAAAGAGATTGTGGAATTGGTGGTGGGTATACTCAACAAAATGTTGGGCTCTTTATCAGCCAGTCAGGATTGTGGGATGTGAGAGAAGGTTCTAGAGATCTGTGGTGAAGTGTTTTCAGAGGACAGTAATCTGGTTTAGGGTCTATTGTTGGGAGCTGCGGAACAGGACAGAGGGGTTGATGCCGCAGAATGCTGTTAGGAGGAAAGTCCCCATTGCAAGAGGAGATTTGTGCAGATGAATGGCTCCAAGAAGGAAGCGCCAATACTCCTGATGGAGAACCAGGGACTTTGAAGAAAGTTCAGAATATGGCTTTCGTTTAGATCGTAGGACCAGCATGTGAGTATGAGATACACCCCTGAATAATCCAGTATGAGCTCAAACATTATCTGCAGATTGGACTAGTTTAACTGTAATGGGCCCTTGTATTTTCATTTTCTTATTAATTGTTTGATAAAGCTGAAATTGGTAAATATACTTTATAATTTTATGCAGTGTACAATCTGTTATTTCTTGCCGACTGATAACTGAGTATGGACAGTATCTACACAGCATTCGCTCAGACATAATGGGAACATCATGATGTTCTTGTTTAGTTGAACTCCAAATCATATCAATCCTTGACATATATTTCTGGAGAAATTTTCCTACTTGTCCACATCTTTTAGTTATAAAACCAAAATCTTTTTTAACCACATTTTAAATCTGTTCTGTCACCTTCAGTGCTATTTTATATAACCTCTTATTCAATCTACTAAAAACATGATTTTTGAGCAGTAAATTTAATCTACCTCCTACTTGTTCATTTCACCAGTATATATTTATTCCCTTTAGAGTTCATCAATACCTCCAAGGTTTGTGCATTTGCAGGTTTGGAAATTGTGCTAAGTGATTCCAAGTCCATGTCAATAATATATATTCATGTAAATAATGGCCCCGTACTAGTTCTTGAGGAATCACACTGTACACTTCTCTACAAATTTAAAATAAACCTTTCACTACTACCTCTAGCCAACTTTCCATCAATGCTCTTTCATTTATGGTCTTCAGTTTTGATAACAAACTTTCCCTGTGTATCAAATGCGTTGTGGCAGACTAAACACAACACATCAACCACATCTCCTTTTCACCTATGTCTGTTGCTTCAAAAAAGACTCTATCATGTTGGTTAATTGGATATACCAATAATAAATTTATGCTAACTTTAATACATATACATTCATTCAAATAAGCACGAATTTTGCACTTGATTGTTATTTCTAGCCTTTCTTCACATTTATGAACTTATAACAGTAATTACAATGTAAGATGGGAGGTGTTTGCAGACCCTACAATAACTATTCATTAGACATCATTCACTGATGGTCTTTTTGGGAAGAACATGGTAAGCTGAAGGTACCAAACGTTCATCCACTGAAACGGACTTGTATAAGTGAAGTACACAAATTAAGACATGGACGCTGCAGTCATAAAGTCATCGAGCAATATAACATGGAAACTGGACTTTTGGCTTAATTAGTCTTTGCCAACCATCTCGCCCACCTAATATCCCATTTTCCTGCATTTGATACATACCCCTTTGAACCCCTCCATCCACACTCTTTTCCAAATGTCTTGTAAATATTGTTATTAAGGGAGTTTTCTTAGAATGTGAGGAATTTGGTACTACAGTGATAACTAGAGGACATTGATCAACCATTTCAAGTATGAGGTTAGAGACTGTTTATGAGAGTGAGAGATTCTATTGAACTCGAGGAACAAAGGAACAAGTGAAAATCAAAAAAAAAATGTTTTAGAGACTTAAGAATATATTTGAAGGATGAAATCGATCAAATGAAAAAGATTACCATGTCTAATTGTCTTTTTCTGTTCTTAAAGTCATTACATATAATTATCAACAATCAATTCTGTATAATATGAAACACTTTCTATTTCATAATTGATGTTCACACCAGAGTAACTGAACCCATTTAGGCTTGATTTGACCTGGGCTACTATATCCTGGACTACATGTGCTCTAAAAAAAGATTGATAGTTTTCAGCTCAAATAATTTCTAGTTATCCAAATAAATCATTCTGCTGCACATTCAGTACTACGCTATGTAATGAGCACTTAATATGAGGTGATGATTTGTTGAAGAGATAGGTATAACAGGACCAGTGATGTGACAGACCATAAACCAATATAGATTCCCATTGATTTAAGATGGCAGTTTCAATTCCATGGCTTAGCCTAGGCTGTGAAGTCTTTAGTATGAAATGAAGCAAGTAAAGACTTGAAGAAATAATACTGTAAAACAATTTGAAATGCTGATTAAAGTAAAATCTCCGTGATCTGGAACTAGCAATCTAATAAAATAATAGTGATCTCATTTGAATAAGATCTGTTTAAACATTTAAGCATCTCACACTATCCTAAGCTCCCTGAAATCTGCAAAGAAAAATAATTTTCACTTTGTATGACATAGTTCACTGTGCTTTGAGCTAGTTATGCAGTGCACCAACATTTTTACCTTTTGGTAACATACTTGAGGGAATATTATGAAAGGTTGAAAAGCTTCTCTGGAAAAGTTGCTGCCACACCTTTATGTCCAGTTTGCTGGAAATTGTTTTGAAACAGAATTAAATATGATTTTTTTTTGTAATCAAAATGGATTTTATATTTTCAGATCTGTTTTCTAACACAAGCTGCATTTCGCTGCATTAGCATGACTACAATAATTATATAAATTTAAATATATAAAATCCACTGAAAATGCTTTTTTCCAAAAATCCTAATATCATATTATATACAGACAACCCCAGGATCTCAGTTTGATGCTCAGTTTCCCTTGCTCACTGTACCTCACAGTTATTGAGGACATGTTATTTTGCACTCTCTCCATGATCTGCCATCGACCACACATGTACATCTGTTACTTCACAAACTGATAAAGATGGTCCTGTACATGAATAAATTTACACCCATGTTATCATAAGTGTGACTGTGAGCTTTCTCATTTACACCTTTATTTTAAACACTGTGACTTGCAGTGGATTTACTCCAAATGCAAACTGTCCAACGACAGGATTTTCACCGGATGCTTGGAAATGGTAGGAATTTAAATGTGATTGCATTTGAGGGGACATTTTGAACAAGCACAAAACCTGCACATCTGTGCCCACATGCATGGGCCTTAATGTAAGTAATGATTCATTAAGGCAGGTGGGGTTGGAGGGAGGATGAATTTCAGTGCTGAGTTGAAGAGGCAGTGTAGAACCTGATATTTTACACAATGTGAACTCAGTTTACAGATGACTCAAATGATCACGAAATTGCTGGCAAATTATTAAATGTAATGATTAAAATTACATTGTCTTCATAAAAAGTTGAGAGGCATAACATGATTAGGAATAGTCAGCCTGGCTTTGTCAAAGGCAGGTCATGCCTTACAAACCTGATTGAACTTTTTGAGGATGTGGCTAAATACATTGATGAAGGTAGAGGCGTAGATGTAGTGTATATGGGTTTTATCAAGGGATTTGATTAGGTACCCCATGCAAGGCTTACTGAGAAAGTATGGAGGCATGGGATCCAAGGAGACATTGCTTTGTGGATCCAGAACAGGCTTGCCCACAGAAGGCAAAGAGTGGTTATAGACGGGTCATATTCTGCATGGAGGTTGGTGACCAGTGGTCTGCCTCAAGGATCTGTTTTAGGACCCCTACTCTTTGTGATTTTTATAAATGACCTGAATGAGGAAGTGGATGGATGGGTTAGTAAATTTGCTGATGACACAAAGGTTGAGGGTATTGTGGATAGTGTGCAGGTTTGTCAGAGGTTACAGCAGGATATTCATAGGATGCAAAACTGGACTGAGAAGTGGCAGATGGAGTTCAACCCAGATAAGTGTGAGATGGTTCATTTTGGTAGGTCAAATATGATGGCAGAATATAGCATTAATTTCAAGACTCTTGGCAGTGTGGAGGATCAGAGGGATCTTGGGGTCCGAGTTCATAGGACACTCAAAGCTGCTATGCAGGTTGACTCTGTGGTTAAGAAAGCATACGGTGCATTGCCCTTCATCAATCGTGGGATTTAGTTTAAAAACCAAGAGATAATGTTGCAGCTATATAGGAACTTGGACAGACCCCACTTGGAGTACTGTGCTCAGTTCTGGTCACCTCACTACAGGAAGGACACAGAAACCATAGAAAGGGTGCAGAGGAGATTTACAAGGATATTGCCTGGTTAGGGACCATGCCTTATAAGAATAGGTTGAGTGAGGATGAGGTGACCTGATGGAGTTGTACAAGGTAATGACAGGCATTGATCATGTGGATAGTCAGAGGCTTTTTCCCAGGTTTGAAATGGCTAGCACAAGAGGGCACAGTTTTAAGGTGCTTGGAATTTGGTACAAAGGAGATGTCAGGGGCAAGTTTTTTTACAGAGTGTGGTGAGTGCATGGAATGGGCTGCCAGTGACGGTGGTGGAGGCAGAAACGATAGGGTCTTTTCAGAGACTCCTGGATGGATACATGGTGCTTAGAAAAATAGAGGACTATGGGTAAGCCTAGGTAGTTCTAAGCTAAGGTCATGTTCAGCACTGCTTTGTGGACCAAAGGACTTGTAATGTGCTGTAGGTTTTCTATGTTCTATGTTTCTAAAATGGTTGATAAATTGGAATTGTACTTTGAATTGGTTTGCTATTGTCATATATACTGAAATATAGTGAAAAATTCTGCTGTACCATCCATAAAGAAAGACATTGGGACAGACTTTGCTGAGGTATTCCCCCATACAGAAATGTTATGTTTCGTGCCCATTCTTACCCAGTTGGGATGCAGAGAGCCATTTAGACTGAACACATCTAGGAACCCAGACGTGATCTCAACAGTCACTCATCCCGGAAGGTTAAAAGTTAACAGATCCGCACTCCAGTACTGTGACACTTACGAGGGAGAACTAATATTTTTAATTGAAGCATAAGAGACTGCAGATGCTGAAGTCTGGAGCAACAATGAAGATGCTGAGGGATCTCAGCAGATCAAGCAGCATCTGTGGAGTGAAGTGGACAGTCATCTTTTAGTATCGAGACCCCTCATCTGGTCTTTGAATAGACATTTAAGAATGAAGTAATGAAAAATAAAATCACAAATGGCAGGTGGTGCAGCTGACTCACAGCTTCAGTGCTACTGGCTTAATTCTGACCTATGACGTTACCTGTATGGAGTTTGCACTTTCTCCCTGTGATGCCGTGCATTTTCCCTGGGTGCTCCAGTTTTCTCCCAGAGATATGCCAATTGTTAGATTAGTTCACTACAGTAAATTATCTCAATGTTGGGTAACACATTTCTCCAATGTTTCAGACCGTGTTCTGTTGAGAGTACTTACAAAGGATCTCGACCAAAACATCGACTGTTCCATAGATGCTGTCTGACCTGCTGAGTTCCTCCAGAATTTTGTGTGCATCTTTATGGTGTCACTTAGACTGAAAATCAGTCTTTGATAAATAGTTCTTGTTGCAAATGATGCTATTTCAAAGGATTATGTTAATTCTGTCAGTCTTCTATTTTGGATATGAATGTACTAATCCTCTGGATTTTTCTTTCATTATAATGAGCTGTTTTAGATGATTCCTTAGGAAGCCAGTTGATCAAATAAGATCTTTCATAGCGGTGAGATCTCTTACATGCAGCATCCTTGAAAACAGGCACTGAGGTAAACATCAGAGAAACAGGCCCTTCAACTCAGTTTGTCCGTACTGAACAAAATGCTCATCTAGGATATTCCCATTTGCCTGAATTGGACCCATATCCCTCTCTCAACCGTTCCTGTCCATGTACCCTGTCCAAGTTCATTTTAACTATCATTAATATACTTGTTTCAACCTTTGCCTCTGGCAACCATACCATACACTGACCATTCTCTGGGTGAAATGTTTCCTCTCAGGTTTCTATTAAACCTCTCTCTCCCAAACTTACCTTTAACTTTGTCCTTTTTTTTTTGATTCCTTAAACCTGGGAGATTATCTGTGCGCATTCACTCTAAGTATGCTCCACAATTTTGGACACCTTTGTGAGAACTTGAACCTGCTCTAACTTGCAGCAGACTAAGCAGTCAGACAGCACACACAAAATGCTGGTGGAACGCAGCAGGCCAGGAAGCATCTATACGAAGAGGTACAGTTCACGTACAGTCCTGATGAAGGGTCTCAGCCCGAAACGTCGACAGTGCTTCTTCCTATAGATGCTGCCTGGCCTGCTGCGTTCCACCAGCATTTTGTGTGTGTTGGTTGAATTTCCAGCATCTGCAGATTTCCTCCTGTAAGCAGTCAGATATCCTTGCCTGCATGCTGGGACATCTGAGAAAATGGACCTTGTCTCATTGGACTCTATGAGGAGTCCATAAATGCAGCACAGTTGGACCCGTACTTTTCTGAACAAAAGTCAGGACTTCACATTTCATTTGGGTTAAGGCAGATAAATGTGTACAGATTAAGGCAGGCATGTACCAATATACTGTAGAAGTAGAGACATTAAGTCACAGTTATATGGCCAGACATCCATACTAACCAAGAAATCTTAACTACACTAATCATGTTTTCCTGAATTTTGCCCACATTTCCTGAATCTAAGACCAGGACACCTAGCCCAAAACTTAAGTCAACCATTTCAAGAGAGATTTTGGGAAATTTTGCCAAGAGTGATATACAGTACTGTGCACATATATACAGCTGGTGCCTTTGCACAGCACTCTAGTAATTTTATGTATTGCACTATACTGCTGCTGCTGTTAAAAAAAAAACTAATCTCATGACATATGTGAGTGATGGTAAATTTGATTCTGAAACATGTCTCTAATGTGGACTGGAAGTGGGAATTGGGCAGAGAGAGGGCAATCATGATTGGGAAAAGAGGGACAGGAGAGAGATTGGAAAGCACCAGAGAGACATTCTGTAATGATCAATAAACCACTTGTTTATAATCAAATAACCATACCTGGTTTCTCAGCTCTAGGTGTGTCTGCACCTTCACCACCCCCTCCCTGGCCATGGCACTCCTGTGCCAACTGTCCCAAACCCTTCCGTAGTGCTCCTCTCTCACCCTACCCAACATACCTTGCTCCCACCAGATTTAAAGACTCACTCTCTGCTCCATATTGACAAATATAGCACTGTATAAAAGCTTAAGGCACCCTAGCTATATATGAGGGGTGATTGATAAGTTTGTGGCCTAAGGTAGAAGGAGTCAATTTTAGAATTCTTAGCACATTTGTTTTTCAACATAGTCCCCTCCTACATTTACACACTTAGTCCAGCGGTCATGGAAAATATGGATCTTGGACCTCCAGAAAGTGTCCACAGCAGGGTGATTGATAAGTCCGTGGCCTAAGGTAGAAGGAGATGAGTTACACAGCTCTCGTTACATGCACTTGCAGTTCAACTCTTTGAGTGATTATGCAGAAAGTGTGGTTAATAAATCATCAGTTAATAACTCATCGGGGTGATTGATAAGTTCATTGCCTAAGGTAGAAGGAAAATATCAGCGTGGCTTCAGTGACATTATCAAAGCCTTATCAGCACGCTTTAACAAAAAATCACCCCAGTTTTCAGAGAAGGTCACTCTCGCTTACTCAGAACAGATTACAATTGGAAGCCCCAGGAAACAATCCTCAGAGGGTTATATCACAGATGCTTTGAACCAATAACTCATCTGTCTACATTGGTCTGGGAAGACAGTTAGAACCTCTCATTCAAAAACGATTGCCTGAAAAGCTGCTCTGTATAATTAATTTTGCAAAACTTCATAGGTAAATGACTCTAAAATCATATTCAAGGACCAACTTACAATATGTATTATTCAGCACAATTAATGAATAAAGTATTATGTATAATGTAATTCTTTGCATCAGAACTAACACTGAGTTTTGTCCTTCCTACATCCAAACAATCAAAATTTTACCAAATATTATGAGATTTTATTTTGACTACCAGAGCTGTAATATTAATTATTGTCATGACACAAGAGTGTATGATGAGCAATGGAAAAAGCAACCATTTGGATAGCACATGTGGGGTGAGAACTGAAATCATCATACAGTAAATACTTGTCTTTGGCAAAGGCACAGAACTGATGGCATTGTATTGGCAGTCATTATATGCCATGCCTGCATTCGACTCTATTCATCACAATTGAAAACCCAGTTCTTTTAATGTTTACTCATGTAGCACTATTCTGAATGCAGTATGCAGGCTACAGAATTAAATGATTTTTTGTTAATGCTCATCTTTGATACTGAGCATGTAGAAAGAGTGAGTTTACATTGGCTCTATTTAATAACAATCATAAGTCAAATCTATCCAACTTTCTCGTTTGCTGTGCTTATTTGCTCTTTTGATAAAGTTCAGCAAATTTAATCAAGCTTTGTAATAGAGCGGGTTAGGTTTACTAATAGTCTCTCCACTATGAAGGGCATCTTCAAAAGTCAGAGCCTCAAGAAGGTGGTATCCATCATTAATGTCCCTCACCACTCAGGACATGCCTTATTCTTATTGCTACCATTAGAGTGCCTGAAGATGCAAATAATGTTTTAGGAATAACTTCACTCCCTACATCATTAGAGTTCTGAACAGTCCATGAACCCATGAACTCTATCTCAGTATTCTGTTCCCTTTTTTGCAATATTTATTTAAATTTTATACTTTCTTATTGTAACACAATGATTTTTTATGTATTGTATGCTGCTGCTGTAAAACAACAAATTTCACAACATACAACTTGCCAGTGATAATAAACTTGACTCTGATTCTGATTTTAATCTTGTCTTCTGAGGGATGCAATATTCATCTGAAGCATTTCATCTGTGCTTTGTAGAATTCTAAAGCTTCTGTGGCTTATTTTTTAAATGTTAAAATTTACATGAGGTCATTTATATTTGCTTGTCCGACAAGCTTAAGCTTTCCCAACATAGTGGGAATTGTTATGCATTTGATAAAGTCAAGTGCAATTTCCACTCTCAATGTAGAATACTGTAACTTTTCCACAGGTTGACCAAACTAATGTTTGAAAAGAAGACTATAGATCATAGCCATGAAATGTGAAGTCTGATAAAAAAAAAGGGCTTTCAGTAAGGATTAGTCATTGAATGATTTAATGAGTCAAAATACAAATTTAAAGCAGAATTATTTTATCATCAATAATCCCAAGTCACGATGAATCATATTGAATAACTGCTGTTTAATTATATTATACAGCAGATTAGAAATGTAATATAGCAGCAGCTGCCCTAGATTCTGCTCCTTTGTTTAAATCCTTGCAAGCTCTATACTCCCTTGTGAAACAATGGCATGAAAAGAAACACTGCTGGCTAAAGACAAAAGAATTCCACAGATAAAAGTAGTGTCATTAGCAAATGACGAAACATTATTTCCTAATATGCCCATGCAGTATATATGTATTCAAGATTCTTCTTGTTAGATGATCTGCACAACCACTGTAGTTGCATTCAGCTCAGTGACGTTGGAAAGAAAGAGAATTACCTTATTCCACATGTTATACTTCAGAATATTGAGGATCAGGTTAACATGTAAGAAAGGCTTATTTATGTATTCCATGGAGATTTGGCACATTTCTTTCTAGAGTGAGCTTATTTAGCGCACACTGTAAGAACTCCTTGTGAAAGAGAGAGGGCAGTGTAGTTATTTAAATCCCTCTGAAAATATATTTCAGGATACACAGCAAAAAATAAATTGAACAGTGGCAGAAGACAAAAAATAGGATATTGAAAATAATGAAAATAAATCAAATGATATATTAGTCCATAATCCTTGCAATCTGCAAAAGAGAAGAAGAAGATTTAGGAAACATCTCATTCATTTAATGGAAGATCAACAGAAAAGCATTAATGTGTCTGTGATATTAGAAACAGATCAGAGGGAACACAGCCCTGATCATAATGCAATAATATATGTCATGCAATAACACCTTTACCAGGAAATTCAAACAAAATTATGCTTGGTTCTTCATCTGTGTTTTTTTATATTTCACCAATAAGTAATTATATTCTGAAGCATCAGTATGGAAAAAGTCCAAATAGTTAGCATGCAATTTCAGATAGCATTAATGAAAAGGAAGCTAAGAAATATAGTTTCCTTAACACTTGAGCTATGCATTTCATAAGCAGTAAGAGAAGACTCTATGCATTATGATTCCTTCACACCACTGAGAAACATAAAGTGTAAAATCATGAAAAATGCTTGTGTACATCAAATTAAGTTTGCTAGACCTTAACATTTTGCTGGTATCTGATAAATTCCAAGACAAAATTGCTTATTTATTTTGATGTGTAAGAGTAACAGCAAAACTCTCTGAGAAACATGCTTTCCTATTTATAGACACTCATTTATTTTTGCTATCACTTTGGAGTTGGATAAATTTGGAGAAGCCAAATGAAGTAATGAAATAATGGGGTAGATTTCATTAATAATTCTCTCATTCCTTCCAAAAACAACTTTGTTTTCATTCTGTTACTTTCCACAAGCCTAAGAGACAATGGTCGTGGAACTGGGCTATTTCATAGCTGCATTTCTGGGTGTTCTGAGAACTTTAAATCTCTAAAAAATTGTTTTCCTAATCTGCATATGCAAATCCAAAGGGAAGCATGCTGATTATCTTCTTCCTAAAGGTGTTTGTATTCAGGCATGTAATGTCAACTAGCATTACATTGAAGAAATATTTTTTATGCAACTCAAGGTGGTTCTGTTTCAAAGGTCCACATTCAATTGAATGCATGCTCATCAGTATAGAACTCCAAATGGAATGATGTAGAGTGCAGGAAGCTAAAGACAGCTAGAACAGACTAGGAATAGATTGGAGAATTAAAATAGAAGACAGTAAGAAGTTCAGGATTATGCTGTGCAAAGTGATGACCTGATTTTCACTTTAAGTGCTTACTATATTTGATCAAAGTTCTGTTTGTCCTTAGGATGGTAGATTTTGAGCCCTTTCTTTGTCTATGGAGGCCTGGTGTCTGTTATCTATATTTAACACTATGTTAAGTACAATTGTCCATTAAAAACAACCTATTAACTCCACCTGTTGCTTTGAGAAAGCAACTAACATAATTAAGGATCTCTCCCAACCAGATTATTCTTCTCTCCTCTCCTGTTGAGCAGAAGATAAAGACATTTGAAAGCACATGCATGAGACTCAAAGTTTCTGTCCTGTTGATATCAGACTCTTGAATGGACCTCTCATATACTGAAAGATGAACTCTTGAAAGATTGATCTCCCAATCTACCTCACTGAGGCCCTTGCACTTTATTTGTCTACCTGCGCTGCCGTTTCTCAGTAACTGCCGCTTTATATTCTTCATTCTGTTTTATTAAAATTTCTTCAATGTAATTAGGTAATGCATGATCTGGCTGGACAGAATGAAAAACAAAACCTTTACACATGTGACAATAATAAACCAATTCCAATACCAATCTTTGCTAAGGTACATAGTGTGGCACAATTTCAGCAACTACTATTCTGACCTCCAGTGCTATCTGCAAGGACTTTTCATATTCTCCCTGTGGCCATGCTGATTTTTTTTTGTCTCTGCTTTCCTCCTATATCCCAATTTACCTGGGAGGTGAATTGCCTACCTTAAGTTACCCTTGTGTTGGCAGGTGGCAGAAAAGTCACGGGGAGCTGAAGGTTATGTGAAAGTGTGATTAGGTTAGAGAGAAAGCAATAGGAGGAATGGAACAAGATGAGTCTGATCAGATATCTATTATAGACTCAAAGGACTGATTGGCTCCTTCTTATGTTTTGAGAAAAAAATTAAATGTAAAAATATTAAAGTGGGAGCACGGTCTTTTATAACATTCAGACTGCCTGGAGTAGATACAAATAACCCAACCAATAACTGAAAATTTTGACAATAATCTCACAGGAAAATAAGTAAAAACATAATTAATAATATGCCATAAAATAATAATGACAAAATCAATACGTTTAAATGAAATTCCAAACATCAACCACACTGGGTTGGTATATGTGGGCTACTTTTTAAAATAGTCTCAGGAACATGCATGATCCAAGGCTTTTTGTAGTATGCTTTGTCAGAAAATAGTTTCTAAAATGCTGACCTGGCTCAGTGAACAGTATCTGAACTACATATCTGAAAATTATTAAATATGCAGAAGTATTTGTTCTTTTCACTTGCCTGTAGTTGTCCTATAAGTGCAGAGACCAACAAAATTCTAATGTCTCAATTACAACACATTTTAAATCAGTGAAGTAAAGCAATCTGTTACTTTTACATTTTACTCTGGACAAACTATGAAATAAAACATTAAGAATTCATACTGTAATTCAACATTGCCATGTACATCCAAAATAGGAATTGATTAACTGAGTAGCCAAGAGATAGTGACCACTTTCAGAAATTGCTACGTACAGGTATAAACCTTAAAACATAACTTGAACACTTCTTTCAGAGGGTTATACAGAACAGGGTATTTGGCCCAACTTGTTCATGCCAACCAAGTTGTCCACCTGAGCAAGTCCAATTTGCCTGTGTTTAGCATAACCCCCTCTACTGGAAAATGTAATCAACAATTGATAGGAATAAAAGATTAAGAAATTAATGGACAGATGTTCATGATAGATACATCATTTTTGAATATCTGTCAGAATTGACATTGCACAGCAAACATTTCTTTTAGCAGTTCCATCTTTAGAGTCATAGAGAAGTCCAGCATAGAAACAGATCCTTTGACCCATCCAGTCCATGCAGAGCTATTTAAACTGCCTACTCCCATGGACCTGCACAAGTACCATAGTTCTCCTTTACCCTTCCATCCATGTACCTATGCAAACTTCTCTTAAATGGTGAAATTGAGCTTATATTCACTGGCAACTCATTGCACACTCTTAAAACTCTCTGAGTGAAGATGCTTCTCCTCATGTTCCCCTTAAACTTTTTACTTTTCACACTTAACCCATGACCTTTAGTTGTAGTTCCATCCAACCTCAGAGGAAAAAGCCTGCTTGCATTTGCCCTATCTATACTCCTCATAATTTTGATACCTCTATCACCTCTCCTCTCAATCTTTTAAGTTCCAAGGAATAAAGTCCTAACCTAATCAATCTTTGCATATAACCCAAATCATCTAGAGCCAGCACCATCCTTGTAAATTGTCTGTGAACTCTTTCAACCTTATTTACATCTTTCCTGTAGCTAGGTGACCAAAACTATATACAATACTCCCAATTAGGCCTCACCAATGTCATATTCAAATTCAACATAACATCCCATTCATTATACCTAATAATTTGATTTATGAAGGCCAATGTGCCAAAAGCTTTCTTTACAACCCTCTCAACTTGTGATGCCACTGTCAATGAATTATGGACCTGTATTCCCAGGTCCTTTAGGTCTACCACACTCCTCAGTGCCCTAGCATTCATGGTGTAAGACCTACCCTGGTTGGTCCTACTGAAAAGCAACATTCCACATTTATCTGCATTAAATTCTATCTGTCATTTTTTAGCCCAATTTCCAGCTGATCCAGATCCCACTGTAAGCTTTGATAGTCTTTTTCATTGCCCACTACACCCACAATCTTGGTGTCATCCGCAAATTTGCAGATCTAATTAACCACATTATCATCCAGATAGTTGCTATACATGACAAACAACAATGGACGCAGCACTGATCCCTTCAAAAGTCCACTAGTCACGGGCCTCCAGTTAGAGAAGCAAACTCTTTGGCTTCTCCCACAATGACAATGTCTAATTAAAGTTGCTACTTCATCTTGAATGCCGAGCGACTGAACATTCCTGACCTACCTCCCATGCAGAACCTTGTCAGAAGCCTTGCTGAAGTCCATGTAGACAACCACCTAGCCTTTGTCAACTTCCTTGTAATTTTCTTGACACATCCTGCCATGCACAAAGCCATACTGACTATACTTAATCAGTCCATGTTCTTCCAAATATTCATATATCCAGTCATTTAGAATCCTTTCCAATAATTTTCCCACTACTGATGTCTGGCTTACTGGCTTATAATTTCCTGGTTTATATTTCGAGCCTTTCTTAAACAATGGAACCACATTAGCTATCCTCCAATCCTCTGGTACCTGACCTGTCACTAAGGATGATTTAAATATCTCTGCTAGTTCCCCAACAAATTCTGCAATTATATCCTGTAGGGTTCAAGGGAACACCATGTCAGGCCTGGAGATTTATCAACCATCATTTGCCTTTAGAGAGCAAACACCACCTCCTCTGTAATCTACATAGAGTCCATGAAGTTGATGCTGCTTTGCCTCATTTCTATAGACTCTATGCCTATCTGCTGAGTAAATACAGATGAAAAATTGCATTTAAGATCTCCCCCACCTCATCTGGCTCCATGCATGGATTACCATGTTGATCTTCCTTTAGACCAATTTGGTCCCTTGCAACCCTTCTTGCAACTTATCTGCAGAATCCCTTAGGATTCTCCTTCACTTTGCCTACTAAAGTAACCTCATGCCTTCTTTTAGCCACCCTCCCCATCTGATTTCTTTCTTGAGTGTTCTCTTGCATTATTATACCCCATAAAACCACATTTGTTCCTACCTGCCTATACCTGTAATGTCCCTTTTTTCCTTTACCAGGGCTCAACATCTCTTGAAAACCAAGGTTTCCTACACCTGTTATCTTTACTTCTTATTCTGACAGACACATACTTGCTTTGTCCTCTCAAAAATTGACTTTTAAAGGTTCCCACTTACCAAGTTCACCTTTGTCAGAAAACAGTGCCAATTCACCCTTGCCAGATCCTTTCTGATACCATCAAAATTGGCCTTTCTTCAATTTAGAATCTCAGCCTTAGACATATCTTTTTGCATTATTTACTTGGAAACTAATGGCATTGTGATCACGAGATGCAAAGTGTTCCACACAAACTTCTGTCACCTGTCCTTTCTCATTCTCAAATAGCAGATCAAGCATTGCACACTCTCTCATTGGGGCTTCTATGAAAACTTTCTTGAATACATCTGACAATCCCCAGCCCATCCAATCCTTTTACAGTATGGGTGTCCCAGTCAATACACGTAAAATTAAAATCACCTATTAAAATAATAATCTTGCGTTTCTTGTAGCTGTCTGCGATATCGCTACAAATTTGTACCTCTATATCCCTAGGACTGTAGGCAGGTCTGTAATATAGCCCCATTAACATGGTCATGCCTTTCTTATTATTCATTTCCACCCATAACACCTCACTAGATAAGTTCTCTGGTCTGCCTTGTCTGAACACTGCCATGACTTTTTCTTTGACTAGTAATGTCACCCCCACCCTAATCCCTCCTGCTCTGTCAGGTCTAAAACATAGAAACATAGAAAATAGGTGCCGGAGTAGGCCATTCGGCCCTTCGAGCCTGTACCACCATTCAGTATGATCATGGCTGATCATCCAATTCAGAATCCTGTGCTTGCTTTCTCTCCATACCCCTTGAACCCTTTAGCCACAAGGGCCATATCTAACTTCCTCTTAAATAAAACCAATGAACCGGCCTCAACTGTTTCCTGTGGCACAGAATTCTGCAGATTCACAACTCTGTGTGAAGAAGTTTTTCCTCATCTCGGTCCTAAAAGGCTTCCCCTTTATCCTTAAGCTGTGACCCTTGTTCTGGACTTCCCCAACGTCGGAAACAATCTTCCTGCATCTAGCCTGTCCAATCCCTTTAGAATTTTATACGTTTCAATAAGATCCCCAAAAGAATGGAAAAAATGGAAAAAACATCCAAAAAAATGGAACCCCAGAATTTTTAGCTGCCAGTCCTGCCCCCCACTGCAACAAAGTCTTACTAATGATTACAATATCATAATTCCAGGTGTCAATCCATGCCCTGGGTTCCTCTGCCTTTTCTGTGATTCTTCTTGCATTGAAATATAAGCGTCTCAGAACATCAGTCGCACTATGCTCAACCTTTTGATTCGTGATATTGTCTGAGGCCGTACAAACATCTGCTTCCACAAACTCTCTGCTATCTGTTCTGCAATCTGGTTCCCATCCCCCTGCAACTCCAGTTAGAGTTTGATTCTTCAGTATTGGTGTTCCAGTGTTGCTGGCATGCCCCCACCCTTAACTTTCCTTGAGAAGGCAGCAGTGAGCTGCTGCATTGAGTCACTGAAGTAGGTATGATGAAGACAATCAGCCTGTGTTGTTCGACAGGAAGTCTCTGGATTTTCATTCGACTATGATATTAAAAAGACATTCCAGTTGTATTATTGTTATTTGCTGCATGATCAGGGAGAACTTTTCACTCAAGGCATAGTGTTGTATAATTTCTTGTTATGTATTTGCATTAGGAACATCATTTTCTGGGGATATGTAGCTGACACTGTATAAACATCTGTGAAGATTCCCCACCTTCAACCTTCGGATGGAGGGAATGTCATTGAGAAGTGGGCCATCATTACTCACTCAAAAAGCTCCTGCCGTTCTGGTGTGCGAGACAATTAACCTCCTAAAACTATGACTGTCCTTTTCCTTTGTGCCAGGTGGGATTCCAACCAGTGCTGATACCTTTCTCCATGATCTTTGACATCAGTTGTATTCAGACTTAGTGTTTGCTCCCCTGATATCTATGCCACCATTCTTTACATGTGCAAGTTAACATCATTTCAAGGTGACATCATATGAGGTATGCTTTTGAAACAGTTTTATTTACCAATTATATGATATGCTTCCTTTGTCATTCCATTACGGTTGATCTGCCGCACTCTGGAACTCAGTGTTAGGAATTTCAATATGACAGCTGCTGACTATTTGCTACCGTAATTTACATAGAAAAGAAAACTAAAGAAAAACGTTATCTGGCTGAGCAGTAAATCAACTTACCTGGCCGTCACTCTAATATTACGTAACATATGTGTGGTGAACTACATATACCTGTCTGGACACGCCCCCTGCTGACTGCTCCTGTGGTACCTCCCACAGACCCCTGTATAAAGGCGATTGAGGTCTGAGCTCGGCCTCTCTGTCACCAGGATGTAGTATGGTGGTCAACCACTGCTTGTTCCTTCCGGTCAATAAAAGCCGATATCTCGCCTTTACATCTCAGAGAGAGTTATTGATGGTGCATCAATTTTATTGACTGGAAGTTTTAAAACATGGAAACTGTTTACATCCGGAAAGATTGGATTTGGACCCCCAAGACCCTGAAGCAGCTCTTGCCTTTGAACTCTGGCTTGCATGCTTCCAATCATACTTGGAGGAGGTTTGTGCAACTGACCCTGCTGATATGCACCAAATTCTCCTCTCAAGGGTCACCCCAAAAGTTTACTCAATTATCAGGGACCTGCTGACCTGTGAAGGGGCACTGGATGCCCCCAAATGACAGTACCTGCGGCCAGTGAACACCATCTACGCAAGACATCGCTTAGCTACCCGACGGCAGCAGCCTGCAGAGTCGAGCACCCAGTTTCTCCAAGCCCTACAGACTCTCGTCCAAACTTGTGACTGCAAAACGCTCACGGCGGAACAGCATGCGCAGCTTCTAGTTCGAGATGCCTTTGTTACAGGAATTAGTTCAGTGTATGTGCGGCAGCAGCTGCTGGTAAATGCCAATCTTACCTTACGCTCAGCGATCGAGATGGCCGACACGCTGGAGGCTGCTCTGCACAACGCTGACGCGGTCCAGCCGCACGATTCCCCGCCAGTTCTGTGGACACCTCAGACCCCACCGCCACCGGTTCCCGCGAGTGAATTCACCAACGCTGCTGCCAGTCATGATTCCATGAACTCCCCAAACACAACCACGGTTGCAGCCAGGTGAAAGCCCGAGCTGTGTTACTTCTGCAGACTTGAAAAGCACCCCCGAAAATGCTGCCCAGCCCAAGAAGCGACCTGCTCCAGCTGCGGGAAGAAGGGCCATTTCACCAAGGTCTGTAAGTCTAAACCATGAGCAGGGTCGAGCAGCACTGTGTGTGTGGCATGGGGGCCGCCATCTTGCATGCAGTAAATCAACTTACCTAGCCATCACTCTAATATTACGCAACATATGGGAATGCAGATTCTGGAATATGGAGCATCAAAATGCTGGTGTAACTTAGTGGGTAAAGCAGTATCTGTAATGGTGGATCAGGTTTGTGGGACCAGCAAGTGAGACAGGAAATGTACTGACTTTGACTAGGTATATTAATCATTTATTTACAAACAGTAAAAATCTGACCAAACATTCATGTCCCCAAGTTTGAGACACTACAAATATTCAACAAACATACTCGGTTAGAAGCTCATGCAGAGCATATCTTCTCAATAGCCATGTCCACCACATCCCTTAAACAAAGGAAGAGAGACAGAACCTCCCGCACATTTTTCCTTTATACCTAGAATACTTGAAGCTAGACACCAGGCAGCTATCCAATGGGAAAAGCAGCAGCAGTTTCTAAACTAGCCAATCACAATGGAAGTGTCTTTAGACAATCAGAATAAGACATGCCCCCACAGGACAGTGTCCATAGTGGGAAATCAACATTTCTAGTGAAGATAGTCTTGACTCAAATCATCAACTATCCATTTCTGTTGCTAGATACTGCCTGACCTATGACCTCCCCACTCATGAACACATCTACATGAAGCACAGTCGCAGGAAAGCAGCATCCATCATCAAGAACCCTCTCCATCCAGGCCATGTGTATTTCTGACTGTTGCCATCATGAAGGAGGTATAGGAGTCATTAGTCCCACACCACCAGATTCAGGAAGTTATTATACCCCCAGCCATCAGGCTCTTGAACCAAAGTGGATAAACTCACTCGCCCCAACACTGAGAAGATTCTACAAAATATGGACTCAGTTTCAAGGACTGTACAACTCACATTGTCAATATCTATCTATCTATCTATCTATCTATCTATCTATCTATCTATCTATCTATCTATCTATTTATCCTTCTTTCCTTTTGTATTTTGCACCTAGGTTATGTGTCCATCTTTACTGTGTGCTCTTTTCATCAATTCTATTGTCTATCTTTGTATTTATTGTGAATGCCCACAGGAAAGTATATGATGATATGTATGTACTTTGATATTAAATTTATGTACAATGTCCTGTGCATGTTACTCAAAATGGCGTCTTTGGTTTGTTACGAGCAGGAATGCTTCTTTGTCGGATAAGTGTTTCTCTCGCCGTTGTTTCACTTTAGAATGGCTGATATGGTAATTGTATTCATTTGTTAATCAATGGGGAATGTTATTGTGTCCTGTGATGCTGGGAACTTGGGGGAGGGGTTTTCGCTGGTTTTTGGTGGGAGGAGGAGGCCGAGGGAGACGCTGAGGAAGGTGGACGTGCGCTGGACTGCTTGTAAGACCACTGGGGTGGTCCCAGGTGCGACGGAATGGCGGTCGTGCGGTTGGATGGGTTGATTGGTTCGTTGATTGAGCTCCAACGAGTGCACTAAACAGACTGAACTTTGATAAGTTGGCGCCTTTTGTTTTTTTTCCATATATATATATATATATATATTGTATTGCCTACTACTCTTTTAATTTTAGTAAACTCTTTAAAGTGTATTTCATAACAGTATTTGTTGTGGGTTTAATATTGTTGGCGGGCACGAGGCATAAACTCGATTCTCGCAGCACCTGCGTGTACGGGAGGTGGGTTGGTGAGTTGCTGGAACTCTGTTTCCCCTAGACATATACCAGCCTGTTGGGTAAGTGTTACATTTGTGGGGTGCTCGTCCGGGATTGGATTGTCAGGGACTGTGGAATCACGCAGGCAGCAGAGTGGAGATGGACAGAGATAAAAATTTTTGTTGGTGCCAGTTTGAAGGTGTACCGGAGCAGTACGTATGCGTAGTGAGCGGAGTGGATTTTCGAGTTTCGGGAGATGCGGTAGTGCGGGGCTTAAGTTCAGTGAAGGGTATTGAGCAGGTAGAATTGGTAGCTAGACGGTGTGGTAAAGAGGTAGAGTCTAGCTGGGTGTTGGTTTGTACGAGTGCTGAAGTCCGGACGGTGGAACTGCCGGCGACGGTCAGTGTTCCGAGGGAGGCGGGCCCGTGGGGGCTCCACTTCTACAAGGATGAGGCTGAGGAGACATCGGAGGAGGAGCTAGAGCTAGAGGTGGACCCCAGAGAGGTGCCTGGCACTAGTAAAGGGAGGTGGGAGGCGGGAGTCATGACTAAGCCCTGCTCCCCAGGTAGGGTGGAAGTCTCGGAGCTGGCAGCCGCACTTAACTCCCTGGTGGGGGTGGCCGAGAGGCCACGGCTGAAGCTGGGTGTGTTCTCCGGAGCCAAGCCTACTCCGGACGGGGAGGTGGGCTATGAGACCTGGATCGAGCATACGTCTTTGATGTTAGAGGAGTGGCCAGGCTCGGAGGAGGAGAAGAGGCAGCGATTGGTGGGAAGTTTGAGGGGTTTAGCAGCCAAAACCGTCCGGGAGTTGAAAGCTGAGAAGCCTGGAGCCTCAGTGGAGGAATGCCTAGAAGTTTTGGAGGGAGCGTTTGGGTTGTCAGGGGAACCCTGGCTACTTTTAGCAGAGTTCCAACGCCTGGAACAATGGAGAGGGGAAAAGCTCTCCGAGTACATATTTAGGATGGAGGGGATGCTCTCGGGGCTGCGGCGCCGAGGGGTAGTGAAGGCGCCTGACGTGGCTAGCGTGAGGATGAGTCAGATATTCAGTGGCTCTCTGGAGGAGGACAAGGTGGCGTGGACTATCCGGCAGGCTTATAGGAAAGGTTCCCCTCCATCCTTCGGGCAACTGATTAGAGAGGTGCGAGAGGAAGAGAGAGCGTTGGGGCGGAAAAGGGGCGTGGGCCTACGGGAGCGATCCTCAGCGATACAGGAAGTGGTGGCTGGGTGGAGGAATGACAACTCCCCGTGGAGTAGGGAACCCCCTTTAGAGGGGAGGGACAGGGGAGGTACCAACTCTCAGGGGCGATCAGCGCTGTGGATTGGGAACGGGCGCCGTCCTGGGAGAGGAGTGGCGGCAGGCAGCGTGTGCTTTAACTGTGGGAAAGAGGGGCATTTCAGGCGGGACTGTGGAAGGCCGAGGGTGTGCTATAGCTGTGGAGAGGAGGGACACTTTAGGTGGGATTGTGAGAGACCAGGAGTCCCGCGGAGGACAAGCTCCCCTGCGACTAAGAAGGGAGAGGTGTCGGGAAACTTAGGAGAGGCTCAGTGAGGGAACGGACTGGAGCCTCTGGAGGGACACGTTCGCAGAGATCAGCCGGAAGACCACCGGGTGCCCACGCCTCTATTCTGGATGGGCTGGTAGGACCCCGTGCCAGTGTGGGTCTATGGATAGAGGGAGTTTACGCAAAAGCCGTTCTTGATACGGGATCGCAGGTGACCTTATTGTACTGGTCTTTCTACAATCAATATCTAAAGCATTTGCCCATAACCCCATTTGACACCCTGCAGATTTGGGGTGTGAGTGAGGGTGACTACCCGTACAATGGGTACCTATCGGTTAGATTGGAGTTCTCGGAGAGCGATGTGGGAGTGTTGGAAGCTATTGAGATGTTGGTGTTGGTGTGTCCTGACCCGCTGGAAACCGGTGGTGCTGCCCTCCTGGTGGGGACTAACTCCCCCGTTGTGCGACGGCTCCTGGGAGCTTGTAAGGAGAAAGGGGAGGAAGACTTTCTGGAGACCCTCTCGGTGCATCCAGCGTTTCGAGCAGTGTTCGAAGAAGGGGTTGCCTCCCAAGGGCTGGACCTGGAGTGTAAATGAGGGACGGTGTGGTGTACGCAGGCGAGGCCCAAGGTGATCCGACCTGGGGAGGTAGCACTAGTGATGGGGACCCCCAGATTCCCAGGAGTGCCGACGGGAGAAGCCCTGTTAGTAGACACCCCAGATGATCTTGAAGGGGAGACACGATTTCCAGCGGGGGCGCTGGTGAGGCCCGAAGTGCAGAGACCAGGGGTGGTACATGCGAGGCGTATAGCTATAAGTGTCAGAAACACCACGGCAAGAGAAATCACCTTTAAGAGGGGAATGCCGCTGTCACATCTGTTCCCGGTGACGGTAATGTCTAGCGCACCAGTGAGGACCCCAAACGGGGAGGGATCGGAGCATCGAAGGGAGCTGACCGCTGTAGCCTTTAACTTCGGGGATTCCCCTGTGTCACCGGAGTGGAAACACCGGCTCGTGGAGAAGATGCTAAAGATGGAAACTGTTTTTTCTCGGGGCGAGTTTGATGTTGGCTGCTCCAAAAGCACTCGCCACACCATCCGGGTGACGGAGGACACCCTGTTCCGAGAGAGATCCCGGCGGCTGGCTCCGGCAGATGTTGAAGATGTGCGACAGCACTTGTGCAAGTTGAAGGAGGCCGGAATCATAGCTGAGTCCCGAAGTCCTTATGCATCCCCAATAGTGGTGGCATGGAAGAAGAATGGGCGAGTGCGCATGTGTGTTGACTACAGGACGTTGAATCGGCGAACTGTCCCTGATCAATATACTGTCCCAAGAGTCGAGGATGCGCTGGCCTGCCTGAGCGGTGCGAAGTGGTTCAGTGTGCTGGATTTAAGAAGTGGGTATTACCAGATCCCGATGAGTGCGGGCGATAAAGAGAAGACCGCTTTTATCTGCCCGCTGGGGTTCTTTCAGTTCGATCGAATGCCCCAAGGCATATCGGGAGCCCCAGCCACCTTCCAGAGGCTCATGGAGAGAACTGTGGGGGATATGAATCTGTTACAGGTGCTGGTGTACCTGGACGATTTGATAGTGTTTGGTTCGACTTTGGAGGAACATGAGGGGAGGCTGTTGAAGGTGTTGGGCCGGCTTAATGAAGAAAGGTTGAAGCTTTCCCTGGATAAATGCCAGTTCTGCAAGTCGTCGGTTAACTACATTGGCCATATCATTTCGCGAGAGGGAGTGGCTACTGATCCAACCAAGATAGAGGCCGTGACCACCTGGCCGAGACCCCAGAAAGTGGGCGCTCTGTGCTCATTTTTCGGGTTCTGTGGGTATTACCGGCAATTTGTGAAAGGATACGCCAAAGTGTGTCACCCGTTGACTCAGCTGTTGTGTGGCTATCCCCTGGTGGGAAAGAAGTGGACGGGGGACCAGAGGCAGGATGCTGGAGGATACTGGAACCCAGCGGAACCTTTTGGCTCGAGATGGGATGATCAATGTGAAGAGGCGTTCCGATCTTTGAAAAGGGCCCTGACCCAGGCCCCGGTGTTGGCTTTTGCCGATCCCCAGAAGCCATATGTGCTGCACACGGATGCCAGCCGAGAGGATCTCGGGGCTGTTCTGTACCAGGAGCATGGCAAAGCATTGAGGCCGGTGTGGTGAACTATGTGCCTGTCGGGACACGCCCCTGCTGACTGCTCCTGTGGCTCCTCCCACAGGCCCCTGTATAAAGGAGACCTGCGGCCTGAAGATCGGCCTCAGTCTCCAGGACCTTGTATGATAGACACTCACTCCTGGTTCCTTCTTCCAGTCAATAAAAGCCGATATCTCGCCTACGTCTCAGAGTGAGTTATTGATGGTGCATCAGCCGGTAGCCTTTGTCAGCCGAAGCTTGTCGCCATCGGAGAGAAACTATCCCACTCACAAGTTGGAGTTCCTGGCGCTGAAGTGGGCTGTGGTGGACAAGCTGGGCGATTACCTGTACGGAGCCAAGTTTGAGGTGAGAACGGATAACAGTCCTCTCACTTATATTTTGATTTTGGCGAAGCTGGATGCCACAGGACATCGGTGGCTGGCGGCCTTGTCGGTATATGATTTCAGCCTGAGGTACTGCCCCGGAAGCAAGAATGTCGATGCGGATGCGTCAGGAACCGGGGGAACAGGAGAGGGACGAGGAGTGGGAGAGTGTCCCTGCCCCTGGAATGAAGGCGATGTGTCAGTTTGCTATCACCGTGAAGGCCGAGGGAAGAGGGAGGCTGGAACAAGCCGTGGACCATTTGGGGGTTTTTGACAACGCCATACCCCTAGTTTACTGTGACCTGACCGCACAGCGGACTAAACAGTTGCCGGAACTGAGTCTGGGGGAAGTGGCAACTGCTCAGCAAAATGACCCTGGCATTGGCACAGTGTGGAGAGCGGTCGAGAAGGGGGATGGGGCGTTGGCTGAGAAGGCGAAACACCCATGTGTGCCTCTGTTGTTGAAGGAGTGGTCTCAGTTGAAGTTAAAGAACAAAATCTTGTACCGGGTAACGGCGCCTCCAGACCAACCCCACTGTTGGCAACTGGTCCTGCCGGAGGAGTATCGCCAGGCTGTACTCCAGGCCTTACATGATGATTCTGGACATTTGGGGGTGGAAAAGACCTATGGATTACTCAAAGACCGGTTCTACTGGCCCCGGATGAGGGGGGAAGTCGAAGAATACTGTAGGGGATGCAGTCGTTGCATCCGGAGGAAGACCCTGCCAGCGTTGGCAGCTCCACTGTCGCACTTGCAGAGTGTGGGACCTCTGGATCTGGTATGTATGGATTTCCTGTCAATTGAGCCTGACACCAACAACACCGCGAATGTCTTAGTCATCACCGATCATTACACTCGCTATGTTCAGGCATTTCCCACCAAGGATCAGAAGGCGACGACAGTGGTGAAGGTGTTATGGGAGAAGTACTTTGTGCATTACGGCCTTCCCAGGCAAATCCATAGTGATCAGGGGCGGGACTTTGAGAGACGCCTTGTCCATGAATTACTGACTATGCTTGGAGTTCAGAAATCCAGGACTACCCCTTATCACCCACAGGGAGATCCTCAGTCAGAGAGGTTCAACAGGACCCTGTTGGATATGCTCGAGACGCTGGAGATTGGGCAGAAAAGCAGGTGGAGTCGTCATATTGGACAATTGGATCACTGTTATAATTGTACTTGCAATGATGCAACAGGGTATTCGCCCTATTATCTGATGTTCGGGCGGGAAGCGAGGTTGCCCATTGACGTGTGTTTTGGGGATGGAGTGGGTGAATTACCCGGGAAGTCCCATCTAAAGTACGTGTCTGACAAGAAGAGGGAGTTACAGCGGGCGTACGAGTTGGCCGAGGCGGCGGCTACCAAACAAAATCGGAGGAATAAGATGCGGTATGATCGAAAGGTGAAGTTTGTCCAATTATTGCCGGGCGACCGGGTCCTTTTATGGAATTTGGGACTCCCTGGTAAGCACAAGTTGGCAGATCGATGGGCGGCCAGCCCCTATGTAATAGAGAGCCAGATGCCGAACCTGCCAGTTTACCGGGTGAAACCTGAGGATGGGAAAGGGCCTATCAAGGTACTCCATTGGAATCACCTGCTGCCACTGGGTCAAGTGGTGCAGGTAGATAATGAGCCCGAATGGGAGGTTACGCCTAGTACAAGGACTCTGCGAGGGCGCGGAGAAAAGGAAGAGCCCGCTGCTGAAGAGCGGGGATGGGTCCCTCACCTGGGAATGGCTACCGATTCGGAAGAGGACGACTCAGATGAGTGGGCCCTGTTCCCATTCACTGGTGCTCCAGTACCAGGAGAGGAGGCTCCTGGACCTTCCATACTGAATTGGGTGAGAGGAGGGAAGGTCTTGAGGGTCAGATGGAGAGGCAGCCAACATTGGTGGGAGAGAGGGTGGAACCCGAGCGTGAGCCGGAGAGATCTCAGGTGAGGGAGGACCCCTGTGAGGAAGGGGGAGCGGGTCTGTCAGGTAGACCTGGGGTGTCCGAGACAGTGGGTTCGCAGGTGACGAGGGAGCCCACTGGGGCAGAAGGGGTATGGAGATCTCAGAGGATTAGGCGCCCCCCGGAGCGGTTGACATATGTGGTACCGGAAGAACTGGGTGTGATTTCTACTGCTCTGGGTAGTTATGTCACTGCTTTTTGCACCTGGGTTGGGTTTTGTGTATTGCAAGAAGCTTTGGGGAACTCTAGTAATGCCATGAGGGCATGACATTTGCTGGTGGGGAGAGAATGTACAATGTCCTGTGTATGTTACTCAAAATGGCGTCTTTGGTTTGTTACGAGCAGGAATGCTTCTTTGTCGGATAAGTGTTTCTCTCGCCGTTGTTTCGCTTTAGAATGGCTGATATGGTAATTGTATTCATTTGTTAATCAATGGGGAAAGTTATTGTGTCCTGTGTTGCTGGGAACTTGGGGGAGGGGTTTTTACGGGTTTTTGGTGTGAGGGGGAGGCTGAGGGAGACGCCGAGGAAGGTGGACGTGCGCTGGACTTCTCATAAGACCACCAGGGTGGTCCCAGGTGCGACGGCGTGGCGGTCGTGCGGTTGGATGGGTCGATTGGTTCGTTGATTGAGCTCCAACGAGTGCACTAAACAGACTGAACTTTGATAAGTTGATGCCTTTTGTTTTTTTTTCCTTATATATATATATATATATATATTGTATTGCCTACTACTCTTTTAATTTCAGTAAACTCTTTAAAGTGTATTTCATAACTGTATTTGTTGTGGGTTTGATATTGTTGGCGGGCACGAGGCATAAGCTCAACTCTCACAGCACCTGCGGGTAAGGGAGGTGGGTTGGTGAGTTGCTGGAACTCCGTTTTCCCTAGACATATACCAGCCTTTTGGGTAAGTGTTACATTTACTTTAAGTTTTGAACTTTGATCCATTGACTTCCTCCAGTTTTTCAGATGCTGAGCTTAGATTTAAAATTATTCCTTTTGTGGTAGAGTTCATCTGTGTGATGTTGCCATGGTAAAAACCATATTTATCTGATTAATACGCTTTTCTCTTATGTTCCAACAGACCTGTTCCTTATCCTTGCTATTAAATCTTGAAGTTCTAGAGTCATTCTCCTACACCTAGATTCTTTGACAGTATTCATCCTTTGCCTGTTGATGAATGCTCTCGTGCAGTAGGAGCCAAAGTAGTAGTGTACCAGTTAGGTTTAGACTTGAGAAAGTTTAAATGGGTCAGCAGCTTCAACATAGGTTGCAGCTATTAACAGTGGTGGAAAATTAAACTCAATGGCTTTATTTCTGACTTTTTTTTAAATTAAGGTGCTCATAATTTCTATCTCATTGATCCAGTAAATGAATCCAGTCCAACCATACTGCTTTAACCAAATGAGAATGTTCTTCTTTTTCCTCCACTTCTTTCCAGGAGTGGTTCTGGCATGATCAGCAACAAGAAACATCCCTCATGATAGGACATGAAAAATGGATAATAGGTCAATGATTTCAAGCCTAAAAATATGATTTCTCGTTGGAAGATGAGAAAATGAAATTAAAAAATAGTGTTTGTTAATGTCTTATATCAACCCAAGACGGAACTACTAATCCAGCAGAATTGTAGCATATTGCTTGGCCAGGGGATTATTCAAATTAGATCCAGTTTTTGGAAGAAACCATTGGAAAAAGACTGAGAAGCACAGTTTATTTGTATTCTCACCTGTACTGGGCAGTCAGGTCCAACTGCTGTGCTAATACTTCCTACCCTAGGCTCATCAGCAGACGCCACAGAAACCACACTCTAATTAAGGGATGGCCAGAGTGCTAAATTTGGAACCAGCACTCCAGGCAAGGAAAAAGAGAAAATCAGTTCAAAGTGTTGATGCTGAACTCTTTCCAGCAGTTCAAATAATCATTCCATAAAGGATCTGTAAATTCGCTACCATGCTTGGTTAAACAGTCATTGAAAAGTGTGTGACTTTATAAGAGACAAGAAAGGGAAGACCCAGACCTTGGGAGCGGAGTGACAGTGTGGTGAATCAGGTAATGCAATAGTCTCCTAGCATCAGTAACCACAGTAGGTAGTGCAACAGTCTCACAGGGCCAGTAGGCATAGTTCAATTCTGAACTACACTGATGGTTATATGTCTTTTAAATTTCTTTCTGTAACCATCTGGATTTCCTATCTGGCTTCAGATCCTGTCCAAGTCCTGATGACATTGTTGTTGTTTGGCTGTTACACAAATCTGCTGGAAAGGACCTAATGCGTAGAACATCATTTGATGGAAGAAAGGAATTGTCAACATTTTGAGTCAAAGTGCTGCATTAGCGGAAGACTCCAAGCAACTTAACATGAAAGATGGATAATGGATCAATGCTTTTGGAAAGAAAATTTAAATTTCTTGTCATAATCATGAACATAGAGTCCCGATGAAGGGTCTTGGCTTGAAACATCAACTGCTGAACTGAATATGCCTAGATTCTTTTAATGTCTTCCTGTTCAGGTGTTCTGTATTCATGTCTGTTTGGAGGAAGATGAATCTAGGGGTTGTATACTGCATAGAGACTTTGATAATAAATATACTTTGAATCTTGAAAACTTGTTTTTTCCCTCTCCATATATGTTGCCTGACCTGCTGAGCTCCTCCAGCATTTTGTGTGTGTTATTTCTTGTACTAACATAAGAAAGTGAAATGGAAAATTCCATTTGTTTATGTTTTATATCCATTCAGAATTGAACTAATAATCTGACAGAGTTTCATCAGATTGAGTATGGAATTATTCATATGCACAAGTCATGTGTAATTTTGACCCAAAACACCAACAATTCCTTTCCCCCATAGATGCTGTCCAACTTGGTGAATTTCTCCAGCAGATTATCTGCTGCTCCATATTCCAGCATCTGCAGTCTCATGCATCGGTCTGGATCTCAAATTAATCGGTTATTGTAAATTACCCTGGTACAGGTGGCTTGCGGGAGAATCTGGAGCTAAGGGAAGAGATGATAAGAGAGTTAAAGGGCACATGTGAGAGAATAGTTACAGGGAAATATGCAGGGGAATGGGTTTGATGAGAATGGTCTGACAGCAGGAAGAGGAAGAAAGGGTAGGATGAAAACCATATCTCAGTAGAAGAAAGGAAAAGAGCAAACATACCTAAGAAGAATAAGGTTTAGGAGGTTGCAATTGCGCTTGAGGAGAGCTTGGGGCTGGAGGTGCAGTAGATGCATGGATGGGGAGTCATCATTCTTCTGGATGGAGGTAAAAGGAAACTGGGAAACAATCATAATTCCAAAGAGAGGAACGCAGACTCTTTCCAGAGGAGAGGAATAACCATATCTCTGGAAAAGAGACAATTTGCCTCTAAGTAACAAGTGAATAAAAATGAATAGAAAATCATTGTCCGATTTCATGCAATATGACGTGTTGTATTTTAACCAGCCTTTCACCAAACTAATCTCCACCTTCCCTCTACCAATGCAGAGCATTCCCATGTTTAGCTCCAAGGAACATGTGCTTTTACATTTGCAATTTATCAAGCATTGTTGCACACTGCAAAGGTAGCCATGCATTACTATTTTTACTATGAAGGACTGTTTTAATATTAGCAGCAATTTCTGCACAACATTTGCACCGGGTTGTAACATGCCTCCATCTTCACCCAAAGCTTACTTGATTGACATCCCTTTTCCACAAGTTTACAGTCATAGCAGTGGAAGGCAAATTCAGTAGCGTCAAGTAGCTTATTTCCTAATTGCAAAAAAAGTCATTAATTTTCTTTGACATTAGCTTGTGTTTGATTTAACTGATAATATTGTTGTGATCTGACATATCACAGTAACCAAAGCAAAATAAATGCATTAGTGCTTTAGGAACAACTGGACGGATTCAACTCTATTTTAGCACTGAAACTTCTAATAGCTAACTTGTTTCTTTGATATAATAATATACCTCTTTGTTCTCATGGGTAACATTTGTTATGTCATTCATGTGGTGAAATAGCCAGTGAGTCAAAACCATTGGTGATGCAATTTATCTGTGATTGATGTCTTTTGAAGCCCCATATAATAGGATACACATATTTGAACTAAGAAATTACTCTTCTCAGTATGGTAGTGATTCCTGTGCTCATAATCCATTAGTTCATTGTCAAACAATCTTATTATAAATAATACACTCATACAATGCATGGCATAATGCAATCACAGCTCAACAAATGAGCCAAAACATTAGGGAATATTTTAATCTCTTGTTCTAATGGTACTCAAGTTCTTTTATTGGGAACTTGTCCCCTCCAGCTATTTTTCTTGTCACTTATGTATCAGCCCTTTCACATATAATTCCACTTGTCCTTTCCTATGTTTGTCTCTCCAAGACCTCCATTAGTTTATTTATTCTTCAATTTATTCATTGAATTAATTAAATAAATATATTGGCCGTATTGCAAATAATAGTGAGGCAATCTACAGAGAGAAGTCATCACCCTGACACAGTGATGTCAAGAGAACAACCTCTCCCTCAATGTTGCAAAAACAAAGGAGCTGGTTGTGGACTCCAGGAAGAACAGAGACAGGCTAACCCCTATTGACAGCAATGGAACTGGAGCTGAGAGGGTGAACAGCTTTAAGTTTCTCGGCATACACATCACCGAGGATCTCACATGGTCTGCACATATCGGCTGTGTGGTGAGAAAAGCATAACAGCGCCTCTTTTACCTCAGACAATTGAAGAAGTTTGGTATAGGCCCTCAAATCCTAAGAACTTGCTATAGGGGCAAAATTGAGAGCATCCTGACTGGCTGCATCACAGCCTGGTATGGGAACTGTACTTCCCTCAATCACCCAACTCTGTAGAGAGTGGTGTGGATAGCCCAGCACATTTGTAGATCATTTCCAATGATTCAGGACATTCACAAGGGCCGGTGTGTAAAAATGGCCCAAAGGATCACTGGGGACCCAAGGCACTCGGACCACAAACTGTTTCAGTTGGTACCATCTGGGGAAATGGGCATTAAAGCCAGGACCAACTGGCCCTGGGACAGCTTCTTCCACCAGGCCATCAGACTGATTAATTCACACTGATACAATTGCATTTCTATGCTATATCGACAGTCCTGTGCATATACTATTTATTACAAATTACTATCAATTGCATATTGCACATTCAGACAGAGAAACAATGTAAAGATTTTTACTCCCCACGTATGTGAAGGATATAAAGCTGACTTAAAGCTGAGTGGCAGTATGAAATGTGAGGAGGATGTTATGAGAATGCAGGGTGACTTGGACAGGTTGGGTGAGTAGGCAGATGCATGGCAGATGCAGTTTAATGTGGATAAATGTGAGGTTATTCACTTTGGTGGCAAGAACAGGAAGGCAGATCACTATCTGAATGGTGTCAAGTTAGGAAAAGGTGAAGTACAACGAGATCTAGGTGTCCTGGTTCATCAGTCAATGAAAGTAAGCATGCAGGTACAGCAGGCAGTGAAAAAAGCTAATGGCACGTTGGCCTTCATAACAAGGGAAGTTGAGTATAGGAGCAAAGAGGTCTTTCTGCAGTTGTACAGGGCCCTGGTGAGACCACACCTGGAGTATTGTGTGCAGTTTTGGTCTCCAAATTTGAGGAAGGACATTCTTGCTATTGAGGGAGTGCAGCGTAAGTTCACGAGGTTAATTCCCGGAATGGTGGGACTGCCATATGTTGAAAGATTGGAGTGACTGGGCTTGTATACACTGGAATTTAGAAGGATGAGAAGGGATCTGATCGAAACTTACAAGATTATTAAGGGATTAGACGTGCTAGAGGTAGGAAACATGTTCCCGATGTTGGGGGCGTCCAGAACCAGAGGCCACAGTTTAAGAATAGTAGGCCATTCAGAACAGAGTTGAGGAAATATTTTTTCTTCCAGAGAGTTGTGGATCTGTGGAATGCTCTGCCCCAGAAGGCAGTGGAGGCCAATTCTCTGGATGCTTTCAAGAGAGAGTTAGATAGAGCTCTTAAAGATAGCAGAGTCAAGGGATATGGGGAGAAGGCACGGACAGGGTACTGATTGTGGATGATCAGCCATGATCACAATGAATGGCGGTGCTGGCTCGAAGGGTCGAATGGCCTACTCCTGCACCTATTGTCTATTGTCTATATAAGAAAGAAAGTTAATTCAATTCAATATTGCATGCAAATAAATATCAGTATATACCCCCAAAACTTGTAATTCAGTTCACACGGTCTCAGTTGATGTCAATGCACAACATGTTGAAGGAACTCACAGGGTCAGGCAGCATCTATGCAAGGCAATTGACAGTCAATACTTAGGTTGAGACCTGAAACTTCAACTGTTGTAGTCCAGATGAAGGGTTTCAGCTCAAAACAATGACAGTTCATTCCTTCCAAGATGTTGTCCGACCGATTGAGTTCATTCAGCAGCTTGGTTTTGGTACAAATCCCAGCATCTGCAGTCTCTTATGTTTCCGTCATGCTGGTATTGTGGCAAGCTTTTGGTCTATGATGACAGATGCAAAAAACTCATTTAACTTAACAGCCATTTTTATTGCAGCAAGCACAAAAACAGACTGTGTGCTATGACCCAGAGTGAGATCCCAATCAGTCACATAGCGGAGGAGATTATTACACATCCTGGTTACAGTCAGAGTGACCTACAAATACAGATGTGAATAACTGCATAACCCAAGCTAAATAAATAAATTTGAACATCCCACCATAATCCCATGCCCCACCTCCCTCCAAACCCCCAACAGAGTGCCACAGTATTTATGTTCTAGTCCAGAGTTTCCCGGTGCTTTTTTATACCTTGGACCATTTCCATTAAGCAGGAGATCTACAGACTCCATGTTTGGAACTCCTGCTCTCGTCAAATCTCTTCACATCCCATTCCAACTGTCATTTCATCAATGTTAGCTGAGTTAATTAATAGCAATCCAATCAAAACCACATGGGCTTAGGATCCACTCTGGAAATTTAAGCAGAAAATTCCAGCTTACTGTGGTAGTTTTAGTACGATTCTGTCCGAGATTCTGTACATGCTACAGAATGCTAAATCAAGCTTTCATCTGTCTTCTCATCTTAAATCCAATTGCAAAGATATGTAGGGTTAGCTATTGCTCTTAGGCAGTAATTATTGCTCAGCCTACATAGCTAATACAGATGATCTTGTGATCATCAATGTGATGGGATATTGCGGTGCACATATTGGTTGTGACACACACAAAATGCAGGAGGAACTTAGCAGGTCAGACAGAAATCTGTGGAGAGGAATAAACAATCAAAATGTTTTGGGCCAAGCCCCTTTGTCAGCACTGGAATAGAAGAGAGAACAAGCCAGAATAAGTAGCTGTGGAGGTGGGGTGGGGATTAATGAGTACAAGCTGGAAGGTGACAGGAGAAACCAGATGAGGGGAAAGATGTGGGTGAGGGACGGGGGGGGGGGGGTTAATTGATTAATTGAGAAACTGGGAGGTGATAGGTGGAAGAGATAAAGAAGTAAAGGGCTGAAGAAGTAGGAATCTGATAGAAGAGGAGAGTGGACCTTGGGTGAAAGGGATGGAGGAAGGGCAAAGAGAAAGGATATAGGTAGATGAGGAGAAGTGACGGGGAAAATTAAGACATGGATGAGAAAACAATTACTGGAAGTTGGTGTAATCAATATTCATACCATCTGGTTGGATGCTACCCAGACAGAATATGAGGTGTTGCTCCTCCAACCTGAGAGTGGCCTAATTCTGGCAGTAGAGGAGGTCATGATCCTGGACTTGCAGTATCTGCAGACTCACTTATGCGTATGGTTGGCTGTGAAGTGCTTCAGGACTTTGTTGGGCTGAGAAAGGTGTAAAATTAACTCTCAATGCATTCTTTGTTTAGTTTTGGCTTGTCAGTCTTAGATTTTCATTGTTTTACATTCCAACTTGTTAGTCCATGGCCTCCTCTACTGTTGCAATGAGGTCACATGCTGGATGGAGGAAAACACCTTATATTACGTCTGAGTAGCCTCCAACCTAATGGCATGAACAATGATTTCTTGAACCTCCATTATACCCCCTTCTTCACCATTCCCCATTCCCTTTTCCTTCTCTGTCCTTATCTCCTTACCTTTCCATCATTTCTCTCTGGTGTTCCTCTCCTTTTCTTTCTTCCATGGCCTGCTGTCCTCTCCCAACAGATTCCCCCTTCTCCAGAAGGTATTTCTTTCACCTATCAACTTCCCAGCTCTTTACTTCACCCCTTCCCCCCCCCCCTTCCCTGTTTCACCTGGCTCCTCCTTAGAGAAAGTTAATTACACCAAGTTCCTGTGAGTTCACTTCACAGATAACCTCACCAGGTCCCTTAATATCACCCACCTGAACAAGAAGGCACTGGAATGCCTCCACTTCCTAAAAAGATCAAGGAAAGAGAGGCTCCCCTACCCCTGCTGACCATCTTAACTTCATTTTAGGGGAGCACCATTGAGTGCAACCTGACAAACTGCATCTCCATCTGGTTTGGGAGCAGTCAAGCATCAGACTGGAAGTCCCTGCAAAAGACTGTGAGAATGGCTGAGAGGATCATAGGGTTCTCCCTACCATCCATCAGGAACATTTATCAGGAATGGTGCGTGTCAGGGCCCTTAGTATTATTGAAGGTCCCACCCACCCATCCATCCGTCCATCATCCGCTTTGGCTTTCTTCCATCAGGCAGAAGACTATGATGCTTATAAACAAGAATGGTCAGAATGAAAAACACTTTCTTTCCTCAGGCCATTAGGTCTCTGAACTCTCAGCCTCATGATATTCAAATTGTCACTGGTTAATCTGTACTGTATTATATAATTTTTAATTTATGCACTCTAGTTTATTTATGTATAATTCATCTGTAGATTCCATCTTTACATTCATAAGTTTTTTGTGTTATGTATATAATTGTGCTTTAGACCCTGTTTCAGAGAAACACAGTTTCATCTGAGGGTATGCATGTACACAGTTAAATGACAATAAACTTGACCTGATCTTGCTCTTAGCAGTGTAGTGTCTCCTTGCATTTGCCCTTCCAACATGCAACATCTCACATTTATCTGGGTTAACCTCCATTTGCCATTTTTCTGCCCATATCTGCAACTGATCTTTATCGTGCTATATTTTTGCCAGTATTCTACACTATCCACAATTCCACCAATCCTGGAACAATCAACAAAGCAACTAACCCATCCATCTGCATTTCTAGCCAGGTCATTTATATAATTCACAAACAGCAGAGGTCCCAGCACAGATCCCTGCAGAACACCACTAATTACAGACCTACCTTCTGCCTTTTAAGCACAAACCAGTCCTGAATCCAAACAGCCAATTTGCCGTGGACCCTATGCATCATAATCTTCTGGATTAGCCTCAATAAACACTTACTAAAATCTGTTAGGCAATTTCCACTACCCTACCCTCATCAATCCCTCTCACTACCTTGTCAAAAAACTCAATTGAGTAAGACACAATTTGCCCTGTACAAAGCTATGTTGGCTGTCCCCAGTTAGGCCATGGGTTTCCAAATGCTTATGTATCCTATCTCTAAGAAATTTCTCCAGCAATTTCAGTACAACTGACATGAAACTCACCAGTCTACAGTTCCCAGGATTTTCCCTTGTTCCCTTTTTAACTAGAGGTACAACATTAGCCACTCATCAGTCCTCCAAAACCTTATCTGTGCTTGGAGAGGGTACAAAGATACTGATCAAAGGCCCCAGCAATCTCATCTCTTGTCTCCTTCAATAATCTGAAGCAAATCCCATCAAGCCCTGGGAACATACAAATCAGTACTTATTAGGATGCCTAATACTTCCCTCTCACTGACCTCTAAACATCCTAACATATTTATACACTCAGCACTGATCTCCTGGTCCTCCATACCCCTTTTACTTGGTAAATACTGTGCAAAGTACTCATTAAACACCTCACTCACATTCTCTAAATCGAAGCATATGTTCCCCTCTTTATCCTTGAGTGGTCCCACCTTCTCCCCAGCTATCTTTTTGCTCTTAATGCATATATAGAAGGCCTTGGGATTCATCTTAATCCTACCTGCCAAGGACTTTTCATGGCTCCTCCTGGTTTTTCTAACCTCCTTCTTTAGTTCTTTTGTGGCTTCTTTAGCAGCTGAAGGGTTTCAGCCCAAAACGTTGACTGTATTCTTTTCCTAGAAGCTGCCTGGCCTGCTGAGTTTCTCCAGCATTTTGTGTGTGTTCTTTACACTCCTCATGCTCTTCATATGATCCTAACTTCTGAAGTTTTCCATACTTTTCCTTTTCCTTCTTGACTAAAATCATCATCTCTCTGGAGATACAATCTTATCTTTCCATCCCCATGCTTCCTTCTAACAAGAACATACATTTCCTGTACTGAGCAATTGATCTTTAAACACGTCTGAAGCCGACTTGCCTGAAAAATGGTACTCCCATAAAAGTCTTCTTAGCTCCTGCATAAAGCCATTGTAAATTACCCTACTGCAATTACAAAATCTCCAGCAAGGACCATAAATATCCTTATCTATATCTATCCTGAAAGTTAAGGAGTTGTGGTCTCTGTTCTCCCAATGAAATGTCAGTCATCTGGCCAGGATCATAACTGTGGTGAACTACATATACCTGTCTGGACACGCCCCCCCCCCCCCCCCGCTGACTGCTCCTGTGGCTCCTCCCACAGACCCCTGTACAAAGGCGATTGGAGGCACTGCTCCTCCCTCAGTCTCCAAAATGTTGTGTGATGGTCTCTTGCTGCTGACTGCTCTCTTCCAGCTAATAAAAGCCTATCTCTTGCCTCACATCTCTGAGAGTTATTGATGGTGCATCAATAACCCAACACGACATCCAGTACGGCCCCGATTTCATTGCATTGTGCACATATTAACTTATTACACTTAACAAATTCTGCCTGATCTAAACCCCTTGCACTATGATTATATTAGGGAATTTGAATCCACCATGACAATAACCTATTATCATACAAAGATAGGTAGAGGAGCGGGTAGTGTTGAGGAAACAGAGAGCCTGCAGAGAGACTTAGATAGTTTAGGGGAATAGGCAAAGAAGTGGCAAATGAAATACAATGTTGGAAAGTATATGGTCATGCACTTTGGTATAAGAAATAAATGGGTAGACTTTTATTTAAATGTGAAGAGAATTTAAACTGCAGAGCTGCAAAGGGACTTAGGAGTCCTTGTCCAGGATACCCTAAAGGTTAATCTCCCGTTTGAGTCAGTAGTGAAGAAGGTGAATGCAATGTTGACATTCATTTCTAGCGGGATAGAATATAAGAGCAGGGATATGATGGTGAGGCTCTATAAGGCACTCATGAGATCACATAGAGTACTGTGTGCAGTTTTGGGTTCCTTATTTTAGAAACAATATAATGATATTGGAGAGGGTTCAGAGAAGATTCCAGGAATGAAAGGTTTACCCTATGAGGAAAGTCTGGCAGCTCTTGGGCTGTATTCTCTGGAGTTCAGGAGAATGAGGAGGAGATCTCATAGAAACATTCCGAATGTTAAAAGGCCTGAGCAGATTAGAAACGGCAAAGTTATTTCCCATGGTAGGGGTGTCTAGGACAAGAGGTCACAGCTTCAGGATTGAAGGACATCCATTTAGAACAGAGACTTGGGGAAATTACTTTAGTCAGAGAGTGGTAAATCTGTGGAATTTGTTGTCACAAGCAGCAGTGGAGGCCAAGACATTGGGTGCATTTAAGGCAGAGGTAGATAGACTCTTGATTAGCCAGGCCATCAAAGGTTCTGGAGAGAAGGCAGGGGAGTTGGGATGACTGGAAGAATTGGATCAGCCCATGATTGAATGGCAGAGCAGTCTCAATGGGCTGAATGTCTATATCATATGGTTTTGTGGTCTTATTTTTTCTAATTTCCTTAATCTGATTACACATCTGTTCTTCAGCATCCGGATGGAAATTAGGGATCTGTATTACAATCCCATCAGTGTGATTGCACCCTTCCAATCCCTGAATTCTACCCAAGTGGAAACAGTGTCTGACCCCCTCCACTATGTCTCCCCTGAGTGTAGCTTTAATATTGTTCCTGATTAGAAGTGCAACTCCCCCACCACTTTTTACTTCCTCATCTATCTTTTCTAAAACTTCAAAAACCTGATACATTAATCACTCAGTCCTGTCCCTATCTCAACCAAGTTTTAGTATTGGCCTCAACATCATAGTTCTATGTGCTGATTCATGCTCTAAGTTACTCACCCTTACCCTTAATACTCCTAGCATTAAACATATACACTTCAAAATATCCGATCCATCATACGTGTTGCCTTTCAATTCCTTCCCTGCCATCTACCTTCCAGTCTGATCCTTCCCTTAATGACCTTCCCTCACTTTCTTCAGTTGAAGAGAATATGGCCAAGGTCTCAGTGTAGCATAAATCTTAATTTGTAACCTGTGAACCGAATGATATGTTTTGGCATCATAATTGATAGAAAGTATTTCATAGCTCTTGAGAAGAAGGCTGAAATATTCTTCTGTGCTTACAGCTCAAGGAATCATGACTGGCAGAAGAGGTTACTGACCTTCCATCATTATGGAGATTGGAGATACCAAAAAGTGAGCTGGAAGAAACTTGTGGGCAGGGTTCTTGGGGAGAGATTTAGGGCAAATAATAAAGAATAGAGATGCTTATGGCCGGGCAAATGTTCAGGTGGATGGTTGGGGAAGTTAGACATTTGGTGAGGCTGCTAATTCTGAGCACAAACTAAAGAATTTTCCAACTGACTCTGTAGTGAGGTAAGGGGTAATTTTCATCTCAATACCATGTTTAATATAGCTGATGGCCTGCTTCACTTGTATAAGCATCTGCAGTGATAGCAAACCCAGTCCCTATCTTATTATCTCCTTTCTCTAGTGTAGCTTCTTCAAGGGTGATGAAGATGTTTGCTTGCAGTCAAACAGCAAAGAAGTGGTTGAAATGATGCTGCTGAGTTACAACTGTATGTCACAGTTAAACATCAACTTATGTGCAGATAATGGTATTAAGGGACAAGTTATCTTATAAATAAATACTAGAGTTGGCACTAATCTGCAGGACTCCACAGCTGACTTCACAGGGACAGAAGATTCAAAAAGAATCAAAGATTCAACATATATTTGTTATCAAAGTGTGGATGCAGTATACAACCTTGAGATTGGTTTTCCCCCCATAGGCAGCCATGAAACAAAGAAACACCATGGAACCTGTTCAAAGAAAACATCAAGCACCCAAAGCACAAAGAAAAAACAAATCGCGCAAATGGTAAAAAACGTGTGAGTTAACACACAGAATATTAAACATCAAACCACAGAGTCCTTGAAATGGCCTAGGAATGCTCAAGTTACTTCAATTCAGTTCACCTTAGTGCCACAGAGCCAGTCAGCGTCGAAGACGCTCAATCAAAATCGCAGAATTATGGAAGGGTGCAACTGGAAATCAGAAACATATATGATATCAACTACAGAGACCTCTAAAAATGAGTCCAAACCACAAAGCACTCTGACCAAGCCTTGCCCAAGACACAAGACTCCTGCAATAGCAAGTGAGAGGGAGAGGCAGACAGGTAAAACACAGGCAGATGGCAGTGAACGCCCACTCACCTTCCTCTCTCATCCTTGTTGATACATTAATCAGCAGGATCATCAAGTAATGGAGCCGATCAAGAATTCACACTCTGTGAGGAGGCTGCATACTCCATTCTTAACCATGCCAAGTTACTTTGGAGAGAGCAAAAGCACCAGATAACCCATTTGACCCAAAAACACAGTATCAAGATGTAAATTACAAGTTCCAATCACACACAGAACAGCAGTAGAGGCATATTTTAAAGAAAGAAAGAGAAGAAGTAGTTTAGTGAATGATCTACAGGACATCACCATTTGTCACGTTGCTCACTTCCCACCTTGCCAACACCCAAAGAAAAGGCAGGAAAAGATATTTACAAAGGTGATGTGACTATTTTTAGATGTAATGAAATGGAATTGGATCAAATGGAACTTGGGGAAGACTACTTATCAGGGTCTTTGAAAGCCTCATGTTCAAATTCACTCCATAAAATTCAGTATAAATATTGAGACTGTCATCACATCAACAAAAGGTGTGGTCATTCAGATGCAATATTAAACTACTCTCTCAGATGCACATAAAATATCCTTGAAGCTGTTTCAGAGAACATTAGAATTACACCTGACATCATTGCAAAACTTATTCCTCATCAACATTAACAATGGCAATACTTCACAAGTATGTTATTGTTTATAAAGTCACATTGGGTGTTACGTAAATCGTAACAATTCATTTTCTTTTACAGAAGTTAGAACATCTGAGGGTTGATGGATTGATTGGCCATATTGAAAGCTTTTGAGAAAAGAGCCCAGTCATAGTAAACTATTGGAAATAGTAAAAATTCTAACTTTGGTTCATATATTGAGAATACTATGAGGAGCGTAAAGGCTGGGTTGCAGAATGATGAGAGTAACTAGAAAGATGAAGAGCCCAAGTAGAATATAATTGAGGGTCTTTGGATTGAAAGAGGATGTCCAATATACAGTAGAGTAGCAGATAGCAATGATGAAAGTGACAGGAGTATTTCTTTAAAGGAGGGATATTAAGAGTAGAAACTACTTGAGAAATCGTAATGTTTTTTTAAATTTTGTGCCCACTCTGATTGCAGCATCCTTTCAAGTTTAATTCTCCTCATCAATAGTTTGAATGTTTTTAGAAACATTACAATTTTTTCAATGAATTGGAACAGCAGGGTCTCCAATGGAAGAAATCGGAAAATCGGAAATTTAACTTTGAAATAATTAAATCAGTATATCAATTCTTCCCAGGGACCAGCTAGCTTTGGTAGATTCTACCCTCTTTCAGTTCAATGGGAAATCAGCACTAATGCCTTGCTGTTAGGAATTTTTCAAATTAGCACATGCATTCAGTTACTGACTATGTCTCGTCTGGAAATTTTCTCATTATTTTGTGAGTTTTGTGAATTTTGTGAATTTTGTGAGTTTTGTGAATTTTGTGAGTTTAGTTTCATTTTGCAAAAAAATTATCAAGAGGCTCCATCTCCTATGCAGCATTTAGTGGGTGGTGGACTCTGTTGTCAATTATTAAGGCCCCATCTCCATTAGGTGGATGCAAGAAAACTCAAAATGTTATCTTTAAGAGAAGTAGGAGAATTTTCACTGATGCTCTGAGGAATATTGATCCATCAATCAATATCACAAAAGTAATTATCTGGTTATATTCAATTTGCTATTTGTGGGAGCTTGCTGTTCATAAATTGGCTACAATAGTGCCTTGTTATGGCACTGGTAGAATACAAAATTGACTTATTGACTGCAAAGATATATAAATGTCAGTCCATTTTTACCTAGCTGAGTTGAAATGAATATATACAATCGATTAATTTACATGTACAATTTAGAAGAAAGTTGTGAGTGTAGCCCAGTCTATCATGAAAACCAGCCTCCTCCCACTGACTGTCTACACTTCCCGCTGCCTTGGAACAACAACCAGCATAATCAAGGACACTCCCAACCCCAGTCATTCGCTCGTCTCTATGTTTCAACGAGCAGAAGACTCAAAAGCTCGAGAATACAAGGACAGCTTCTACCTGCTGTTATAAGACTTGTGATTGACCTCTTATATGATAAAAATGAACTCTTGATCTTTGAATGTACCTCACCATGGCCCTTGCATTTTATTTGTCTTTATGCACTCTGCATTCTGATTTATTTTTAATCCCTTTTGTGCTATTTCTATACAGATTGAACTGTCAAGATGGCATGCCAACAAAAGCTTTTCACTGGAACACACACAAAATGCTGGAGCCGCTCAGGAGACCAGGCAGCATCTATGGAAAAAATTACAGTTGACATATCGGGCTGAAACCCTTCAGCAGGACTGGACCCTCCAGCAGTACGTCTGCTGAATTTCTCCAACATTTTGTGTGTGTTGCTTGGATTTCTAGCATCTGCAGATTTGCTCTTGCTTTTCACTGGACCTCTTTGCATATGACAATAATAAACCAATTTCCAATTACTAAATTGGATTCTTCTGACAGCTCTGTACTACCATATCACAGCAGTTAGATTTCTCGTGATCCGGGTTTGATCCTGCCCTCTGGTACAGTCTGTGTCTCACATGTATGCTTATTCTGTGACCCTGTGAATTTACCCTTTCCCTCTGATTTCCTCCCACATCCCAAAGACATGCCAGTTGACACAGACATCGGTTATTGTAAATCACCACTTGTGTGGGTGGAAGATAAGAGAATAGAGTTATGGGAATGTGCAAGAGAATGGGTTACAGGAAAGAAGAGGGGAAATGGGATTCAGCAATTGCTCTGGCAGCTGGGAACAATTTCATGGGCTTTCTATACCTTAAAAAAAATAAACAAGTCTATGGATTGGTTGTAATTTATTTCATTCACTCTATTAACTGAAATCAAAGAGGAATACAAAGGCTCAAAAATTATTGTCTATCCAAATCATCACAATTCACCTTTAGAGTCATAGAGTCATAGAAACAGCCCAGCTGCTCCATGCCCATAACAGCATCCTCCTTGCTAGTCCCAGTTGCCTGTTTCTGGCCATATCTCTACAAGCTGCTCTCTTATTTTTATTTATTCATTTACTGGATGTGGGTGTCACCAGCTAAGCCAGCATTTTTTTCCCATCCGTAGTTGCCCTTGAGAAGGTGGTGATAAGCTGCCTTCTTAAACCGCTGCAGTCCCTGAGCAGTAGGTACACCCACAGTGCTGTTAGGAAGGGAATTCCATTATTTTGACCCCGTGTCACAAGTGGGCTGCCTTGTACTGGATGGTGTCGAGCTTCTTGAGTGTTGATGGAGCTGCACTCATCCAGGTTAGTGGTGAGTATTTCCTTACACTCATGACATGAACCTTGTAGATGGTGGACAGGCTTTGGGGAGGCAGAAGATGAGTTACATGCCACAGGATATCTAGTCTTTGACCTGTTCTGATAGCCACAGTGTTTCTATGGCTAGATCAATTCAGTTTCCTATCAATGGTAACCCCCAGGATGTTGATAGTAGGGGATTCAATGATGGTGAAGCCATTGAATATCAAACAACGATGGTTAGAGCCTCTCTTGTTGGAGATGGTTATTGCCTGGCACTTGTGTGGTTTGAATGTTACTTGCCACTTGTCAGCCCAAGCCTTGATGTTGTCCAGGTCCTGCTGCATTTGGGTATGAACTGTTTCCCTATCTGAGGAGTTACGGTGCAGAACATTGTGTAGTCATCAGTAAACATCCCCACTTCTGACTTTGTGACAGAAAGAAGGTCATTTATGAAGCAACTGGAAATGGTTGATCCTAGGACACTTCCCTGAGGAACTCCTGCAGTGGTGTACTGAGGATGAGGTGATTGACCTCCAACCACCACAACCATTTTCCTTTGTGTCAGGTATGATTCCAACCAGTGGAGGGTTTTCTCCCTAATTCCCATTGACTCAATTTTAGCCAGGACACCTTCTTGGCATATGATCAAATGCTGCCATGGTGTGAGGCAATCACTCTCACCTCACCTTTTTCATTTAGCCAAGGAGGCGATGAAGTCAGGAGCTGAGTGGCCTTGACAGAGCCCAAACTGGGCGTCCGTTAGCAGATTATTGCCAAGTAAGTGCTGCATGATAGCACTGTTGATGACCCCTTCCATTACTTTGCTGATGATTGAGAGTAGGCTGATAGGGTGGTAATTGGCTGAGTTGGACTCATCCTATTTCTTGTGTATAGGACATACCTGGGCAATTTTCCACATGGCTGAGTAGATGCCTGTGTTGTAGCCACACTGGAACAGCTTGGCCAGAGGTGTGGCAAGTTCTGGAGCACAAGGCTTCAGGACTATTGCTGGGATTTTGTCTGGGCCCATAGCCTTCGCTGTATACAGTGCTTTCAGTCATTTCTTGATATCACATGGAGTGAATTGGATTGGTTGCATACTGACATCTAGGAGGCCGAGCTGGATCATCTACTCAACATTTCTGACTGAAGATTGTTGCAAATGCCTCAGCCTTGTCTTTTGCACAGGTGTGTTGAGCTCCTCTATCATTGAGGATGGGGATTTTTGTAGAGTCTCCTCCTCCAGTAAGTTGTTTGATTATCCATCACCGTTCACGGCTGGATGTGGCAGGACTACAGAGGCTAGATCTGGTACGTACCCATTTTCATCACTTCCTCTGGCAGCTCGTTCTTTGTACTCACCAACCTCCGTGTAAAGAAGTTACCTCTCAGGTCTCAAATCAGAAGTTACCTCTCAAATCTCTTCCTCCTATGTTAGTGCTCTTCAGTTTTGTACTCTTGAACCCCAGGGAAAAGACATTGACTGTCAACCTTATCCATACTTCTCATGTTCTTATAAACTTCAATGAGGTAACCCCTCATTTTCCTATGTTTCAAGGAATAAAGATCCAGCACGGTCCCCAAAACTCAGGTGGCATCCTCATAAATCTCTTATGCACCCTCTCCAGCATGACAATGCCATTCTTATAAAAGCATGACTATAACTTTATCACAATACTTCAAATGCAGCCTCACCAACAACTTGCATAACAACAGCATAATGTCTCTACTCCTAAACTTGATGCCCTGAGGACAAGCATGCTAAACACCTTCTTCATCACGTTGTCTACATCCATGGCTACTATCAGTGTATTTGTACAGTACTTCCAGGTCCGTCTGTCCCACAAAACTCTCAGCACCCTACCATTCACTGTATAAGTCCTACCCTTGTTTAATTTTTTATTTTATTTAGAGATACAGCATGGATTAGGCTCTTCCGGTCCTTCAAATCATACTGCCCCAGCAACCTCTGACTTAACTCTAGTTATAACTCTGACACTTAACTCTAGTGATATCATGGGGCAAATTACAATGACCAATTAACCTACGTCTTTACCGTGGGAAGAAACTGGAGCACCAGGAGAAAACCCTCCCATTCCATTTGGTGGATGTACAGACTCTGTACAGATTACGGCAGAATTGAACTCCAATCTTTGACGTCCCAAGCTGTAATAGTGTTGCGCTATTTGTTAATTCTCCAAACTGCACCCCATGTACATACCTAGCTTGGAATCGATTTACCATTCCTCACCCTATCTCCCTAACTGATCATGATTGCTTTGCAGTTCATTGTAACCTGCTTCACTCTTAAAAAAACCCACTAATGTAGTATTACGAACAAGCATTCATATTCAAATCATGTATTTAAATAGTGACTAATAGAGGTTAAACACTGACCCTTTGATCACAGACCCCACTAATCACAGACCTCAACTCAGAAAGAATTGAAATTCAACCATCACCCTCTGCTTGCTTTCATGAACCTATTCTGATTCCATCTCGTTGGCTCCTCCTGAATCACATGAAACCTAACTTTTCAGAGCAGCTTGCCAAACAGGTCCCGTCAAAGACTTTACTAAATTTCATATAAGCAACATCCATAGATCTATCTTCATCCATCCCCTTTATTACCTCTTTGGAATACTCCAGAAGAATTATTAAATATAACCTCCCATGCACAAAACCGTGTTGATGATTCCTGATCAAGCCTTGACCATCCATGTGAAGATAAGTTTTATCCCTCAGGATTAACTCCAGTAAGTTCCCTGTAACTGAAATCAGGCTCACTGTAGTTCTCTGGCCTACTCTTGCTACTCGTTTTGATCAGTGGAATAATGTTTGCCACCTTCCAGTCTCTGAAAGTTCACCAGTAGTGAAAATATCTCTTTTAAGGCCTCCTCAATTTCTTCCTTTGTTTCCCTTTAGATTGGTTGGCAATACTTGGTCAGGCTCAGAGAATTTGCTGACATTAATGAATTTCAAGGCTGTAAATACCTCCTATCTTATCATGTATGTGATTCAATACCTCATTTATTACTGTCATTTCTTAAGCATGCATGATATCTTCCTTCGTAAACACCATGGAGAAACAGACATTAAAAATCTCACCTGTCAAAATCCCTGTGGCTCCACACATACACGGCTACTATTTACTTTTAATGGAATGTAAATTAAGCAGGTTCTGTTTAAGATTAGATGCTGTTCTGTTGTACTGGATTACCACCCAAATAATGGAGGTAACCATTCAATCACAGAGCAGTGCTGACTGTTCTTCTTGTTCTTGTTCTGCGAGTCCTATACAAACTGAATAAATGAAGCCATGTAGATATGCTCAATGGTGGGGAGGGCTTTACCTGTGATGGACTAGGCTTTTCCATTCAGGGGCATTGGTGCTTCATACAGGCTGTAATGCAACCAGTCAATATCCCCTCCACTGCACATCTATAGGAATTTATCAAAGTTTTTGATGATGTGTCAAATCTATACAAACTTGTAAGGAAGGAGAGAGGCTGTCATGCTTTCATTGTAATGGCACTTACATGCTGGACCCAGGTCAGGTCCTCTGAAATGATAATACCAAGGCATTTAAAGTTGCTGACATTCTCCACCTCTGATCCCCTAATGAGGACTTATGTCATGGACCTCCTGCACTGAATAATCAGCTTGCTGACATTGAGTGAGATGTTGTTGTTGTGGCACTACTCAGTACTGGCATGCACTTAAAATGAGAAGAGAAAAGTTTAAAGGTGATTTGCAAGATACTTTTTTTTTTAATCAATAAGCGTCAGATGCCTAGAACACACAGCCAAGGAAAATGGCGGAAGCAGATATGATAGCAACATTTAAGAGTGATTTAGACAGGTCTATGAGCAGGCAAGAAATAGAGCAATATAAACTACATGTAGGCAAATGGGATTAATTTGGATGGACAGCACAGATCCACATGCATTGTGGGCCACAGGGCCTGTTCCTGTATCTACTGATCGATGCTCTAAGATGTACAGCCTCAACATTGTATGGATTGAGCCATTCAATTCACCCATCATGCAAGGATTTGCAGAGCAGGAGCACAAGAAGGTGGAAGGAAAAGGAAAAGGAAGAAAGGCTGTGTTCTTATCATGCCTTTTCTGCTTGACTGACATTTGATGAGATGCCAATAAGTGCAGTCCAATTTTCCACATTATTTACCATTATTCTATATCTACATATAACCTCATTAGTTTGAGTGCAATGAATTAAAAGCACATATATATATAAACAAATTGTAAAGTGAAAGTATATCACAAATGGAAACTAATACCCCTTGTACATTCATTTAGAACCAGCGTTACGTGATTTTTTTTCCCTTTTCTTCTGCTGTTACACTATGCTACTCAAGTTATTTTGAGAAGCTACAGTCTTTCAGTATGTGAGTCTGAACATGGTGGGAGTGGCAGTTTGGCCTGATGGAAAGCCAGGTCCGGAATGGCATCAGCTGGTGGTTGTTCAGAGAATGTACAGTTAGTCCCTCAGAACAGAGCAGAATTATGCTCAAGAGAGTTAATGTTGCAATCTGTAATTGAAGCATATGCAATTCCAATAATTTGTAGAGAACAAGCTGCTGAACTGCTAGGTATTCTGAAAGCTCATTCTGCCACTAACTGCACTAATAATGGCTGACTTGGATGACTTCACTCTGACCATCTATTTTACCATAAGGATTTTGTGTATAACATGCTTGTGCTACAATCCAAGTTAATGCTTTACCTTGCAAACATTAATTACATCATGGTGAATTCATGGATAATGATTACTGGACCTAATAATCCAAAGCTGACCTCATGAGGATAGTTAAGGCCCACCATGGGAAATCAAGATAAAAAATTTGGATAATTCTGGAATTTAAACATGCTCCAATTAGTAATGTTTACCACTAAAGAATTATCTTAAATCTTTATGATTCATCAAATCATAGCAGCAAGGGAACACTTTCATGCTGGAACAAATGGCCTCTGCAAAGGATATTGCACAAGTTTGTTGAAGATTTCTATTTGTTTTCCTTCTCTGGAAACAGTTAGCTTGTCAGACTTCCCAATTCACCAAACATTTCATCATGTTCCTTGTCCTACTTAAGACCATATCTGAGTTACTGCAGCAGAAATATATGTGATCTCGGCCTCTGTTGAGTCAGTGCCTTTTTTTAATTGTGTTACATCATTTGCCTATAATCCAGCTTTAGGGATCTGAATTCCTGAGCTGATGCTAGTAAGTGTTAGATCTAGTAATGGCCATTACTCTGCACAAAGTTAGAATTAAGTACAATAATGTGGACAGAGAAAGACGTTTTAACCAACACGTCAATACCAGCATTTGTGCTTCCCTAGCCTCTTCCAATCTTTTCTTATACAATTCACTACATTATAATCCTCTATTCAATCAAAGCATCCACATAAATGTAATTATGCTGTCAAGGCCATTGACTGTGTAGTAAATCCCATATTCTTAAATGTCTTCAGAAAAAGTAAATTACTTTGAATTTCCTAATTATTTCTTGTTCCCTCCCTAATAAGTGACTTCTGGTTTGCTCTTATTTCGTTTGTTGAATTAAATTTGTTCTGGCCCTCAATAGCAAAGATGATTCCTATAACCTGGTATCATTCACAAATTTACAAATTATATTTTAGATTCCAAAGTTTAATATTGTGCAACAATGATCCTGGCATTGATTCTTCTTTGTTTTATAGTTTTCACCTTCTGCCAGAATAAACAGCCATACTTTGATCACTTTACTGAGACTTGATCATATGCAGACCTGCCAAAATTCAATCCTTCGATATCAATAACAATCTTAAACAACTTTCAGATAGTTTATCAGTTTCTGATAGCCTGATTTTTATTATCCAAATTATATATAAGGTACCTGATGAGGTGGCTCACATTTTCTAACTAAAATAATTATAAGAGTTCTCAACAGCATTAGCACATCAGGGAACTAACAAATAGCAACCTCGAACTAACAAAATAGAAACGTGTACAGTACACGCTTATTCACTTAAATATGGATATTATAGCCTAATTCTAAACTAGGTTGCATAGTTTTGCAGCATTCCCAATTGCTCAGGGGAAATTAATGATTTGAGAAGAACTTTATAACCTCAGAATTAAACTGTGCAAAGCCAGATTCTCAGGCATTCAGTCTTATCCATAGTAGATCCTAATGATTGGATAAGCTTATGAAATTGGATTGGCAGTTTCCATGAATTCTTCATTTTAGTGCACCTAACATCTTCCCAGGCTCACAATGAATGACACTATAGTTCATAAGTCATACCTCCACCTCTAATGACTTTGGATGGAGTACACTGCAGTATAACTATCAGAGACCCTTGTCAGAGGAATCATTGCTCTTTCTAGCTGTTAATGAGATTCTAACATAACACAGGTGGCAAGGACTGTTGGGATGCAAGGATATGACCATCTGAGTTCGGAATAAGAAATTGACTGGCGCTGCATTAAGAATCAAGGACCTCATTCAGGGTGTAAACCTCTCTCATGCCATTTCAAACTTGATTTGGCTCAGTTTCTTATTGAAAGGCAGAGTGGGGTAAAGGTCCAAATGGCTTACACGTTTTTTTTTCTTGTGTAGTCGTACATAATTTGTTGCTTGGGGTGAGATTGTTTTTAATTGTGCACAAGGCTATAGTCATTGCTAAGAAAATCCTGTGACATATCAAATCCTACCACATGTGAAATTTTTAATTTTACTTTTCAGTCTGAAAATTCCCTCAAAAATTGTAGATTTTTGACTGTAGATTTAGCTAGCTTGATGGCTCCACCCTGCTGGTCAAAAGAGATACCCAGAGCATCCAATGCTGGAAAAGGAATGTGAATACGGCAAAGCTCAAGATGCTTTGTGGGCAGTTTTTGTCAACTTCAGAAGTGAGTGGCAATCTTTTCACAGACTCCAAAACTCCAGGTCATTATAGAGTTCCCCTGTGCAGGTCTCTTTACACAGGATTCCTCCCTGTTAACATTTTGAACCAGGGTTGGAAATTGTTACACAAAGCAATACCAGAGTCATAGTTATAAAACACAACAGCACAGAAGTAGGCCCTTCTGCCAATCTAGTTCATGCCAAACTAGTGTCTTCCTAATCCCATTGACTTGCACCTTGACCATAGTCCTCCATACCCCTCCCTTCCATGTATCTATCCAATTTCTGTTGGACAGTATTGAAATTGAACCAGCATTCACCAATTTCACTAGCAGCTTGTTCCACACTCTCATCTCCCTCTGAGTGAAAAAATTACCCCTCATGTTAAACATTTCTCCTTTCATCCAAAATCCATGACCTTTAGTTCTAGCCTCAGCTGACCTCAGCGGAAAAAACCTGCTTGCATTTACCCTATCTATACCTCTCATAATTTTATATACCTCCATCATATCTCCCCTTATCCTTCTCCAAATTCAGGAACAAAGTCCTAAACCATTCATCCTTTCCTTATACTGTAACTCAGGTTCTCAAATCCTGGCAACATCCTTGTAAATTTCCTTTGAACTCTTTTACTCCTATTGACATGTTTCCTATAGATAGGTGACCAGAACTGCTCCAAATACTCCAAATTAGGCTTCCTCTTATACAACTCTTACACTCAAAACTTTTGATCTATGAAGGACAATATGCCAATAGATTTCTTTATTACTCCCTCTACCTGTGATGCCCCTTTTAAGGAATTCTGGATCTGTATTTGCAGATCCCTCTGTGCTACCACACTCCTCAATGCCCTACTGCTCACTGTCAAAGTCCTACCCTGGTTTGTCCTCCCAAAGTGCAACAGCTTGTACTTAACTGCATTGAATTCCATCTGTTATTTTTCAGCCCAGTTGATCTTGTTGCAAGCTGTGATAGTCATTTTGATAGTCCACTATGCTGCCTTTCTTGGTGCCATCTGCAAACTTGCTGATCCAGTACCACATTATCATCCAGATCATTGATCTAGATCTCAAACAACAATAGACCCAGCACCGGTCCCTGCAGAACACTACTAGTCATAGGCCTCCAGTTAGAGAGGCAACCATCTATAACCATTCTCTGGCTTCTTCCACAAAGCCAATACCTAATCCAACTTAATATCTCAACTTGAATACCAAGTGTTTGAAACATCTTGATCAATCTCCCATGCGGGACCTTGTCATTGGCCTTGCTAACGTCCATGTAGATGACATCCACTGCTTTACAGTCATCAACTTTCATAGTGACTTCCTCAAAAAGCTCTATAAGATTAGTTGGATATAATCTACTGCACACAAAGCCATGTTGACCATCCTTAATCAGATGCTGTGTATCCAAATGCATAGATATCCAGTCCCTTAAAATAGCTTACAATAACTATCTCACTACTGACATTAGGCTCACTGGCTTATAATTTCCTGGCTTATTCTTAGAACCTTTCTTAAACAACGGAGCAACATTAGCTATCCTCACATATTCTGGCACCTCGCTGTTGGCTAAGGATGTTTAAAATATCTCTGCTCAGACTCCTGCAATTTATGGACTAGCCTACTACAGGGTCTGAGAGAACACTTTATCAGGCCATGGGGACTTATCCACCATAATTTGCCTCAAGACAGCAAACACCCATCCTCTGTAATCTGTAAATGGTCCATGACCTCACTGCTGCTTTGCCTCACTGCTATGGAATACATGTCCATCTCCCAAGTAAATGCCAAACAACCATTTAAGTTCTGCACCAACTGTTTTGGCTGCAAGTCTTTCCAGTTTTTTAAAAAACTTTACTTAGACATACAGCATGGAATAGACCTTTCTGGCCCTTTGAACTGCACTACACAGCAACCCTTCCCTTATTTAAGATTGGGACAATTTACAATGACTAACTGTACCTGCTACCAAGTACTTCTTTGGACTATGGGAGGAATCCGGAGCAGCCCAAGAAAACCCATGCATTCCATGGAGAGGAAATACAGTACAGACTCCTTACAGATGACATTGGAATTGAATTCCAAACTCTGACTCCCCAAGTTGTAATAGTGTCACACTAACTGTTATACTACCGAGGTATGGATATCCACTCTGGTCTTCCAGAGGACCAATTTTGTCACTTGCTATCATTTTTCTCAATACAGTATATCTGTAGAAGCCCTTGGGATTCTTCTTCACTTAGAACAACCTCATGCCTTCTTTTAGACCCTCCATATTTCCTAATTATGTGTTCTTTAGCATTTCTTATACTTCCGAAATACCCATTTGCTCCTTCCTATTATACCTGTTATGCACCTCTTTCTTTTCCTTAACTGGGGCCACAATTTCTCTCAAAAGCCAAGGTTCTTTAAACCTGCTATCCTTGTCTTTTATTCTGACAGGAACATATAAACTTGACTCTCAAAATTTGTTTTTGAAGGCCTCCCACTTACCATGTATAACTTTGCCATAAAACAACCTGTCTCAAACTACACTACACAGAAACTACATTTCTGATACCATCAAAATTGGCCCTTCTCCAATTTGGAATTTCAAACCAGAGATCAGCCCTATCCCTCTCCATAATTACCTTGAAACTAGTGGCATTGTGATCACTAGGTGAAAAATGATTGACTACACAAACTTGACCTGCCCTGTCTCAATCCATAATAGGAGAATTCTTATGTCAAGTCACCAATATCCCAGCTGCCTGTCTTTTCTGCAGTTGGAAGGAGACAGTATATTGTGCATATATGGAATATAAGAGGCTGCAGCCTCTATTTGAGTATTTGAAGGGACTGCTCCTCAGGTTTAGGCGGCAATTCATCCCTACACTCCTTCTGTCACCCAGTGCAGATTGGGATGGGTCATTCATGTAATCTGGTCAATTTGCTCCTGTGCCCAGACAAGACGGTCATTCATGCGTCTAGGTGGTGGGCATTTGAGACTTCTGCGTGAGGTGATTGCTTCCCCCTCGCCTGACGTTGCATCTGTACCTGTGTGTTCTGAGAGAAGGAGTGCTTGTTATCCATTAGTAAAGTAGAGCAGGGGTCACCAACCTTTTTTGCACTGCGGACGGTTTAATATTGGCAATATTATTGCGGACTGGTCAATGGGAGGGGGGTCAGGGGGGTGTTAAAATCAACCAAAATATAGGTGATAAGTCAACTATAAGTCACTTATAAGTGGTTAATACACTCAATTTTGTTTCTAAAAGTGTTTATCAAATGAATTTCATATTAAACACAAAGCGCTTATTTTCCTCGCATGAATATAGTGGTAAGTTAATTATAAATCACTTATAAGTCAATAGCATCATAACATTTTAAGTAACATTTGGATATTAAACACACAGCACATATTTTCCTCGTATAAACATATAAAATCAGTGCAACACACCAATATCTCAGAGATATGATGTTGGAAATGGAAGCAATGTTTTCAGTGCTTTCGTGGATAATTCAGGATATTCAGCCTTGACTTTGATCCAGAATGCCAGCAGAGATGTTATGTCAAACATACTTTTCAGCCCACCGTCATCTGCAAGCTCGAGGAGTTGATCTTCTTCCCACACTGACATGGATGATTCACCAGGGACATTCACAAATGGGTCACGGACCCATTCCTTTGCATGTCTTGGGTCATTTGCGGTTGGGAAGTAACGCTCGAATTCTGTTGTCAGTGAAGATAGGTGATCGCACACCAGCTGTGAGAAGGATGGTACAGCCTCAGTGTCTCCTAAATTCCCAGCCAATATTGGGAACATGTCAAATATGCCCCTGTCCACTCACTGTCCCCACAATTCCAGTTTGGTTTTGAAATCAGACACTTCAGCTGCCAACTTGAAGACAGTTGTCTTTCTCCCCTGAAGTGACAAATTGCGTTCATTGAGCAGGTTGAAGATGTCACACAGATAATCGAGTTTTGATGTGATTGATAACTTCAACAACGTTACTCAATACGCTGTTAAGATCAGGTGACATTTTTCGGCTAGCCAGCATTTCCCTGTTTAAGACACAGTGGCATTCAGGAGCAACCTCTTTGACTTGGGTATTGAAATCAGACAGACATAGCTGCAGACCCATCTGTGCATATTCCAACACAGAATGACCAGTCCAGTTCACCTGACATGTAGTCATTCAGACTTGAATAGTTCTGCCCCAGTTGTATTAGTCAGCAGCAGCAGTGCACACAACGTATCCTCATGCACATTGTCTAGAAATATTTATTGCACATAAACCAGCAGTATTGTCTTGTTGTCAACATCAGTAGACTCGTCGACCTGGATAGCATACCATGGTGACTCGTTAAGCCGTTCCAACAGCTATGTTTTGATGTCCTCCGCTATGTCATCAATTCTCCTTGAAACTGTGGTAGCTGAAAGAGAAACCTGTGCCATCTTTTTAGCTGCAGCTTCTCCCAACAGTTCACGACCCTTGTCCTTGGCAGCTGGCAGAATCAATTCTTCACCAACAGTGAAAGGCTTCTTAGCCTTAGCAATACGATTAGCCACTAAGTACGACGCTCTCAGAGCAGCAGCATTTGTGGAGGTGGTGACTCTCAGCACTTACTTCTGACCCACTTGTTCATGTTTTTTTCCGCTCAAAAAAACTCAACAGGTTTGTCTTTAAGTGCAGGGTGCTTGGACTCAGGATGCCAAAGCAGTTTTGAGGGCTTCATTGCCTCATTAGACAGCCTCCCTCCACATATCACACACAGGGGGCTTGAAGCATGTGAGCCACCGGTCGCACTAAAGCCATATTTTATGTACGACTCATCGTATTTTCTGTTGAAGGAAGCCTTATTTTTTTTGCAGTCTCACCCTCAGCTGTCTTTGCGTTATCATCATCGTTAGACCTTTTATGTCCCCTACCCACTCTTCCAAAGAAATTCTCAAGCAACATTTGTTTTTGATTCATCGAATAGTTGTAGGTTAATGACGGACTGATGACCTCACGTGCGTAATGACGCACAACCCAGTAGCACATGCTTTGCGGCTCGCTACCAGTCCGCAGCCTGGTGGTTGGAGATCACTGAAGTAGAGGATTTCTGGGATCACTGGCTGCCACAGGGTCTGAAGTGTGTTTTAAAAAGTGATGATCATGTTATAATTTGAAGCTGTAAAAAGTGTGTGGAGAGAAGTATTGTAATATTGTAATAATGTGTCTTTGTAATCTCTGTATTAACCACCTTCGGAAAAGAAAAACTCGAGGTTATTCATAATTAGAAATTTCTTGGTGAACTTTAAGAAAATATGTTTCTCTGATGTGACAGAATTTTCACAAAATATAGCAACCACATAAAGTCATTTGAAATAAAATGACTTAAGAAAAGACTTTATGGACCCGATTACAAGAACAACACAAATGTACAGATAAACTTTTTTTTTGCACACATCATTGGCATCATGGTAATTTAGTTTATACCATCAGAGTAATAACATTTTAGGTTACGTTGTGAGTTCAAGATGGAGTTTTATGAGATGTTTGGCTGAAATTTTCCAAGTGCCAAAACACCCTTCCAGGCTACTGAAGAGTTGTCAAAAAAGGAATGGTTTGAGATTATGGTCCTATTAGTTCTCTTTTCTCTCATTCTAAAAACTGAAACTTGAATATAATGTTACTGAGGATTATTTATAGAGTGCAGTTGTTGTCATTTTCATTGCTTCTTGCTTTTAAACTTGACCCTGAACTATGTACCATGTCGATAAATGCATGGATGCCAGCGTTACTGATGGAGTTTGAGTATTTAGTTTCCACAGAAAAAAAAATGGAATCAAAGATTAACTTATTAAAGGGCTCATATTTACTGGAAATGCAGTTTCAGTGGTATTTTGTGTTGGCAGTCATTAGCTCAGCAACAGCACACAGATCCAATCTTCTGGTCATCAATATAAACAATGAAGAAATATGAATATCATTATTTATTTGAATCTAGTAAAATTGTCTCTTTGTCTTTGGTCTTTCAGTACACAATACATTCTGTTTCTTTCCACATTGGGTGTGTGTATTTGTGTCTCCTTATGCATCAATTTTGTCTACTGAAGAACCTTTGTGCTTTGCTATGGAGAATGGTTGGGTTTTGCTTAGTTACGCTTTTGTTTCAATTTAATTCACCTGAAACTCACTTAAGTGATGGCATTTCAATCTCTCACTGTCATTTTGTTTTCATTGATGTTTCAGCCAGTTTAAAAAAGCTTTTTTAAAAAGCAGGATTTTGCTAGAACCCATATCTCAAAATAATTTTAATTAGGACCACATACTGTAGCACTGTTTCCTGGTAATATTATGGAGGAAATAGCAATCTTCTAGTAAATTAAAAACATATGTATTCAAAGCTTTTAAATATGGCAAATAGATTCCTAATACCCAAAGATGTTTAATTTAAAGAGCTTCATTGTATACAATTAGTTGTAGCCTGCAATAGTAATTTGATCAGGGCATGTGGCTCATTTTAAGTAACACTACCAGCTACAAGCAGGATTTCTGGTGGCCATCCATTTTAATTCCAATCCCCATCCTCATTCCAACATGTCAGTCCATGATCTCCTCTACTGCCAATGTTATGTTTTGTAACTTCAAAACGTTAAACTAATTCAAACAAAGACAGAGGTGTCCAAAATGCAAGCTTACTTTAAGCGAGGCACACATGTATCACATGGTAGTTTGAAGACATATGCGATTCACTTATTTGTACATATTACCCATAATTAACTATTTTCAATGAACAAGAATGCTTAATCAAACTACATATGTGTGTGTGTGTGTGTACAAGGTTACTCAAATATTATTATAGAAATATTGAATACACAAAAATACACAATGAGGCTACTAACAGAATGAAGGAGTAAAAGATCTTTACTCCTCACGTATACGAAGGATGTAAGTAATAAAGTCAATTCAATTCAATTCAATATCTGCCTGGGTAGCCCCAGTCTGATGGCATGAACGTTGATTTCTCTAACTTCCAGCTATTTTCCCAGTCTTCCTTTCCTCTTTTCTAATTCACTACTCTGGCTCCACTCTTTTCTTCTTCTCATCTACCTATCACCTCCTTTCCTTTCTCCGATGGTTCGCTCTACTCTCCTATCAGATTCTTTCTTCAGCACTTTACCTTTCTCACCTATAGCTTTTGACTTCACCCCCCCCCCCCCCCCCCGCCCGGCTGACTTCACCCACCACCTTCTAGCTTGTGCTGCTTTCTCATTCTGGCTTCTTGCCTCCTCTTTTCCAGGCCTGATGAAGGGTCTCAGCTAGAAATGTTGACAGTTAATTTATTTCCATGGATGCTGCCTGACCTGCTGAGTTCCTCCAGTATTTTGTATATGTTAAACTGGATTTCCAGCACCTACAGAATCTCTTGTGTTTGTGGCTAATTTTGAATTGGATCATTGCCTAGCACTGATTTTCAACGAAGAACAATTGCATAGAGGTGTGGCAGTAGTATTTGTCCTAAATGAAACATGTACTTCAAAGTTCATACCCATTTGCAACTATTTTATCAGATCTGGGTAAGAGGTACTGAAAGAAATGTATTTAATATAAACTTCTGGCAAATGCAGGTACTATTCCTTCCAACTGCATTCATCTTGCATCCTTTTGCACACTGTTTAACTTTGCATGAATGCATTCCTCTAACAAATTGACAATAACAACCAGACAAAACCAACATGACTAACTACTGAAACGTTTGGTTCTTCTTTAGTAATAAATTCTTTTTTTCATTTTCCATTTTCCATTTTCTATTTAGTAATAGATTTTTTTTCCACTGAGGCCAGGGAAGGAAAAAAAAAACAGAATGTCATGGGTTAAGGGTGAAGGGGGGAAAGTTTAAAGGGAACATTTGCGGGGGGGGCTTCTTCATGCAGAGAGTGGTGGGAGTGTGCAATGAGCTGCCAGATGAAGTGGTGAATGTGGGCTCACTTTTGACATTTAAGAAAAACTTGGACAGGTATATGGATGAGAGCAGTTTGGAGGGATATGGGCCAGGTGCAAGTCAGTGGGACTAGGCAGAAAAATGGTTCGGCACAGCCAAGAAGGGCCTAAAGTCCTGTTTCTGTGCTGTAATGTTCTATGATTCTATGGTTCTATAATAGTTGAAGCTTCTTCTTTCATTGGGGGAAGGATACACCTCTTATTTTAATGATCTTTATCATTGTAGGCTGTATTTAAAAGACATTTCAAAACCATATCTCAGCTAACATTATTTGTGAATTCCAATTTCCTAGAACTTTCTATTTTGTGATTGTAAGTTAAATTGTTTCATCTGGGCCAATAACTAAGTTGAGTATGAAAGCAAAACACTCAGCAATTGATAAAAATATAAACATAAATATTATTGATATATTTTTAAAATGCTTGTATAGCTGGTGCAATATGATCTACAGATTCAGAGTTTGCAATGTTTTGAGCTTGTAATATTTCCAGATCAGAATAGTTTACTTTAAATTCAGAAGCCAAACATTGTAATTGACCTAAATCAATCAGCTCCTATGTAAGCATAGAATCCTACCAGTAGAGGGCATTGCAATCTTGCTTCTCCAGTTTTCTTGACCTCTATTGGGGGGAGAAATCTCTGTGAGACCATTGGTTTCAGGATTTTGGGTGCCATGAGTGGCCTTGACATCTGTAACATTTCTGCAACGGATCACATCAGAAAGCAAATGGTTGAAGGTTTTAGTGCATGAGCATTAGTGCATTCTAACATGGATCACAGTGTCAATCGATTTGTAACAGAGATTTTATGACCCTTCTGGAATGCAAAGGTCCAGCTGATGTAATCTCTCGGCCATGCATGGCTCTCAGCAAGACAAGAGATTATTCCTAAAAAAACGTTAAAAAAACTGCATGTTTGAAGTTATTATGTTTTCTCTGGCTCATGCAAGCATATGGTGCTTTCTATACTTGTTTTCATTTGTAAAGGTCTACAGAGAGAATTTTAGCTCATGTTAAAATGCAGGCTAATTTCAAGGTTTATGCCAGGACACAGCGCCAAGTACATTAATAGATATCTATATGGCCGGGAGACTGAACAGAGACCATGTTGTGGAAGAAAAACACCAGAAGGTTGAAAACTGAAGCAATATTTGTCCACTGCCCTCAGCATGGAACAAAGGATCAAAGGATGAATTGTCCATACCTCATTTAGCAATTTCTCAATTAAATCTGTTCATGCCACATCAGTGATCACCAAGTAAGGTAAGAAAAGCATTGCCAATGACTGCCAAAGTGACCATTGCAATGAAATCCCATGCACCTAGATTTTTGAAGGTTAAGTTTGGACTTCTGTCATTTACTGTTGTCAATGAGAATTGTGACTAAGCATCATGATCTGAGGAGAGTTAACAAGGTTTTGCTCTCTTCCAGTGATGCACTTATGAACAGGGCACACAGCCTGCCTTGGATTGCTGAGACATCTCATTTTCATATTATCATTAAGGTAATAAACTGCTCCAAAGTGAATTGCTACAGGGCATTTTGTATTTCCTTTAATGACCAGAACATATAATTAACGAATGTGAATGCAACTTTGAATGAGTTTGAGACAGTCGCAATTGTCTTGGAAGAGCTAAGGTCATTAAACTTCTATCCATACTTGGATTATATCCATGGTATCAAAATCTGTTCATTTCCTCTATCTGTATGTGTGTATATATATGGGGGATGGGACCCACCTGATGAAAGACCTGTGCTAAATGATCTCCCAACTCCCAGCTCTTCAACCAGGATAATATATCTCCATCATTGGATCTCCAAGCTTGCTCACACCAAGTGGCAGAGCCATGGCAGCCATCCTTAAAAGCCTGAGTTCTCTGCAGCACTCTTTAATTAATTCCAGAAGTGCTGTGAGCTAATGGTTTGCTCCACTTTATGATTCAAGTTAGAGTGTCAATTACAACAAGTGCTGAAATGGAAAGCTCCCAAAGACAGACTTCTGGGGAAATCAGCATGACCCCGATTTTAACAGCAGTCTCACTGTTGATTGAGGTCCAGGGGAAATGAAGTGCACTACCAACACTGGGTTAAAAAAAATGTGGGTTCCTTTGAGTTCCAGTAGTAAAGCATTTCCATGACAGTACTTTTCACTGTAAAAGAATAATTATAAATCATGCAAAAGAACATTCTAAATATGATTGGTGTTTCATTTAAAAGAATAACAGTGTTTTGAAATCAAGAAAGCAGATGCATATGATTCAATCAAAAAATTGCTTTAGAGCTCCAGCAGAATTTCAGGAGGTTAATATAAATTGACAACTGGGCACCACACATCTTACATCTTGGTGACAGTATGTGAACAGATTGTAAAGCACCAGCATCATTTTATAACTCCTCAAGTTCTGAAGAACGTAATTACACTGAGAATGTCTGAGCACCTAGCTGAGCCATTGAGTCCCCACTTATTACAATTGAATAGCGACATAATCAATCACAACAAATAATGAGGAAATTTTGAGCATTCTGTTGCACAATTAATTAGCAACGATATCTAGAATCAATTGATCAATCTTTGCAGTGAAAATGTAAAATAGTAAACACCAATTTCTTTGCATTATAAAGGAATACAATTTGGAACAAATCCAGGGAGGTTCAAAACTTGTCCCTCGGCACTGCTAGCAGACCTTGTATTATAATTATGGTCTTACGTATATTGTGATATATGCTGACATTTCAGATCTGAGTGATAGATCCAAGCTTTTGTTAGGACTTAACTATTGGATCACTCTTGCTTTCAAAACAGACACTGCTAATGGTCCGAGGCACAGTATTTTAAACAAACCTTGTGTTGTATTGGGATTTGCGCACTGCAGAGCTGTTGCATAGGGAAAAGTAGAACTATGGAATCACAAGAGATTGCAGATACTCAAATCTGAAGCAATAAACAATCCACTGGCTAAACAACATTAGTGGGAGGAAGGAAGTTGTTACCCAGATGCGGTGGTTCAACCCAAATTGCTGAGAATCTGAATCAGAATCAAATTTATTATCACCAGTTTTGGTGATTATCACCGAATTGCTTTGGTCCCATAGAATCTACTTGGCCTGCTGGTGTTCTCCAGCTGATTGCTGTTAAGTCAGATTTATTATCAAACTACATATATGTCATCAGGCATTTACAGGAAAATAAAGGAATACAATAGAATTTATGAAAAATTATAAATAAACAAAGACTGACAAACAACCAATGTGCATAAGAAGACAAATCATGCAAGTAATAAAACAGAAAATAAATAATACTGAGAACTTGAGTTGTGAGGTTTTGAAAATTAGTCTATAGTTTGCAGAGTTGAATGAAGTTCAGGGCTTCTTTATATGACAAAGATGAAATCTTCAGCTCTCAATCCACCCCATCATGGATCTTGCACTTTAACTGTCTGCCTGCACTGCACTTTCTCTGTATCTGTAACACCATATTCTGGTTCTGTTTTGTCTTCCTTTTGTACTCCCCTCGATATAATTATATCTGTCTGAATGGTAAGTAAATAAAGCTTTGTACACTGTATTGGTAACCCAATTTCAAATTACTCCAACACATAATCTAGAATTCACGGTCACTAATGTAGATACTAGCGCTTGTCATATTGTAGGAGATTGTTCAAAGTTCAAAATAAATTTATTATCAAAGTACATATACACCACCATATACAGCCCAGAAATTCATTTTCTTGCAGGTATACGCAATAAATCCACAGAGCAATCACCATAATAGAATCAATAAAAGACTGCACCCACCAGGGTGGACAAAAATCATTGTGCAAAAGACAACAAACTGTGGAAATACAAAATAAAAAGAAAGAATAATAATAAATAAAGAAGCAAAAATAACAAGAACATCAGATGAAGAGTCCTTGAAATTGAATCCATAGATTGTGGGAGAAGTTCAATGACCAGGCAAGTACAGCTGAGTGACGTTATCTCCACTGGTTCAAGAGCCTGATGGTTGTGGGGTAATAACTATAGCTGAACCTGGTGGTGTGAGTCCTGTGGCTTCTATGCCTTCTTCCAGATGGCAGCAGCAAGAAGAGAGCATGTCCTGGAAGGTGGGGTCCCTCATGATGGATGTTGCTTTCCTTTGACAACGCTTTGTGTAGATGTGTTCAATATTGCGGAGGGCTTTATTCATAATGGACGGGGTAGTACCCATTGCTTTTTGTAGGATTTTCTTTTCAACAGCAGTGGTGTTTTCATACCAGGCTGTGATGCAACCAGTGAATATACTCTCCAACATACATCTATAGAAGTTTGATAAAGATTTAGATATCATTCTGAATCTTCGCAAACTCCCAAGAAAGTAGAAGTGCTGCTGTGCTTTATTCGCGATTGCACTTACATAATTGCATCGATTCCAACATGACAGCGGTGGCTAGTTTACCAATCCTTGCAGAATCAATCACTGTGCAGCATCAAATTACCAACATCTCAACCTCCTTCTCCTCACAAGCAGAAGTCAGTCAGTGAAGAAATAGTCTAGTGGGAGGTGAGATACGGTCTGCCGGTTCAGCAGTTATACATGGGACTATACAAGCTCAGCCTGCTGCTGTCCTGGCTCAAAGTGTCATTGTGGGAGGAAATAATGCAGCATTCCAACACAAAACATCAACAACCTCATCCTCACCTTCCCCCACCCATTCCCCACAATATGTGCTGCTCAATTGTATCGTTGATGGCGCTGATGTAAGATAATAGAAATTATGTTGAAATTCCCGATTAGTCTCAAGGGAATATATGTTGGTCTAAAACATCTCTGATATATTTGTATATGCCAGTGCATTACTTAGTAAAACAACAGCCAGATTGACAAAACAGATTAGTGGCATTAAGGAAAGCATGAATTGCTATGAACCATGCTCATCGTATATCTATTAGTTGGGGAAGTTCCTTGAAATTACATTTTTTGAACAACTGATATATGTAATTGTAGATTCTAAAAGTACTTCTGAATTTCTCCTCCCACTACTTAGTAAGGTACAGCACGTTTTATTTTTAAATGGTTAAACACCAGCTCAGGGAAATTTCAATGACTGAATTTGCAGAATATTGCAAGAAATAGAACTGCAGAACTTAATTTGAAGATGGCCGGGGATTCTGTTACTGCAATGTGCTTAATCTCTTCACTGCAGCATAGAGACAAATTTACCTCAATTTGTCTCATTCTGGATTCACTGAGATCCCCCATATTTGGTTGTTGATCCAGATTCCTGCATTGGTAGTTTGTACTGTCTTCATAACACCTTTGGCATTGAATTCCACAGATTCACTACACTCTGGCTAAAGAAATTCCTCCTCATCTCCTTTCTAAATGGGTGTCCCTCTATTCTGAGGCTGTGCCCTTCTGGCTCTCGACTCCCCCATTATAGGAAACATCTCCATATCCACTCTATCCAAGCCTTTCTATATTCAATAGACTTCAAGGAGCTCACCCCTCATTCTTCTGAATTCCGCTGACTACAGAACCAGAGCTATCAAATACTCCTCGTACAATAACCCTTTCATTCCTGGAATAATTCTCATAAACCTTCTCTGAACTCCGTCCAATGTCAACAGATCAAGGGCCCAAAATTGCTCATAATACTTCAACTGGGGCCTCATCAGTGCCTTGTAAAGCTCAGCATTACATCCCTGCTTTTATATTCTAGTCCTCATAAACTGAATACTAATACGGCATTTGCTTTCCTTACCACCAACTCAACCTGCAAGATAACTTTGAGGGAATCCTACATGAAGACTCCCAAGTCCCTTTGCCACTTTTCTGCCTGTTTAGAAGATAGTCTACACCTTCTACCAAAGTGCATGACCACATTCTTTCCACACTGTATTTCATCCACCATTTCTTTGCCCATTATCGTAATCTGCCTCATCCTTCTGTGGCTTCCCTGCTTCCTCAACACTAACTGCCCCTCCACCTGTCTTCATAACATCTACAAACCTAGCACAAAGCCATCAATTCCATCATCCAAATCATTGTCTATGACATAAAAAGAAGTGGTCCCAACATAGACATCTGTTGAACACCACTAGTCACTGGCAGTCAGCCAGAAAAGGCTCCCTTTATTCACATCCTTTGCCTCCTTCCAGTCAGCCAATCCTCTATCCATGCTAATATCTTTCCTGTATTATTACATGCTCTTGCCTTGTTAACCAACTTCATGTGTGGCACTTCATCAAAGGCCTTCTGAAAATCCAAGTATACAACAACTAACGATTCTCCTTTTCCTTAGTACTGGCAATTGCAATCACTTCTGGCCCCTGACACTCTTGAACTTCCAACATGGTATCTTGGACTTTCAGAAAGTTTATGCAGAAAGCTTGAAGATAATAACTCATCTCCTTCTACCTTAGGCCACAAACTTATTAATCACCTCTGATGAGCTATTAACTGAGGAGTTATTAACTTCAAACTTTCTGCATAATCATTCAAAGAGTTGAACTGCATGTGCATGTAATGAGAGCTGTATAACTTATATCATTCCACCCAGGCCACGAACTTATCAATCACCCTGCTGTAGACACTTTCTGGAGATCCAAGATCCATATGCTCCACGACCGCTGAACAAAAGTGTGTACATGTAGGAGGGGACTATGTTGAAAAATTAATGTGCTAAGTTTTCTAAAATTGACTCCTTCTACCTTAGGCCACACACTTATCAATCACCCCTTGTAATTTCCTTTGGGGTCAATGAGGTATCTATCTTTTACAGCTCAGGGTATTTCAGAGTTTGAAGGTTAACTCCTCCTCATGGAATGCATGGGTTTTCTCCTGGTCCTCTGGCTTCCCCTACAGCCCAAAGATGTATCACATCTTAGTTAATGATTAGTTTCAGGTTAATCGGTTTTGTCAGGGGTGCTGAGGCAGCATGGCTCAATGGGTTGGAATGGCCTACTCTGTGCTGTATCTCTAAATAAATAAATAATTTTTGCTATATTATATGCCCCATATTTGCTTTAATGCAGTTTTTGACTTCCCTTGTCAGGCATGGTCATGTCTTCCACCATTTAGAGTACTTCTTCATTTTTGTGATGTATCTATGCTGGACTTTACAAATTGCCTCCAGAACTCCAGCCATTGCAGTTCTGTGGTCATTGCTGCCAGTGTCCGCTTCCAATGAACTTTGACCAGCTCCTCTCTGTAATACTGATAATTCCGACCTTAGCTTCTCCCTCTCATGTTACAGGGTGAAGTCTATCATATTATGATTGTTGCCTCCTAAGGGTTCCTTTATCTTAGGCTCCCTAATCAAATCTGGTTAATTACACAACACCCAATTGGGATTAGCCTTTCCCCTAGTGTGTTCAACCACAAGCTGTTCTGAAATGCCATCTCGTAGGCATTCCACATATTCCTTGTGTGGGATCCAGTGGCATCCTGATTTTCCCTGTTTACCTGCATATTGAAATCCCCCATGACAATTGTAACATTGCCCATTTGACATGTGTTTTCTATCTCCCACTGTAATTTGTAACATATATCCTGGCTACTGTCTGGGGGTCAAAAAATATATCTCCAGTAGGGTCTTTTATCCTTGCAATTTCATAAAGTCATCAAGAGCAACGTCTTGAAATAATGTGCATTGTAAATAAATGACATGGTATAAGAAATCAAAAAAAAAAACATTATTTCAGATTATATCATGTCAATGGGACAAGGAAGACAGATACACATTAGTTATTATTAAATATTCTTCAATATATATCTAATGTAAAGCAAGGCTTGGAGAAATGAACAGTCAATTCAGATTGGTGATGATAACCTGGACTATAGCATTGAAACAAAATTGAAAAAGGCTGAATGATCTTCATTATCTGTGTCTGTATTGTGATTTTATTATTTTGATAAAGAAATTGTTCAGTGGGAAATGAAGAGATGAGATTCAATTTTAAATATTGTGGAAAAGAGTACTGAATTCAGATTACTTCATACAGAATGACTCCTACAATACTAATATCCTTTCTCAGTGGAATGGTAAAGCCCAGTTAGAGAACATCACTGATACACATTCTGCTTCCATGAAGGCACAGGCAGAAGCTTTCCAAAGTCCTTATACTTCAATGGAATCTCAGACAGAAGCATTTAGAACACTGCTTGCTGCCACCTGGAACCAGATTGTTGCTCCACAAGAACAGAGACCTACCACCTAGGGAAACAGATTGTTGTCAAGTGGCAACAGATTGCCAATCTTCAAGAGTGGAGGACTGACAACCAGGAGTACAGCGCTGTTGTGAGTGAGTTGATTGCTCATGCTGTTATGGATATGGAGGTTTTGTCAGTAACTGTGCTGTCTAAGACATGGCAGATAAACAATCTGCTCAATTGCTGGAGATTTCCCCTCACATTACAGAGTGGGGAAGTACTACCCTCTGTCAGATTGCCAGTATTCTTCCTACCACTTCAGGATCTGGATCTCAGGCACCAGTCTTGCCTAAGCAAGACAACAGTCCCTCATGGCAAGAAACTGCAGTTGCCAACAGGTCCTACAGGACAAGAGCTGCACATCAACAAGATCTGCTGTTGTTACCCACAAGAGACAGCAACCTTCCTCCAGCCTTGCTGAAGTGATAGGAAGAGCACTGTGTTGATTTAGTGGGCCTAAAAAGCCCAATCAGTGATGCAATGCAAAGACAGTAAGCTCTTTTTTGTCATCATTTTTTTGTCAAGAGTGTTCAATACAAACCTTTTTTTATGGTTCCGGTTTTCAGTATTTGAACATCTGAGAGAACTGCTCGGGCAGTGCAACAATGGCCTTTCTCCGAATGTGTTCAAAATCTGATGCACTACACAGTTAACATTATATTTCAATACCTGACGCAACAAGGGGCATTCTACATCAAAGAGAAGGAATATGTTTCATTTTCCATATATTCTTCAGAGTTTTCACTCATAGGTATGGGTGTTGTTGGTAATGCCAGCTTGTGTCATCCATCCCTATTTGCCATTGAACTTGTTAACTTAACTTGACCTTTTCAGAGGACAGTCAAGCATCAGTGTGAGCCAATGTAAATGATGTTAACATGAATTATCTGGTGCCAAATGCAAAATGATAATTAGCAGGCAGTTGTGATATTGTGAGTTACTTTAACTGTGTGATACTCTGAATATAAATATTATCTTCCATTCTCTCATAGACTCAGAATTACAAAGTGTGGAAACGAGTTCTTTTACTCGCTATCCATGCTGGTTAAAAAGAACCTGTCTATACTAATTCTATTTTTACAACTCTGTCTTTTATGTCATGGGGTCATGGAGTAATGCAACATAGATAGAGAAATAAACATGCTCTTCAGTCCAAAACATCTGCGCTGACTCAAATGTCCAAATTGGCATCCTCCATTTGCATGCCTTTGGCCCATGTTCCTCTTGACTTTCTCTATCCCTGCAATTGTCCAAATGCCCTTTAAAGACCAGAACTGTGAATACCATGGTGTGTTCATTGCTCAACTAACACCTTACAAAAATTGTGGGTGTACCCGCCTCCATCATCTCCTCAGATTATGTGTTCCAGATTCAACCAGTCTCTAGCTGAAAATCAATCCTGCTTAAAATCCCTTCTACATTTCTTATGCACTATCACAACTCTATACCCGACAGTCATAATTAAAGAACTTTCTAAACTTACTTCAATCAAAAGTTAAAAAAAAGCCAAAAGATGAGTTTATTGTCATCTGTACCAGTGCAATGAGAAACTTACTTGCAAGCTGTATCACAGGTACATAGCATCAGTTAAGCATTCATAAGAAGGAAACTTAAATTAAACATACACTATATGCATTTTTACAAGAAAAATACAATTAGATCAAAAAGCAAAGTCCACTCTAAAGCAAAGTGATCAAAATGATTATCGAAGTGCTGTACTGAGATGGTGCTTTGATTTATATAGGTCAGTTCAAGATCCAAACCAAATGGTTGAAGGGACAGCTAGCTGTTCTTAACCATTGTGGTGCTTCAGTACCTCCTACTTCATGATAGCTGTGAGTTGATGGCATGACCCTGTGATTGATCCATCTAGTCCAAGCCAACTACCTGCATTGGTCTGAGCACTTATGAAGGTCAGCTGCATGGATGTAAAGAGATTTGGGCCAGATGAGCTTTCATAACTCTGTATAAATCAAAATGCTGGAGGAACTCAGCAGGTCAGGCAGTATCAATGGAACTGGATTGCCACAAATCACCCATTTGTGCCAAGACCCTTCTTCAGGACTATGGTACACATGGTACAAATCATACCATTTAAAAGTTTAGGGTTTGTTCCTTTTGTATTGAGCATAAACTGTCGTCTTTCTGTTCAGCTGTTCATGTAGTGAATTCAATACATGCTGGCAGGAGGAAGTCACTGATTAAATGTTTCAATGAAAAGAGTTGAAACCTTACTGTTTTCCATGTCAAGCCTTTCTCATGACATGAATTAGATTGCATCAAACTGCTATTACTGATGTACTGTATATTAGGGTTGTCAATCACAAAAGTGAATGATTGTGCCCAATGTCTTGTTTTATTCATAAACCTGCATTGATCAATGATTTAGCCGTTTATTCCATGTGGGTTTGTAACTTTGTGTTTCTTCTCCTTGTGACAACAAAAAAATATCCCAAAGTCTTTACTCAGCATTAGGTTTCATGCCTCGCTGGAGACTCAAATAACAAATTCCTCTGGACTGAAAGCTATACTATGGCATCTGATCAAAGTGTATGGCCACCATTCTGCAAGAGTCTATTATGATGTAGTCGTGAGTCACAGATTTACAAGCTTCTCCCTTTCACCAGAAGAATGACTGGCAGAGTGTATTGCTATTATTGATTTTTAACTATATAAACTTCAACCACAGCATTTCTCTGTAACGATCCTAAATTAGTCTACTTGACTGGATTGAGAGATTCCATGAGCAATGTTGCTGGTGATGAAGCAACATTTGGTCTTCCTCTGAGTGACTGCGTATGTGACTTACAGACAACTTCAGGCAAAAATACTTTGTCGGGAAAGAAGTTGTTAATAAACCCCCATTATTTTGTTCTCATTATACACTTGGCTGAGGAATTGAACATAGAACATTACAGCTCAGTACAGGCCCTTTGGCCCACCATGTTGTGCCAACCATTAGCAAATTCTATGACCAACCTAACTCTTCTGTCTCACATAGCTCTCCATTTTTTCTTTCATGCATGTGCCTTTTTGAGTGAGCTAGGACCTTATCTTTTTGGAGTGAAGTAGAAAGAGAGCTGACTCATCCTGAAAACAAGCAGAAAGTGCGTTGATATTCGTGTGAGAATAAAGGCGAACTGCTGCAGGCCAGCTCTCCCGTTGACTCTACTTTTAAGTGTTCAGTCACTAGAGAATCAACTAGATTGCTTGTGTCTGAGATTAAATCAGTGTGTGTGATGATGGACAGCAGTGTGCTCATCCTGACGGGAATGTGTCTCTGGGATACCACCCCTCGAGACAACAGTCAAACTAGAGTGTTTTATGTCTTTCCAGTGATCTCTGGAAGACCTGCAGTGGAGTTGTATATATTGTTGCTAATAAGAACTGGTATGCTTTGGTAGTGATGGCCCACTGTTCGCCTGTGGTAGAGTTTGTAATGGTGAAGTGCAAGCCCCTCTATTTACTGAGGGATTCACTGCTATTGTAACTATGGCTGTGTACGACCCCTCCACCTCACCTATCACCCCCCCCCCCCACCAAAGTGCAAATGCTGGGGACACACTGTGTGAATTCTATGGCACCAACAGTAACTTGCAAACCACACATTCCTATCAAAAGAAAATCCTAGCAACACACACAAATTGCCGGAAGAACTATCTATGGAAAATAGTATACAGTTGACATTACAGGCCGAGATCCTTCATCAGGACTGGAGAAGAAAGTTGAAGTCAGAGTAAGAAGGAGGGGAGGGGAGGGGAGGGGAGGAAGAAACACAAGGTAGTAGGTAAGGAGGTGACAAGTAATATTAGAGAAGATACAGCAACACATGACAATAAACCTGCATATTTTGTACCTTTCCAAAATCTGCTTTCCCATCTGCTCCTCGGTGCCCCTGTGACTATTGGGAGTGGGGGGGGGGGGGTTGCTGGTTGAGAACAGAATATTCCAAACAGAGTGATTGCTCTCTCATTGTTTCTGACTTAACATCCTCACTGACTGAGTAGACAATTGATCCCTCTCTCTCTGCAACTATGATACTTTGCCTTATTCATATTATTAGTGGCTCTACCATTTAGCACTTATTCCTACCCTTGAGACAGCCAAGTCTTTGGAATGGCCATGACATTGTAGTTCCATGTATTTACGCATGTTCTAAATTCATCGCCCTTATTCCTGGGTGCCATGGTTAGTGTAATGCTATTACAGTTCGGAGTGGTGGAATTCAGAGATCAATGCCTGCATCCTCTGTAAGGAGTCTCTCTACATCCAGGTGATTGGACTGGCCGAAATATGGGGTCAGAATGTACTAGTAAGTGTACTTGATGCTGGTGCAGCGGTGATTGTGTGTGTTGGCTCCTTTGGTGACATTGGTGGTAGTTTGTCAGGAACTTTTTCAAGCTAGCCTGGTTTAAGTCCCCCACAATGATCAGGAAGGCATCAGGGTACACTGCTCTTAAAAATACCATGGTGTTTGCCAGGAGTGGCATGTACATCATTACGAAGATGTTCATGCACAACTCCGGAGGCAGGTAGAAAAGAAACTGTCTGACTGCCAGATGTTCAGGTCAGCAAGAGCCCACAGTTTCTCGATGTTACTTGGTCTGTATTTGAAATGAAAGCTCTGTGTTGAATTTTTCCTATTTTTCAGCCTTTTGGGGTCAAGGATTATGTAATACATAAAGATAATTATAACTGAGAAGCGGGTGTTTATTAATTCAGAGGAGAATATATTCCTTTACTTCACAATTCCAGTAAAATGCTTAGGAAGTATAAAGAGACTAATGTACAGAACACAGTTTATTTTCATTTTTTCCAAACTCCAGGGAAAGCAAAATAGAGCAATATTCATCAGTTTCAAAAACTCTATTCATTATTGTAGAATATTGGACTATATATCTGGATTATAATGGATTAGAATGAAAAGCTTGAAATGCAATTACTTACTGACCACAGTAACTACTGATCCTGTTCACATTATTAACTGAATGGGCAATTTTCCAGTGCTACTCTAGTTCCTTTAGTAATATCTTACAGTAGCGGCAACGGAGAAACATCTCATAATTGTTTAAAAAAATGGATTATGTGATTGATCAGACCAGACACACAGAGCAGAACTGGAAAACAGAAAAGTCTCAACTGAGAAAGTTATCTATAGGAACTTACTAACTCTATTTTTGCCACCAAAATACAGGTTTTTAATGGTAGCTATTAAACAATATATATTTCAACCATCCTTACTCCAATGAGAAGATTCACTTGAACTGTCTTCATAAATTAAATGTGAAGAGTTACTTTTAGGGTTTCAACAAACAATAATTCATTCCAATCACTGATGCAGAGTATCAGATTCAGATTATAAGTACATCAAAGCAGACAGTGAAATGCATTGTTTGCATTAGCAACCACTGCACCCAAGGGTGTGCTGGGGGCAGCCTGCAAGTGTTGCCACCCGTGGAGTCGAAGGAGGTAACCGAGGTACTTAATGTGTTACCAGGTTCGGATACGGCCCAGGTGCGGAGTGAGAGACACTGAAGCAGATCGATGGTTCACGGACTGTAGTATGAACAGTGTAAATGGAAAATAAAACAATAAATGCTAGGCCAAACATGGCTGTTAGCTAAAACTCTCAAAAGGAAATGAAGTCTCACTGCGACTGAAAAGAACATCTAAACATTAAATGAATACCGCTAGCCTTCAGAGTCAGTTGACTTGAAAGTCAAATAACTCAGGGAAGGCCGAATGCAAAACAGCAGCGAAACATTGCTTTGCTCTGTCCAAGTCTCGACAAGCACGACGATGACAAGTATGGAGTTAAATACTATCACAATTAAATAATAAATAACTGACATGCGCAAATTCACAAGTGCAGTTGCCGTATCTACTACACTGCCAAATCCATGCTTGTGACAGGGCCCCCTCTCTAGGCGCAGACACTAAGGCGCCACAGACCTGTGTCCGTTGGAAGTCCCAGATCAGTGACTTGTCCAAGATGTCCTTCGCTGGGGTCCAAGTACATACTTCCAGGCCATACCCCTCCCAGTCCACAAGGAACTGGACCTTACCACATACCCAGCGAGATGCCAGGAGGCCCCCCACAGTATAAAGAAGGGAGCCTTCAACCAGGCGGGGAGGAGTGGGAGGTTGGGTGACTGGGGCCAAGGGAGAGGTAGTAATTGGCTTGAGGTGGAAAACATGGAATACTGGGTGAATCTTCAGTGACGCTGGTAGATGCAATCTATAGGACACCTTGTTGACAGCCTTTTCCAATTCAAATGGTCCCGCGTAGCGCGGTACCAATTTTCAGTTCTTGACTTTCAGCGGAAGGTCCCTTGATGCCAACCAGACCTCATCTCCTGTCCTGAATGGCCTTACCTGTCGACGGAGCCGATCAGCCTGCTGGGAATGCTGTTTCTGGGTGTGCAGCAGAGAAGCCCTGCCTTGTCTCCAGGTGCATTGTAGCACTGGATCAGCTGTTCAGCAGCCGGAACTCCTACAACGATCTCCTGATCAGGGAAGAGCGGAGGCCGGAATCCCTTCTGTCATTCAAAGGGAGACATACCGGTGGAGGACACCTGGAGATTATTGTGGATGATCTCTGCCCCAACAAATTGGGAGCTCCAGGATGTGGGGTTGGAAGGGGCAAGACAGCAAAGGGTTGTCTCCAACTCCTGGTTCACTCTCTCAGTCTGGCAATTGGATTGGGGATGGAAGCCAGACGAGAGGCTGACCGTGGCTCCTACAAGAGAGCAGAAAGCCTTCCAAAAGCAGGAAGTGAACTGTGGTCCATGATCAGTCACTATGTTTTGAGGAAAGCCATGGAGCCTGAACGCATGTTGAACCATGAGTGTGGCAGTCTCACGAGCCGATGGGAACTTGGGGAGGACAATGAAGTGGGCAGCCTTGGAAAATTGATCCACAATGCCAAAATGGTGGTGCTTCCATTAGATGGGGGCAGCCCGGAGATGAAATCCACTCAGAGGTGGGACCAGGGGCAGTGGGGCACAGGCAGTGGACATAACAGACCTGCAGGATGCTGGCAAGATGTCTTGTTCTGATCGCAGGTGGGGCAGGCAGATACAAAGTCATGGACAACCTGGGACATAGATAGCCACCAAAATTGTCTCTTTATAAACTCCTGAGTCCATTGAATTCCCGGATGTCCAGCCAGATGGAAGGAGTGACCCCATTCCAACACTTGGGAATGCACCGCAGCAAAGACAAACAGCCGGTTGGGAGGAACCCCATCAGGGCCTGGATCTGATTGTTGGGTGGCCCTCACCTCTGCCTCTGCCTCACCCCAGATCACTGGAGCAGCGATACACAAGTGAGGAAGAATGGGCTCTGGACAGGCATTGGACTGCCGGGAGAGAGCGTCGACCTTTGTATTCTTGTTGCCGGGATGATAAGTGAGGACAAAATTGAAGCGTGTAAAGAAGACAGCCCACCGGGCTTGATGAGAGTTGAGTCTCTTAGCGTCCTGATTATAGGAGAGGTTCTTGTGATCTGTCCAGACCAAGAATGGATGCTCTGCCCCCTCCAGCCAGTGTTGCCATTCCTCCAGAGCCTCCTTGACAGCTTAAGGAATGTCGTGATTCCTCTCGGCTGGAGTCAAGCGACAGAAAAAAAAGGCACAAGTGTGCAGGTGGAGATCTGTAGATAAGTACATAGAGTGGACAGCTCCAACGACTACATTGGATGCATCCTGCTCAACAATGAATGGATGAGATGGGTCTGGGTGTTGCAACAGCGGGGACATGGTGAAACCTCGCTTTAGCTCGGAAAATGCTTGGTGTGCATCATCCGTCCAATGGAATCCTGCTGAGGTCTTCTTGGTGAGTGCATTAATTGGAGCCACGACAGAGCCAAAATTCTGGATGAAGCGGCAATAAAAGTTCACAAACCCCATAAAGTGCTGTACCTGTTTGATTGTAGATGGTTTGGACCACTCTGCAACTGTCTGAACTTTACTACGGTCCATTTGAACACTGGATGGAGAATGACACCTGGTCTTTATGGAATTCACATTTTTCGGGCTTGGCGTACAGGTTATTTTCAAGAAGGTGTCTTGGTACTCTCCGGACATGCTGGACGTGCTGCTGATGAGAGCGGGAATAGATAAGGATGTCATCTAAATACACAAACACAAACACAGTTCAACATGACCCTGAGCACATCGTTAGCCAAGGCCTGGAATACAGCATGGCATTGGCCAGACCAAAAGGCATCACCAGGTATTCATTGTGGCCATTAGAGATGCTGAGAGTTGTTTTCCACTCATCTCCGTCTCTTATGCGAATCAGATTGTAAGCATTTCGCAGATTAATTTTGGAAAATATTGTTGCCCCCTGGAGATGTTCAAATGGCAGATGCCTGCAAGGGAAGATGGTAGTGGTTCTTCACCGTGATGTTGTTCAGGGATTGATAATTGATACAAGGATGGAGCTCGCCATCTTCCTTGCTGAGAAAAACAGAAGCCCGCTCCTGCTGGTGAGGCTGATGGATGGATAGATTCCATGCTCAATTCCTCCTTAATGTATTCCTCCATGGCCACTGTTTCAGGACAAGAGAGGGAAAAGAGCCCACCCCGGGGAGGACTAGTGCCAGGTCTATGACACAGTCCTATGGCTGGTGTGGGGGCAGGGTGGTGGCCTTTCTTTCTCTGAAAACCTCAAGGAGATCCACATACCATTACCCACTCCTAATGCTAACAAGTTATTGAAGAAAGGTCTGCTTATATGAACATTATGCTTCTCATTCCATATGTTTTAACTGGGCTACTTATTGTTTGGGATTGGGTGTGATGAGGTGAGGGTATCAAATGTATTATTTTCCAATACTAAACAGCACTCTTGCTAATTGATTCTTTTATGTTCTCTTTATGTAACTCCTTTGTGCTGATAGTTTCAATTATCTATAAAACGGCAAGTAAAACAAAATTTCAACAATTAATCAAGGACTGCCTGTAGAGAAGAACTGAATGCAGCCAGATACCTGATTTTGCTGTAACTTTTGTGATAAGGAAACTAATTACATGCTCTAAATGGTGGGCATGAGTAAATGTCACTCTTGCCTGCAAGTTGATCTTTATGTAGTTTTGAGTTTCTATTTCATCTGCCTTCAAATGCAACAAAGATATTCTACATGCTTTTGAACAGTGCCTTTATTATGAGCTCCTTGCATCAGTGATGTTGACATAGCTCTTGCATCATAATAAGATGCAGATACCTATTCTAAATTTGATGCACAACATGACATTATTTGAAACTAAATTGTTGAGTTGCTTGGTATATTTTGTTTTAGAGCATGGAATACATCACTTGCAAATGCCTGTTCACTGCAGGCTGATATTTAGACCATAAGACAGAGGAGAAGAATAAGGCCATTTGGCCCATCAAGTCAGCTCCTCCATTCTATAATGGCTGATACATTATCTCTCTCAACTACATTTTCCTGCCTTCTCCTCCTAACCTTTGTTGCCTTGACTAACCAGGAACTTACCAACTTCTGTTTTAAAGCTGAGGGCATGGATTGACACATGGAATTAAGACATTATAGCCATTAGTGAAACTTGGCTACAGGAGGGGCAGGACTGGCAGCTTAATGTTTCAGGGTTCCGATGTTTCAGACATGATAGAAGCAGAGGGATGAAGGGTGCAGTGGGGTGTGGCATTGCTAGTCAGGGAAAATATTACAGCAGTGCTCAGGCAGAACAGATTAGAGGGCTTGACTACCGAGGCCATATGGGTGGAGCTGAGAAACAGGAAATGTATGACCACATTAATAGGGTTGTATTATAGACCACCCAATAGTCAGCAAGAATTGGAGGAGCACATCTGCAGAGTGATAGCAGACAACTGCAGGAAACATAAAGTTGGGATAGTAAAGGATTTTACTTTTCCACATATTGATTGAGACTCCCATACTGTTTAAGGTCTAGATGGGTTAGAGTTTGTAAAATGTGCTTAGGAAAGTTTTCTAAATCAATATATAGATGTACCAACTAGCGCGGATGCAATATCAGATCTCCTATTAGGAAATGATTTAGGCCAGGTGACGGAAGCGTGTGTAGGGGAACACTTTGGTTCCAGTTATCATAACGCCATGAGTTTCAACTTGATCATGGATAAAGATAGATCTGGTCCTCAGGTTGAGGTTCTAAATTGGAAAAAGGCCAAATCTGAAGAAGTGAGAAAGGATCTAACAAGTGTGGATTGGGACATGTTGTTCTCTGACAATGATGTGATTGGTAAGTGGGAGGCCTTTAAAGGAGAAATTTTGAGAGTGCAGAGTTTGTATGTTCCTGTCAGGATTAAAGGCAACATGAATAAGAATATGGAAACTTGGTTCTCAAGGGATATTGGAACTCTGATAAAGAAGAAGAGAGAGATGTACAACATGTATAGGAAACAGGGAGCAAATAAGGTCTCTATTCTAAATGGATGACTCTCCTTTCTGAGTTGGTGCCCTCTGGTCCTAGAATCAGCCAGTCTAAGAAACATCCTATCCACATCCACTCTATCCCAGTCTTTCAATTTTCAATAGGTTTCAATGAAATCCCCACCTCATTCTTCTAAACTCCAGTGACTACAGGCTCAGAGCCATCAAACTCTCCTCATATGTTACCCCATTCATTTCCTGAGTAATGTTCATAAAACTCCTACAGTCCCGATGCCAGCACATCCTTTCTTAGATAAGGAGCCCAGAACTGTCTGCAATACTCTTGAGCACGGTCTGACCAATGCCTTATAAAGTCTCACTGTTGCATCCTTACTCTTGTATTCTGGTCCTCTCAAAATGAATAGTAACATTGCATTTGCCCTCATTATCACCAAATCCAATCTTAAAATTAACCTTTAGGGAATCCTGTCCCTTTGCACTTATGATTTTTGAATTTTCTCCCTATTTAAGAAATAGTCTGTGCCTTCACTCCTTCTACCAAAATGCATGACCATATACTACCTTACACTATATTCCATCCAAATTTGTCTATGTTGTTCTCCAGACTTCCTGCTTCCTCAACACTACGTGCACCTCCACCTATCTTCATACAGTTCCCTTTGACCTACCTCCAAGGTCACTACAGTGAGCTACTGGAGAGCTTTGCATCTTGTGCAACAAAAAAAAGCGAAAAAGGTCAACCATGAGCAAAATCTCCTCAGCACGTCAGAGGTCCAAACTGAAGGTTCCAAATATATTGACAAACATTTAGCAATAAATGCAGAACTAATAACTGCTCTGCCAACCACAATTGATGTTGGTTAGAACAATAAAGATCTGAATATTGCAACTGAAAGTCCAACCTGTGTCCTCTTCATGAGAGGTGGAAACAGGTAATGCTAGCCAGCAGGGCTCTGGTGAAGCTGTATAGGGGTTGCAATGCATTGCAGAATCATTGATGAACTCTGACTGTACCATTGGCTTCAAAGGGCAATGGAGATGGGAGGTCATCAATGGCCTATGTTCCACTTCAGAGCTAAGGGGCCAATTAAGTAACTAAGTACAATAAAGATCTGAATATTGTGTCATGGTTCCGGTTGGCTGTTCCCCTTTAACGCTCCTTTCTCCCTGATTATACCCTAATTTCAGTCATTAGACTTCCAATTGCTGCTAGTTTACTTAATTACAGCTGTTACGAACCCCGTAACTGGGTCACTTACCAGCAAAGATAGAGAGGTCTGTTAAAGTCTGATGATACTATTTTTAACAGTATTTATTAGTAAAAATACACAAAAATAATGTCAATGCAAATATACGGATAATATACGTTGTCAATATTAAATCTAAAAGTGCAGGTATAATAATAATCAATAAGAAATAAGCTCTATCGTTGTCCACAGGATAATGTATTGTCCGATGGAAATATAAAAGTCACTCAGTTCATGCAGGCTGCAGCCTTTGGGGACTGCGGGGTTTTCAATGGTTGGAGTGAGAGAGAGTTTTGGGAGAAAAACTTGCCAATTCCTTTTATGATTTCAATCCGTCAGAGTCTCGTTGGTGTGGCCATTCACTTGTGGCCTCTCCTTTAGCTAAACCGTTCTTCTGTGATGAGCCCGCCCCCTGGCAAGGGAGGACACACACGAGTCCCCCACCGGCATTCGCTATAAAACGCTGTCACTGGATTTCCAGCGTTTCTCCTGGTGCGTCTAAAGGGGTTGTTCCCCAGACCCTCTTTTATCCTTACTCACGAGGTCTCAGATATCAATCAGGTTGGGATGATGCAATCCCTCAACCAGCCCACTCTGGTCGTCCCCTGATGGGCTTCAATGAATAGTACAGTACTCAATATGCAATTCCGTCTCCAAGAGACAATAGCCGTTATCAATGGTTTTGTTTTGCTGAGGACAGAACACATTCCAAACCTTGTGGATTCTCTCTCATTTCCTGGGATCCAGACCCGAATTAATAGCGATCTTGCGATTCTCAAAAAGGAGGGGGCGACTTTGTACCCTTCGGCCCCACAGAGTTGTGGCACATTTGTAATACCCCCTTCATTCTAAGATTTTCACCACTGGTAAAAATGAATTAATACAGAGTCTTACAGGATTTCAGAATCTAACACAATACAAAAGAGTTTTTTTTCACTATAGAGTAAGACAGTCATACATTCAATTCAGCATCTAAACAGTTAGTGATTACATTGTCACTTCCTTTAATATCATAACATCTTGTACCTTAATAAGTTCTTGTAGCATCAGACTCCAATTTAATAACTACCTATTTTTATTCCTTTTCTTAAGCAAACAAAAACTAAAGAGTTGTGATCTTAGCTTACGTGTATACTACAAAAGTTCATGCAAATACTAATCTTTATGTTACTTTCAAACTTAACAGTCAATCTTCCATGGGGTTGTCTTTATTATTCACATGCTTTGTCGAAATCCCTTAAAACTGGATCCTGTTATTTAAAATGGCATCCCGTCAACCCTTGCCCCTTTTCCAGTTAACTCCCACTTGGTTAACTTGTATACTAGTGTGGAATAGGCTGTTGCATGCTCCTTTCATAGGAGTTATTTTATCAACAATGTGTTCCAAACTTAGACCATTTTCTGAATTTCCACACAATTCTTTAATTTTAAGCAAGTTGTTAGGTTTATCTTCAGGACCCTTCATGCTATTAGTTTTCGGTTCAAACTCTGCAAGCGATCCCTGTTTTTTCAAACAGTATTTCAAGTTCTGCCTCTTCACAGCACTCTCTTGAATAACAATAGCATGTGGAGCACCATTACATTTCAAATCAACCTGTAATTGATTCGCAGGCACCGTGTTACCAAGCCATTGTCTCTGCTGCCTGGTTACTGCTTCTGACATCAATCCAGACTTTAAATTTTCTTCATTCAATTTAGGAACTACACTTTCCCTTTTCCTTCAATAATAAGATACACATCACCACCTTTCATCTCCTCACCAACTTTTAACACACCTTCGAACACAAACAACTGGGAATTCTCACTTCCCACTATTACCAAGGTTAACCCTTTCTTCACTGAACCAAGTCCATCTGACCCACAAGGACTGCATTCCTTTTCAACTGAATCAAATACCTTTTTCTGAGCTCCATTACTAGGTTCAGTACCATGTGCATCCACATCTTGAACACACTCAAACGGGACATTTGCCTCTTCCAGGCTTTCAGTACCTGTACCCTTTTCAAATTCTAAATTCCCCTGATCCTCCCAGTTACTCTCTGGGCAACTCCTTTCTGGAGTAAACTCAACCCCTTGGGCTGAAACAACCTCATTTACCGACCCAGCAGACTTCTTCAAGGTAATGGCATCCTTTTCATCTAGGACTGCCCTAATTTCATTATCGGGAACACCTTTAGAATTTTCAACTTCTTCAAACAGTTCTGCCAAACCAGACAGATCATCCGGGTCCAACTCTGGACCTTTTAACAGCCTTATCTGTTTCTCATCTTTACTTCGTGCCTCTATAAATTTCCTCCTGGCTAAGGACAGGTCTACCTCCTCTCCCTTACTCTCTTTCACTTTCCCATTCTCTGTTTTACCACCCTCTAACTCCTCTTAGTACAGGGTTGGTAAAAACGTCTTGGCCAAATCGATACTGGCCTGATTTAAACTGGTCTCTTTCTCAGCTGCCTTTCTCGACATGCTGCGAGTGATCGCGCATGCGGGATAGATCTTGAAATCTAGGGGTGGGTCCGCAACACTTACAGGCTGGCTTGTCAGCTCCATGGCCGACCAAACGTCACCACCAGCTAAATCGTTACCCAGAAGGAGGTTTGTGTCAGTTCTTGGAAATTCTGATCGCACCCCTATTTCAACTGGTTCAGATACCAGCTCACAATTTATAATGATCCTATGCAAAGGCACTGCTTCTGTCCCTTTTCCTATGCCTCTCAAAGCTACCTCTCCAGTCTTGCGACCAAAACGTAGTATCTTACTGCGAATCAATGACAGTTCAGCTCCCGTGTCTCTCCAGATCCGCACTGGAACTGGTGTGTCTTCCTCTTTCACAGACACGGTTCCTTCTGAAATACATTTCTCAGACCCCTCTCGTATTCTGTCTACCTGGGGCTTTCCCGTCGATTTACTGATCACCACAATACATCCTGTAGGGCCTGCTGCTCTCCCTTTTCCTATCTCCTTCCTCAGAGCAAGGCACTTAGATGCAATATGACCCACCTTTCCATAATTAAAACAGGTCAAGCCAGGACCTCTCCTGCCCTCTTGCCTTTCCTCCTCCTTAATTTTATCCCAATCTCCCGGTGGGATCTCTGCCTCAGCTGGAAGGCTTTCTCTACCGTTGCCACGGTCTCTCTGGTAACTGTTATTCGAGGAAAACCTTGTCTTGTGGGTTAGGGCATATTCATCTGCAAACCTAGCAAATTCGGAGATGGACTTATTTGGCTTCTCATTCAAATACATCCGAATATCATCCGAAACACAACCTTTAAATTCCTCAATCAGAATTAACTCCCTGAGACGCCAAAAGTCTTCCACTATTTCTGCTGCACATCAACGATCCAAGAACACACCCTTCTCATAGGCAAACTCTGCATACATCTGATTCCACCCTTTCTTTAAATTTCTGAACTTTTGTCTATACGCTTCAGGTACCAATTCATAGGTCCGAAGAATGGCCTCCTTTAATTTCTCATAATTCTCAGACTCCTCCTCCTCCATGGACAACGCCGTATATGCCCATTGTGCCTTCCCTTTTAACACATTTTGTAACAATGCCACCCGCTGATCTTTGGGCCACTTCTGACTCACTGCCACATTTTCAAAATGCAAGAAATAACTATCAACATCCATCTTCTCGAACGGAGGTACTAACCTAAACTCCCTACTAACATTAAATCTCTCCTCTCGTTCTGCCCCTTGAGCTCTTCGCTCTTGCCTTAACTTCTCCATGTCCAAGTCATGTTGCCTCTGTTTCTCCTTCTCCCTATACTCCCTTTCTTTCTCGTCCCTTTCCTTCTCTTTTTCAGCTGCTTCCAGCTGTTTTAACTTAATTTCATGCTCCCTCTGCTTCTCCGCTCTGTCTTGCTCTTTTTCCTTTTCAGCTGCTTCCAGCTTTCATGTTCCAACCTTAATTTCTCCAACTCTAACTGAGCTGTCCCACTAGCTGGTACCTTTTCAGGGATATATTTCAATACTTCAGCCGAAAACACATTCTTCACAATATAATACTGAGTTATGGCTCTCTGCACCTCCTGCTTTTTCATTGACAACCTCACCTCTGTGAGGTTTAGTCCTTTTGCAATATTTATCAATTCTGACTTTCTGGCAGCCTCTAGCACCTCCAGAGTCGGGTTTTCTATAAATTTGTCAATGTCCATCTTTGCTGGTTTCCCGTCTGGTTACCCGCGCAACCAGACCCACATTTGGACTTAAAAGCCCGATTCACTGGCCTTCCAATTTGGTAACAAATCATGAGACGAGGCCTCCACTTTGTTACGAACCCCGTAACTGGGTCACTTACCAGCAAAGATAGAGAGGTCCGTTGACATCTGATGATACTATTTTTAACAGTATTTATTAGTAAAAATACACAAAAATAATGTCAATGCAAATATACAGATAATATATGTCATCAATACTAAATCTAAAAGTGCGGGTATAATAATAATCAATAAGAAATAAGCTCTAACGTTGTCCACAGGATAATGTATTGTCCGATGGAAATATAAAAGTCACTCAGTTCATGCAGGCTGCAGCCTTTGGGGACCATTGGGTTTTCAATGGTTGGAGAGAGAGAGAGTTTTGGGAGAAAAACTTGCCGATTCCTTTTATGATTTCAATCCGTCGGAGTCTCGTTGGTGTGGCCATTCACTTGTGGCCTCTCCTTTAGCTAAACCGTTCTTCTGTGATGAGCCCGCCCCCTGGCAAGGGAGGACACACACGAGTCCCCCACCGGCATTCGCTATAAAACGCTGTCACTGGATTTCCAGCGTTTCTCCTGGTGCGTCTAAAGGGGTTGTTCCCCAGACCCTCTTTTATCCTTACTCACGAGGTCTCAGATATCAATCAGGTTGGGATGATGCAATCCCTCAACCAGCCCACTCTGGTCGTCCCCTGATGGGCTTCAATGAATAGTACAGTACTCAATATGCAATTCCGTCTCCAAGAGACAATAGCCGTTATCAATGGTTTTGTTTTGCTGAGGACAGAACACATTCCAAACCTTGTGGATTCTCTCTCATTTCCTGGGATCCAGACCCGAATTAATAGCGATCTTGCGATTCTCAAAAAGGAGGGGGCGACTTTGTACCCTTCGGCCCCACAGAGTTGTGGCACATTTGTAATACCCCCTTCATTCTAAGATTTTCACCACTGGTAAAAATGAATTAATACAGAGTCTTACAGGATTTCAGAATCTAACACAATACAAAAGAGTTTTTTTTCACTATAGAGTAAGACAGTCATACATTCAATTCAGCATCTAAACAGTTAGTGATTACATTGTCACTTCCTTTAATATCATAACATCTTGTACCTTAATAAGTTCTTGTAGCATCAGACTCCAATTTAATAACTACCTATTTTTATTCCTTTTCTTAAGCAAACAAAAACTAAAGAGTTGTGATCTTAGCTTACGTGTATACTACAAAAGTTCATGCAAATACTAATCTTTATGTTACTTTCAAACTTAACAGTCAATCTTCCATGGGGTTGTCTTTATTATTCACATGCTTTGTCGAAATCCCTTAAAACTGGATCCTGTTATTTAAAATGGCATCCCGTCAACCCTTGCCCCTTTTCCAGTTAACTCCCACTTGGTTAACTTGTATACTAGTGTGGAATAGGCTGTTGCATGCTCCTTTCATAGGAGTTATTTTATCAACAATGTGTTCCAAACTTAGACCATTTTCTGAATTTCCACACAATTCTTTAATTTTAAGCAAGTTGTTAGGTTTATCTTCAGGACCCTTCATGCTATTAGTTTTCGGTTTAAACTCTGCAAGCGATCCCTGTTTTTTCAAACAGTATTTCAAGTTCTGCCTCTTCACAGCACTCTCTTGAATAACAATAGCGTGTGGAGCACCATTACATTCCAACTCAACCTGTAATTGATTCGCAGGCAATGTGTTACCAAGCCATTGTCTCTGCTGCCTGGTTACTGCTTCTGACATCAATCCAGACTTTAAATTTTCTTCATTCAATTTAGGAACTACACCTTCCCTTTTCCTTCAATAATAAGATACACATCATCACCTTTCATCTCCTCACTAACTTTTAGCACACCTTGGAATACAAACAACTGGGAATTCTCACTTCCCACTATTACCAAGGTTAACCCTTTCTTCACTGAACCAAGTCCATCTGACCCACAAGGACTGCATTCCTTTTCAACTGAATCAAATACCTCAGACTTTTTCTGAGCTCCATTACTAGGTTCAGTACCACATGCATCCACATCTTGAACACACTCAAACGGGACATTTGCCTCTTCCAGGCTTTCAGTACCTGTACCCTTTTCAAATTCTAAATTCCCCTGATCCTCCCAGTTACTCTCTGGGCAACTCCTTTCTGGAATAAACTCAACCCTGTGGGCTGAAACAACCTCATTTACCGACCCAGCAGACTTCTTCAAGGAAATGGCATCCTTTTCATCTAGCAATGCCCCAATTTCATTATCGGGAACACCTTTAGAATTTTCAACTTCTTCAAACAGTTCTGCCAAACCAGACAGATCATCCGGGTCCAACTCTGGAACTTTTAACAGCCTTATCTGTTTCTCATCTTTACTTCGTGCCTCTATAAATTTCCTCCTGGCTAAGGGCAGGTCTACCTCCTCTCCCTTACTCTCTTTCACTTTCCCATTCTCTGTTTTACCACCCTCTAACTCCTCTTAGTACAGGGTTGGTAAAAACGTCTTGGCCAAATCGATACTGGCCTGATTTAAACTGGTCTCTTTCTCAGCTGCCTTTCTCGACATGCTGCGAGTGATCGCGCATGCGGGATAGATCTTGAAATCTAGGGGCGGGTCCGCAACACTTACAGGCTGGCTTGTCAGCTCCATGGCCGACCAAACGTCACCACCAGCTAAATCGTTACCCAGAAGGAGGTTTGTGTCAGTTCTCGGAAATTCTGATCGCACCCCTATTTCAATTGGTTCAGATACCAGCTCACAATTTATAATGATCCTATGCAAAGGCACTGCTTCTGTCCCTTTTCCTATGCCTCTCAAAGCTACCTCTCCAGTCTTGCGACCAAAACGTAGTATCTTACTGCGAATCAATGACAGTTCAGCTCCCGTGTCTCTCCAGATCCGCACTGGAACTGGTGTGTCTTCCTCTTTCACAGACACGGTTCCTTCTGAAATACATTTCTCAGACCCCTCTCATATTCTGTCTACCTGGGGCTTTCCCGTCGATTTACTGATCACCACAATACATCCTGTAGGGCCTGCTGCTCTCCCTTTTCCTATCTCCTTCCTCGGAGCAAGGCACTTAGATGCAATATGACCCACCTTTCCATAATTAAAACAGGTCAAGCCAGGACCTCTCCTGCCCTCTTGCCTTTCCTCCTCCTTAATTTTACCCCAATCTCCCAGTGGGATCTCTGCCTCAGCTGGAAGGCTTTCTCTACCGTTGCCACGGTCTCTCTGGTAACTGTTATTCGAGGAAAACCTTGTCTTGTGGGTTAGGGCATATTCATCTGCGAACCTAGCAAATTCGGAGATGGACTTATTTGGCTTCTCATTCAAATACATCCGAATATCATCCGAAACACAACCTTTAAATTCCTCAATCAGAATTAACTCCCTGAGACGCCAAAAGTCTTCCACTATTTCTGCTGCACATCAACGATCCAAGAACATACCCTTCTCATAGGCAAACTCTGCATACATCTGATTCCACCCTTTCGTTAAATTTCTGAACTTTTGTCTATACGCTTCAGGTACCAATTCATAGGTCCGAAGAATGGCCTCCTTTAATTTCTCATAATTCTCAGACTCCTCCTCCTCCATGGACAACGCCATATATGCCCATTGTGCCTTCCCTTTTAACACATTTTGTAACAATGCCACCCACTGATCTTTGGGCCACTTCTGACTCACTACCACCTTTTCAAAATGCAAGAAATAACTATCAACATCCATCTTCTCGAACGGAGGTACTAACCTAAACTTCCGACTAACATTAAACCACTCCTCTCAGTCTGACCCTTGAGCTCTTCGCTCTTGCCTTAACTTCTCCATGTCCAAGTCATGTTGCCTCTGTTTCTCCTTCTCCCTATACTCCCTTTCCTTCTCGGCTCTCTCCTTCTCTTTTTCAGCTGCTTCCAGCTGTTTTAACTTAATTTCATGCTCCCTCTGCTTCTCCGCTCTGTCTTGCTCTTTTTCCTTTTCAGCTGCTTCCAGCTTTCATGTTCCAACCTTAATTTATCCAACTCTAACTGAGCCGTCCCACTAGCTGGTACCTTTTCAGGGATATATTTCAATACTTCAGCCGAAAACACATTCTTCACAATATAATACTGAGTTATGGCTCTCTGCACCTCCTGCTTTTTCATTGACAACCTCACCTCTGTGAGGTTTAGTCCTTTTGCAATATTTATCAATTCTGACTTTCTGGCAGCCTCTAGCACCTCCAGAGTCAGGTTTTCTATAAATTCGTCAATGTCCATCTTTGCTGGTTTCCCGTCTGGTTACCCGCGCAACCAGACCCACTTTTGGACTTAAAAGCCCGATTCACTGGCCCTCCAATTTGGTATCAAATCTTGAGACGAGGCCTCCACTTTGTTATGAACCCCGTAACTGGGTCACTTACCAGCAAAGATAGAGAGGTCCGTTGACATCTGATGATACTATTTTTAACAGTATTTATGAGTAAAAATACACAAAAATAATGTCAATGCAAATATACAGATAATATACGTCATCAATACTAAATCTAAAAGTGCGGGTATAATAATAATCAATAAGAAATAAGCTCTATCGTTGTCTAGAGGATAATGTATTGTCCGATGGAAATATAAAAGTCACTCAGTTCATGCAGGCTGCAGCCTTTGGGGACCGCTGGGTTTTCGATGGTTGGAGAGAGAGAGAGTTTTGGGAGAAAAACTTGCCGATTCCTTTTATGATTTCGATCCATCGGAGTCTCGTTGGTGTGGCCATTGACTTGTTGCCTCTCCTTTAGCTAAACTGTTCTTCTGTGATGAGCCTGCCACCCAGGCAAGGTAGGACACACACGGGCCCTCACCATCGTTCACTATAAAATGCTGTCACTGGATTTCCAGCATTTCCCCTGGTGCGTCTAAAGCGGTTGTTCCCCAGACCCTCTTTTTTATCCTTACTCACGGTGTTTCAGATGTCAATCAGGTTGGGATGATGCAATCCCTCAACCAGCCCACTCCGGTCATCCCCTGAGGGGCTTCAATGAATAGTACAGTACTCAATACACAATTCAGTCTCCAAGAGACAGTATCCGTTATCAATGGTTTTGTTTCGCTGAGGCCAGGACACATTCCAAACCTTGTGGATTCTCTCTCATTTCCTGGGATCCAGACCCGAATTAATAGCGATCTTGCGATTCTCAAAAAGGAGGGGGCGACTTTGTACCCTTCGGCCACTCAGAGTTGTGGCACATTCGTAACACAGTACACTCGGTTTTCATCAGAGACTGTGAAATAAGTTCAATGGCTTTACTATTACAGGTTGTCAGTTTGTAACCTGACAAATTGTGATACTTTGTTCCCTTGTCTGATTAGAACTGTTAGTTTTAAGTTCAGCTCCAGTTTCAAAATAGTCCCTGTAAATCCCGTCTCCTTGTCAAGATCCCTCTGGTCTGCTGTTCTATGTTCACATCTACGCCAGCATCCCCAACTCAGTCGACGTGCCGGTGTCCTGCACTTAGGGTCTCCTCAGTGCAACACATTGATATATGCCTTGTTTCCCAGAATGCAGTGCAACACACATACAACACACAGACAAGCAATTGTGTGATCAGGAATGCCTTTGACTTACTGAAAGTGTTCTGCTCCCCAATTAATCACCCAGATCCATTAGCCAATGATGATTGATCTGCATTTAGATTACTGTTCAATGTTTTCATACAGGTGCATCAGAGAGTAAACACCATACCAATGGAAGATACTTACATCTTGGGTGCTTTCTGTCTGCAGTCCTTCCTTCTACAGTCTAACAGCAAGTCATCATCATAGTTGCTCTGCTTGTGATCACAAGACCCTGTTGGACATTGGTAATGTGGAATACTACAGTCTGATTCACTGCTTTATTGGTGAATGGTGTATGCCGACAGCAGGGGAGCTGTGTGGCATTGGTTGTAGGGAGGAGTAAGCCTCAAACCATGGTGTTGCCTGTTTGCAGCCACCCAGGAGAGAAGCATCAAAGTCAGTGTGCTCCACTGGAATGCTGGAGGTGGAGTGGTGCAGTGTCCATGATGGAGTTGGTGCTGCTTTCCAGTGTTTGCTCAGCAGAAGACAAGATCTATCGTGTTTGATTGTAGACTGCTGCAACATTCATTGACTCAAGGACGGACTATATTTTTTTGTGTGACTGTATTTTACTGCTGTTTTATATGTGCTATGTGTGCTTGAGCTGTGTACACCTGTTGGTACTGTCTTTTGCACCTTAGCCCCAGAGTAACGGTCATTTTTTAATGTTATTTATTTTTTTTATGTAAGGCACTGTGCTGCTGCCACACAACAAATTTCACAAGATAATTCAGTGATACTATACAGTACCTGATTATAATTCTGCAAAGCAGCAACATCTTCTTTTGACAAATCTTTTGTCAGGATGATTTCCACCTCTAAAGCTACCCTTCCCCTGGCTAAAAATTCATGTGACCTCCAATTAAATGTTGGAGTCCTTTTAAAGTCGCAGTTACATCTTTCAGGGGCAGTGCAAAGGAATGTCACCTACCTGCTGTTTTCCAGCAGTTTCTTCAAATGTACGTTTGTCATTCACCCTCACATGACTGGCTTTGAATTCCCTGTTTCTGATTTATTTTAATGGCATAAGTAGAGGTCACATTAAAAATTGATTGGCTTCCCCAATTTCAGATTTCTAAACATGCTGTATCTGATGTATATGAATAATTAAAAGCATAAAACTTAAATATTCATACTTATGGTGTGAGATTATCATTGAATTTTTCGTCCATTTTAAATTCATGGCTAATCTAATCAGATTGGGAGGATATTTGGGTGTCAGTTGATGTTGCTAAAATTGAATGACATTGAGTGCACATTCAGATCAAACTTCAGAGCGAACTGCAGACCTGTGCATTGTATACCTTCCTCCTTTATATCAGTAACTAAGTAATACCCTGGTAGTATTTCTTTTTTCTCATCAGATTTCAGCTCAACTACCTTAACACTATCATTGACAGATTCTCTTGCCTGGGCACTTACATCTGGCCAGTTGGCCCACAAATGTCAGTTCAGCATTTTGTCACCCTGGCAAGCGTTCTCTAGAGTGCTTCATCTGTGAGTTGTGTTGTGCTTTGCTGTCCAGCCGCTGCTATTACTGGTAGTTATTACTCCATCAGGAGTTTACAGCTTTTGGAATTTCAATAATACACATGACTTTGGCATGAGCAGGTAGGCAAGGCAATGTTACCACAGTCTCTTTCCAAATCAAGTTCAGGCCCTCCCCAGATTATGACAGTATTCCATTCCTGAGAAATGTTCATAACCTCTGCAGTCCACTGCTTGGAAACACAGCTGCACAGCAATATATTTAAATTTAAAAAATCAGCCAACCAAGGGCAACATGTAGTTAAACCAATGTGTTTAAATCAACAATATTACCGTGAGCTGAGTTCCCACACGACAAAGGAGCCATCATCTCCACAGCAGCTTCCTGCCGTGTCCCAAATGCTCAACTGTATGTTTGGCCTGTACATTAGTCAAGTATTTGTAAGCTGGGGAGAGCCAGTACTGAACATTCCGCAGGCAAAATAAAAAGTAGTTATAAATGAGAAAATGGAAAGGAATTACTTTTCTTAGAAATAGATATTTTGTGTGATAAGTATAATTTTCTCTGAGTCAGAGAGCTGTGGGTTCTCACCTCAAGGGAGACTGCCTCAGTGAGCGGAAATGAAAATTGCAACCTCTGATTACCAGGGTAGCGTACAGTGAGATACTCATGTCTGGTGAAAATATGTTGTGCTGATAGCCTGTCAGCATATAAAGAGTCTTTATTATCAAGTAGAAAAACATAACCCATGATATATCTGAGATGATATATCTGCTATATATTACAGTATGGAAGAAATATGTTAACTGATGTGTCACAATGTGCAGAATAGATAATGACGAAGAAGGATCAAATAGCAGAAAAAATATAATTTCCTGTTGTTTAGATCTAAGTTTTAGAATGATTGGAATTACACCATCCTAAACCTTTTGGTTAGCTATTAGCTACAGTTCAGTGATAGCACTCTCACCTCTGGAGTCAGAGAATGTGAAGTATGAACTCCACTCCAGACACTTAGCCAAATAGTCCAGTTTGACCTTGTACTATGGTATGGGGAAAAGTTTGCACATCTCAGGGTGCCCACTTCCAGCAAATTGAGGTTCTATCTGCCTTTCTAGGTTTATGTAAAAAAAAATAACAGAAAGTTGCCTTCTTGAGGCATGAGGGAAAATGAAAGTTCGGCAAAGTACTTAAAAATATATAGAAACCTTATTTTATCATTAAATACCATGCTTACATGTTGTTTTAATTCCTGCACATTCAGAGATGTTTGGCAGTTGGGGCTATTCCACTTGTATAAGTGGGTCATTTTGTTCTTTCTTTCTTTCATTTAGTCATGTTTGAGTGGTAGGGCTTGTTCTGATTCTCCATTATCTCATTGGAGACTCTGCAACTGCATTTGCTCTCTGCCCTGGTACCGTCTGGGACATTGAGACTGGTCTTCAGGATGTGGCCCAGGTAAATTTCGTCAGTGTTGCTGTTACATCAGCAAAGCACCTGTGCTTGCACAGTGTCAGTCAATAAATTTCACAGATGATGGAAACCATCGATTTAACAACATGGTGAAACAATTGTTCAGCTTCCTGTTGCATAGTGACATCGTAATTGTATTTTTTAAAAATAACTTGCTTACAATGTCAATGCACATAACAGTCAGGGCAATTCCTTTCTCTTCAGGAAGCTCCCAGCTGTGGTAAATGGAATATATTTTACATAATACACCTCAATGTGTTGGGTTATTTTTAGATGTAATCAGTTTCACAGTCCAAAGTACAGAACCATTTAGTTTCATCCCATCAATCCACTCACACTAAATATTCACTGAAACACAGCAAAGAGGAAGAGATTGGTGTTGAATCAAATCTATTTCCACATAAACACTCCATAATTGGTGAACCTGAAAGGCCTGTGTCAGTTGTTTTTTGGAGGAATGATTTATTATATTTGGAGACATTTTTCACCTATAAACTATGAAATTGCAATTACACAATTTAACTCAGTGATTCAGTTACCTCTCAATGGTTATCCAGGTCAGTTATGAAAGTTATATCAAAAATATCCTAATTGAGCTTGGATTTAATTTTGAAGTTACATGCAGACTGTACTGACAAGCTGAAGTGCTTTACAAACATCCTTTGAAGAATTTCGAAGTTCAATTCTGGCACCGTCCCTCTGGAAGAATGTTTTTACTATACATTCTTCCTGTGTACTCGTGGGTTTCCTCCAGTTGCTCTGGTTTCCTCCCACAGTCCAAAGATGTACTGGTTAGTAGGTTAATTAGTCATTGTAAGTGATTCCGTGCTGAGAATAGGGTTAAAATCGGTGGCTTGCTGGGTGGACTGAAAGGGCTTGTTCTGTGATGAATCTCTAAATTTTTTGTATTAGTGCTTCAGACTCCAAAGATGATTTGCATCTTTTTAGTATCAAAGCTTGGTTTGAATCAAGTTACTCACGTTACTACTCATAACCAACTTTAAGTGAACAAAAGTCAATTAGTAGTAGCCAGGATACTAAAATTATGAAAGTTATTGAACAAAATATTGTGTCTGCAGGGACAAGTGGTTATGAATGCAATGTTTGCCACTGCTACAAACCACAAAGCCAGAGCAGATAATTCATGTAAATGGGCCACAAACAATTACCCGTACAAGTGATCAAGTGCTCTATTTGTATGCAACATGCAGCCAACTTTACATATCAATGCATTAGAATATAAATTAATCTGGTGCATTGGAACTAAATCATCTACATGAGATTTGCAAGGTTTTGTTCATAGTCAAGAAGACTTAAATGAATGTCAGTTTTTATGCAAACAAGACAGGCGGGCAGACACCTAATTACTCGATACTGCATTTTTAAAAGCTAGTAAACCTCAGTTGCTATTTCCTCACTAATTCTCAGCCTCTTGTGGTCGTGTTCTTCAGTCACTGCCAGGTAGTTAAGCCTGGACCTGTATTTGCAATGTCTGCAATAGTGCCAACACATGCTATTCCTTTGCTGTTAACTGCCAGCACTGACAGCACTTCACCGTTAAATTCTCAGGGCATAACAAAAAGATATTCCTTCTGTTAATATCAATGGGATCAGAACATAACTAGCCTGGGTAAATTGGAGTCAATAGTTGACAGCTAAAACTATAACTGTGCATTGAAATCCTTTAAGGTGGTGCTACAATCAGAGTACTCTTCAATGTGGAAGAATCAGGAACTTAAAACTAAATATGGAAAAACGAGGCTCTTGACACAAAATGTTGACTGCCAATTTCCCTCTATAGATTTTGTGTAACTCATTGAGTTCCTCAAGTGCTTGCTGTGTTGTCTAAGACAAATCTCGTTAGATAACCAGAAAGACAGAATTTGAATTCAAGATTTTGTCATAGACATACATAGAAAGGGTATAAATGTTATCAAAGCTTGTTTTATGCAGCAGAGTATATTGCAAACATAAATTAATGCAAATTAACATAAATTATGATAACTTACATGACAAAATAAGCATAATGATTCAAGCACAATCAAGAGAAAACCTGCAGATGCTGGAAATCCAAGCAACACACACAAAATGCTGGAGGAACTCAGAAGGCCAGGAAGGCCAGAGAAGAGTACAATTGACATTTCAGGCCAAGACCCTTCGGTAGGACTCAGGGTCTTGGCCCAAAATGGCCGCTGTACTCTTTCCTCCAGCTTTTTGTGTACAGTCGGCCCTCCTTATACGTGAGGTATTGGTTCTGGGACCCCTCTCGGATACCAAACTTCACGCATGCTCAAGTCCGTTATTCAACCTGTCCCAATGCCGTGAACCTTAGGACCCAGTGGAACCCCAGGCCTTATTTCACCTGTTCAGTGCAGTGAACATTAGGACCCAGTGTCAGAGGTCTGAATCCACAGTGTTTCTGTTCACAAAAATATTCACGATCATGATTGAAAATAAAGTGGAAATAATAAAGCGATCGGAAAGAGGTGAAATGTCATCGGTCATTAGAAAAGTGTTAGGCTACATCGGTCAATGATCGGAACTATTTTATAGGATGAAGTGAGAAAAGCTCTGCCCCAATGAAAGCTACAATTATTACTAAGTAATGCTCTGGTTTAATTATTGGGTTTTGAATTTTTGATCCTCCACACCAAACTGGCACGGAGAAGAGCGCATTCAGGAGCAGTCTGGCGGTCTGTCACTGGATCGAACCTGGCACTGAAACATAATTATATACTATACACTAAGACAAACATTTGACTAACACGCTAAATAATACCGGATGTATCTGTTCTGACTTACTTAGTAAGAGGACTTCCGATTTTTTCTATCCCAATCCACGATAACCCACGCACATCCTCCCGTAAACTTTAAATCATCTCTACATTACTTATAATACCTAATACAATGTACACGCTATGTAAAATAGTTGTTATACTGCATTGTTTAGGGAATAAATACAAGAAAAAAAAGACTGTACATGCTCGAACAACAAGTGCTGGAAGAGCACTTCCGGGTTTTCGTGAGTCGCGGTTGGTTGAATTCGTGCATGTAGAATTCGCGGATAAGGAGGGCCAACTGTATTTTGGTAATGACTCAAGCACAATTTGAAAGAGGAAAATAGAAACATAGTTTGAGATAGTGTTAGGAAGCAAATAGAACAGAAAAATAGAATGCATGACAGATGCAATATATTGTTAATGTAATTGAGGGTCAATGTGGTTACGGGAAGTTCAAAAGGGAAACAGAAAGAGGGAATGTGGAAGGCAGAAGAAGAGAATGAGAAAGGACAAAAAATCAACTCCCATTTATGGAATGGAAGCCCATTAAGTTTTTAAAAGGAAAGTTATTGGAAAGTTATTGAAAATAAGCACGTTTGCTCTTAGATATAGGCAGTTTCAACTTGATGGGCTCAATTGTCTATGATTATGCAGTCACCATTCTGTAATTCCATGAAGTTCTGTGGTCTGCAAATGAGAATTGTGACAGGTTTAGCATGACAATCTCATCTGTAGATCTTGGGAAGAAAATGGAAATGACCCATCCATTTTTGGGAACATGGAGAGAAGAGCAGAGTAAAGATATATGGGGAGAAGGCAGGAACGAGATATCAGCTGTGGATGATCAGCCATGATCACAGTGAATGGAGGTGCTGGCTCAAAGGTCCAAATGGCCTACTCCTGCACCTACTGTCTATTGTGTATTACCAGGGTTTATACCAGCACTTTCCTAATTAGATCATATACTAATTATGAACTCAAAGTACATTCTTTTGAATTTCAGAAATAAATTATGCATATTAAAATTTCAAGTATTCTTTAAAATATCATATCAACCTATCTGACTCTTATCCTTATGTAGTCAGGATCAGAATTCGGTTTAATATCACCAACATATGACGTAAAATATGTTAACTTTGCAGCAACAGTATAATGCAATACCTAATAATAAAAAAAACTGTGATTTACTGTTGGTATATATTATATTGTTAAATTAAATAAGTAGTGCAAAAAATGGAAATAAAGAAGTAGTGAAATAGTGTTCATGGGTTCAATGTCTGAGGCATTCTTTCTTTCTTTCTTTTTTTTTTCTATGGGGCAGTTAGGGGGGAGGGGTTAAGGGGAGGGGGTATGGGTTATATACATTGTTTTTTCATACTTTGTAATCATTTAAAAATGCAATAAACAATTATTAAAAAAAAAAAAAAAAAATCAGATGACAAATAGAAGGAAGCTGTTCTTGAATCGTTGAGTGAGTGCCTTCAGGCTTCTTTACCTTCTTCCTGATGGCAGCATAGATAACACAGAAAAAAATAAAGAATTAAAACATCTTTTTTGCCAGGATTTAATGATGAACCACACTTATTTAAACTACGCAGTGCAGCACAGCGATGAAACACAAACATGCCCTATTCTATCATCATCTAAAGTGCTCAAAAGGTGAAAATGGAAGTCCTAATTCTAACTCAACATCCTATCTTCAGTAAATGTATTTCATGAGAACATTGGATATTGTGGACATGGACTTAAATACCAATCAATCAGTTCTTTATAAAATTAACAGTACAGATACACAGCATAAGGAGAGGAACATAAAACAACGTCTTCCGTCTGATCGCCTGGATGTTGTTGACATAGGCAAAAGAACACAAGTCCTTAGTTAATTAGAAATGGTGTGTGTGTGTGTGTGTGTGTGTGTGTGTGTGTGTGTGTGTGTGTGTGTGTGTGTGTGTGTGTGTGAGAGAGAGGAGGGGTGCTAAGAGTCTGTGGACTAAACATTACTGTATACTTCTAACCAATCACATTGTAGAATCCTCATTGTGTCTCATAGAATTGAAATAGAGAAGCATAAATTAAACTACTGAATTCAAAGTAAAATAAAGAGAATGAAATATAATATCAGAGAGATATCTTTGAAAACAACTGAACAATAGGTAAATTGAATAACACTCAGTGTTTATAAAATTAAATTTCCCAGACCAATAAAGAAGTTTGGTCCAACTTTAGATTAACATATTCATTATAACTTCACTTATCTCTGAATATGCAACTTTTATGTTTTTTTGTGTGTTTTAATCCAAATTCTATTAAAGAGCGGTTGTTGCAGCTAAGTAGAGACTGGTTGAACTGCACAGCAGATTGTGGATTTCATACTTGGTAACACGAATACTGCTAGCAAGAGCTGTTGTCCATTTATTCCAGATGGGACAGATCATTGGCCTTCCCCAAGATTGCTGCTCTCTGTTCACGGATCATAATATTGTTTTCTTTGATGTCTTGCAATCCTCTGCCAAATTGGCACTCCCTGCATATTTGGTGTGGTTCAGTAAAGTACAGTGCAGGCTTCAAATATTGACGGTTACACTGACAAAGTGGCTTTGATATCCATTGTGGGCACTGATCCAAGCTCAGTGAGTCACTACCATTGAATTTCCCTAGACATCATTGATGTTCACAGACATTCAAAATCACAGAATTAAACCTATTATAAAAACTACATTTTAACAAATCAAAGACTAAAAAATACTTCAGAGGAATAAGACGCATGTAAGCTAACTTGGTTAAATTAGATGGAAAGAATTATATAGAATTTTTCCCAGCAACCGATTGTTTCCACAAAAAAACTGTAAGAATTGTGACAGTCAGACGGCCTCTATGGAGAAAAATGGATGGTTGACGTTTCGGATCAAGACCCTACCTCAATAGCCATAGATACTGACTGATCTGCAGAGTTCCTCCAGTGTGTTGCTCCAGATCCCAGCAACTGCAGTCTCTTGCATCAAGCAGTCTGTTTCATTCATTTTAATGGTAGTTGCAGTGAGTCTAGGGAGACACAAGAGGTTACAGACACTAGGATCTGGAGAAGCAAACCACTGACTGGAGGAACACTACAGGCTGGGCAGCAGTGGTGGGAAGTAACAAACTGTTGATGTTTTGGCTCAAAACTCTGCATTAGGACTAATCAGGATCAAATTCAGTGGGTTCACTCTGGATATTGGTGCTGTCCTAATGGATTCCAGAGTCCACTGGTGCGGGTGGAATATTCTGCTAAACTAAAGGCTGCACGTCAGCCGACACTTGGGAGTAGCTCTGTTATGTGCTAATCTATAGGCAGGTGCAAGCAAATCTCAATGGGAGGTTGCCCCAATATCTGCTGTGACAGTACCATGATTATTTTACATTAGAAGGGCCAAGTGCGCCATAGAGTCAAAGGATAGATATGGCATAGAAGTATCTTAAAAGTTTCTTCTCCCAGGTAGATAATCTGATCAACCATTCTAGTAAGCTCCCAGCCCACCATCTCTCTCTGTTACCCCCATCACTGCACTGCACTGTAAACCCTTTAAAACATTTTAACAATTCTCTTCATATTTATGCATATTTTAATCCATATCTGTATTTTAACCTTTGTTTTATTTTCTTAAAATAATGCTAATTTCTTTTTAATTGTTGAATGCCATTTTTTTGTGCATGTTGCACCCTGACCAATACACCAGAGCAAATTCCGAACACATATAAATGTATATGGTGAATCAAGTAGGCCAATCAAGTCTGGGGCATCAGGCAGTCGTTTATACTCATCTTATCCCAATTCACTTTATGATTTCCAAATTCCCATCCAGAGTCTCAAATTCACCTATGATGATTATTAAACGGCCAATCTACACATCTTTGAGATATGAGAGGAAACCACAGCACCCAGAAAAAAAAACAAGCAGTTACAGGAAAAATGTGTAAACTCCATAAAGATAATGACCAAAGTCGGAATTGAACCGGGGTTACAGGAGCAGCTTTTCCACTTGCTCTACCGTGTCACCTTAATGTTTGAAAGCACTTCGAGCACTATATGATATTCATCAAAAACTCACACTAATGAAACATTCTGCATCAGCATTCAATTTTCAATGGTTTGCCAATTAGGAGTATAACAAATGCAAAACTATTTCTAAATCTTATATTTGAAACAAGCTTTCATAAATATTCATATTATTTTTTTTTGTATTCTGCTGCAAGACTCACTATTTACTTCAAATACACTATGTATTATGATAAGATTGACATAAGTTAAATGAATGAATAGAGGAGATTTGATTGTCATTACATTGTAAAATATAATCTCTGTACATCAATAAAAAAGGACAGTAAAATATCTTCATAGTATATCTCATTGACAGTATGAATAAATATATATTTGAGTTAATTATAATCTTATTTCAAAAAATTGATATTTTTATGGATTGATGTAAAAATTAGTCTCCAAACACTTCCCAATTTCACCAAGCTGTGAACTATTTATTGCGTTAGTTCTCGGAATACAGAAATGATTTTCTATTACAAACACAATTGATAAATCAGGAACAAGAGGTAAAACTTCACCTTCTTGAATCCATTCTGACATTTCATTTAGTTTGTGGCTAAAATAGATCTTAGCTCCATTAATCCATCTTCTCTTAATGTTGTTAAGTAATAAAGATCATATCAACCCTCAAAGCTATTTTAAAGTGGGAAAGTTGAGTTCCCAAATAATGTGTAAAAAAAAGTGCAATGTGACATTATGCTCAGTGGCCACTTTATCAGGTATACCCGTATGCCTGATAAAGCTCATTAATGTGAATATCTAATCATGAAGTCACGTGGCAGCAACATAATGATTAAAAGCATGCAGACATGGTCAAGAGGTTTTGTTGTTGTTCAGATTAAACAGAAGAATGGGGAAGAAATGTGATCCAACTGACTTTGACTGTAGAATAATTGCACTGGACAACAATTTTTGTTCCATAATTGTTGCTCCCTCAGAATTTTTTTTTGTTTATGATACACCACTTGAAGCTGAACACAAATATAATTTCAGACTACTTATACAACATAGGAATTTGGAGAAACAAGAAATTAACTTTCATTGAAGATAATATGTTTAATTGCATAATGGTGCTGATACTTTGCAATAGCTTAACTAAGCTAAAAATGTTTTGTTGATGATTTTCATTTGTACTCAGTGTCTGGCACTGAACTGTCCAACAATAGATACTCGCCATTGATGGATTCTAGTTGCCCTGATACCATTTCTACATGACTGCAGTGTCCTGGTGAAACCTTTCCTCATGCTCCTCAACGCCAGCACTAAGATTTTCAGAGAAGAAATCTAAATGAGAATGCAGAAAATGAACCTTTAGTGACATGTTGCACTTCCTGATTTTGTATGCTTGAAGCATCTTGTCAACCAACTGCATGTAGTTTGCTGCTCTGTTGTTGCCAAGAAAATTTTCAATAATATCCTTGAATGCCTTCCATGCAATTTTCTCTGGTCCCACTAGAAGTTCTTTGAATTGCCCGTCATTGATAACCTGTTTGATTTGTGGACCAACAAAAATGCCTTCTTTAATCTTGGCATCAGTTACTATAACTTGAATTATGAATTGAAATAACAAAAATAGGCAATTTTTAAAAAATAATTGTGCATGATGATGAGTTGCATGATCATAGAGACATAAAAGCATAGAAAATCTACAGCACAATATAAGCCCTTCAGCCCACAAAGCTGCGCCAAACATGTCCTTACCTTAGAAATTACCTAGGGTTACTCATAGCCCTCTATTTTTCTGAGCTGATCAGCAGTCGAAAATTCATAAGATACACCAAAAAGTAATCAGGAAGCAAAATTTTTGTTGTCCAGTTTTGTTGATGCCAGATGGGGTAGTTTGAGTATCACAAATGCTGCTGATCTCCTACGATTGTCATATACAAGTCTCTGGTGCTTACAGAGAATGGTGCAAAAAACAAAAAAAAAAATTCAGTGAGCAACCGTTCTGTGGGTGAATTGTCTTGTTAATGAAAGAGATCAGAGGAGAATGGCCAGACTGATTCAAACTGCCAGGAAGGCGACAAAATCTCAAATAATCATGCAATAGACAGTAATGAGTAGAAGAGCATTTCTGAATGCACAATGTGTCGAACCTTGAAGTGTATGGACTACAGCAGCAGAAAACCTCAAACATACACTCAGTAGCCAATTTAGTAAGATGAAATAATTAATAAGGAGGCCAATGAGTGCATATTTTCAATACAGCCTGAAAGCAAGAAACAAGCAACTCCCCTGTTAGGGCAGATAGGTTGGTGGGTTTGGGGGATGGGGAGGTGGGGAGTGAGGAAGAAGTTTTTGGTTTTTCCAGAAAACCACCTGCATTGTAATTTTTAGAAATAGACCATAAGACATAGGAGTTGAATTAGGCCATTTGGCCCATCAAATCTGCTCCACCATTCAATCACGGTTGGTCCACTCACACAAAATGCTGGAGGAACACAGCAGACCAGGCAGCACCTATGGACAAAAGTACAGTTGATGAGTTCCTCCAGCAGTTTGTAATGTGTTGCTTGGATTTGCAGCATCTGTAGATTTTCTCTAGTTAATCATGGCAGATTGTTTTTACCCCCTCCTCAACCCCATTCCCAGGCCTTCTTCCCGTAACATTTGATGCCAAGTCTAATCAAGAATCTATTGATCTCTGCCTTAAATACATCCAATAACCTGGCCTCTACAGCTGCTTGTGGTTATATATTTCACAAATTTCACCCTCTGGTGAAAGAAATTCCTCCATATCTCTGTTTTAAATGGACATCCCTCTATCCTGAGACTATGCCTTCTTTTCCTAGACTCCTCCACCATAGGAAACATCCTTCCAACTTCTACTCTGCCTAGGCCTTTCAACATTCGAAAGGTTTCAATGAGACCTGACCTCAACTTGCTAAATTCCAGTGAGTACAGACCCAGAGCCATCAAATGTTCCTGGTATGATAACCCTTTCATTCTGGGAATTATTCTCATGAACTGCCTCTGGATCCTTTACAATGTGAACACATCTTTTCTAAGATAAGGAATCCAAAACTGTTCACAATACTCAAGATGAGGCCTCAGCGTTGCCTTATAAATCCTCAGCATCACATTCCTACTGAAAGGAATGCTAACATTGCATTGGTCTTCCTCAGCATCGATTCAGCCTGCAAGTTAAACTGCAAGGTGCTCTGCACAAGGTTTCCCAAGTCCCTTTGCATCTCAAGTTTTTGGATTTTCTCCCCAGTTAGAAAGTAGTCAGCACATTTACTTCTACGACCGAAGTGCATAACCATGCATTTTCCAACATTGTATTTCCTCCTTTTCAAATCTTATTATTATTATCATTATAATCCAAAATAACAAGAGTACATTGAAGTAAGTAACACTTACAATGTCTCAAAGGGAAAAAAAAACAATGTTTTAAAGATTGAAAAATATGGTGACACAAAAAAAGAAAAGAAAAAAACAAATCATAACTAAAGCAAAGAAAAGTGAGAAAAAAAAGAACCCATTAGGTGTTCAACCCCAGAGCCATGCATCACACAAAAAGCTTCTAAAGATAAACATCAAACCGCCAGCAAAAAAAATTATTCCAAAATTACAATTAGATCATGGAGAAAATGTATCAATGAACTCAAATGGTAGTAATGAGCAAATGAACCCCAGCTTTTCTCAAAATCAAACATAGGCTCAAAGGTTTGACTTCTAATTTTCTCCAAACTTGAGAGAACCATTGTAACAGAGTGGGAGCCGACGTATCCTTTTACTTCAACAGAATGGCCTTCCTAGCTATCAATGTAACAAACGCAATAACATGTTGGTCAGACAAAAAAAAATACCATGGATATTTTGAGGAATTATTCCAAAGAGCACAGTTAATTTGTTAGGTTGTAAATTATTTTTATTTTACCTCATTATTGGGAGCTGCTCTACCTATACAATTAGCTAAAGTTGCCAATTTAAACTTATACCCTATGATTAAGTATTCTTTACAAATTCGGCTCCAGTTCTGTAATTTTTTTAATCTTAAAATTTTAAACCTTACAGTTTAATTTATTGAAAATATTTTTAAGCCTTCTTTGTGTGATCCATTTTTTTTATTTTGGAAAAGTAAAGATATTAATTCTTTTTTGGATCTATTTAAAGAAGATAAACTGATGTCTTTTGAACAATTAGTTGATAAATATTCTCTTTCATACTCACACTTTTTACAATACCTTCAAGTTAGACATTTCTTACAAAAATAATTAAGTAATTTTCCTTACATATTAGATGCCGACCTGTTAGATACTATTACGAGTAAGAACCCTTTGATAAAGGGTTCCATTGGAAGAATTTATAATTTGTTATTACAATGGGATAAGCACCCTTTCTTTAAGATTAAATAAGATTGGGAAAAGGAACTTAATTTGACTTTTACAATGGAAGACTGGATGTGAATCTTGAAGTTGGTTAACTCTTCTTCGATTTATGCTAGTCATTCACTGATTCAATTTAAAATTGTAACTCGTTACAATTTGATGAAGGAGAGATTGTCTAAAATCTTTTCTAATGTTGATAGTTATTGTGATAGATGTAAAACTGAGACAGCTACACTGACACACAATTTCTTGCCCCTTCTCCTAATCTGTCTAAGTCATTCTGCAGCATTGCTGTTTCCTCAACACTACCTGCCCCTCCACCAATCTTCATATCATCTGCAAGCTTGGCAACAAAGTAATTTATTCTATCATCTAAATCATTGATATACAGCATAAAAAGAAGATGTCCCAACACCGACCCCTGTGGAACACCTCTAGTCACTGGTAGCCAACCAGAAAAAGATCCTTTTATTCCCAGTCACTGCCTCCTACCAATTAGCCAACAGTCTAAGCATGGCAGTAACTTTGCTGTAATATCAAGGGCTCTTAACTTGGTAAGAGGCCTCATGTATGGTACCTTGTCAACTGCCTTCTTAAAATCCAAATAAACAACATCCACTGCATTCCCTTAATCTCTCAAATCTCCCCAAAGAATTCCAACAGGTTTGTCAGGCAAGATTTTTCCTTAAGGAAACCATGCTGACTTTGTCCTAACTTTTCCTATGTCACCAAGTACTCCATCACCTCATCCTTAACAATTGATTCCAACGTCTTCCCAACCACTGAAGTCAGGTTAACTGGTCTACAATTTCTTTCCACCTTTCTTAATATGAGACCCAGCATCTGTATATCTTTAAAAAAAATATAGAAGTTGGGAGTTCTATGAGAGTAAGTTTCTATTCCATATCTCAGAATTTTTTTGGTAGTGATCTGTTAATTCTGTTGTCTGTATTGCTGTATCACAGTGCTCACCTGTGTTTACCAACATCAGGGATTTTTTCTCTTTCCATCTATTGATACAGAGAACACTGGAGGCTGTATCTATCAAGGAAGATTTAAACAACGTTAAAGTTAAGTGAAGATCTTCCGCAGCTTAGGAATACTCACCTTATGTACAGTCTCGGCATTACAAATGAGCAATTGAGAGACCGGCAGGATAGATTTTCTGACTGCAAGCACCTTCTACCTCCTGGGAACCAGCATTACAGCACATTTCTGACTTGTGAACTGTTTGGGTTATGAACAGGTCACCCTGCACTAACCTAAGGATGACCTGTAATGATTGCTACAAAAAGGGAAAGCAAGAAAAATGTTGCTGCTATCTACAAAAAGCAAAGCATGTATTTGTAGATAAAGTTAACCTATAGATTAGTATGATTTAATTGAACAGTGAAAATAAGAGGAATATATCATTGTTGCTATATTGTTACAGTGGTAACTTGTCGACTATTTCTTTTTTTACCAGAATGAAGAAGAACATGATACCTAGTTAATACAAATATCTGTTCAAACCTGACAACTAAGGAAGCTAACACTTTTCCTGACATAATGCTAAACCACAAACAACAGCCTCGGGTTTTATCTCCTGCTTTGATTATATTAATTATACAACAGGTATGAAAATATAACTGCCTGCACCACTGAGTTGTAAGAGTGAGGGTAAATAAAACTGAGAACATTCAGTACTTCCAGTCATTACTAAGATCATTTGTTGTTAGGCACACCAGGAAAGATGTAATGTAGAATGAACTGTTCAGTTTTTTAAAGTCAAAGAATTTGATCTTTTCCATGCACTTCTAACTCTGCGAAAGGGTTTAGTCTTTCCAATGTAGTTTTTACATATAGATTTTGAGAAAATGGATTCAAAGCCTTTGATTTCTAAAAGTGCAATTAGTTCAGCAATTGATGCTTCTATGCAAAGGGAGACTGGATGCACAGTGGGAGATGTCAGTTCATATGCAATACATACTTGACATTGCTGCTTGAAATTGAAATGTATATTTGAGTTAAAAATTACCTATCATTGATTTCAAGAGCAGAATATACCGGACGATAAATATCTGCTCAAGCATAATCCCAAGTTCTCATTTCCTGAGTCTCTGAAGATAGCTATGGAATTCTCAACAAAGAAGCAACCAGTTATCTCCAAATTTAGTTAAAGCCCCTTTTCTTTCATTTATGGCTGAAAGATGAAGAAAGTATGAGGGTGTTGCAGGAAATGTATCTTTACCTGGTGCTTTCCTATATGCTACTACAAGGCCCAATTGCTGAGGTCTGAAGCAGGAGGAGGGGAATCTCTCAGCCCAGTACTTCAAATGGGGCTTCCTTTGGAGCTGGCAGCATGATCAGACATGAGCTCAGGTTTCTTACTTGCCTTGACAGTGCACCCGCTCACTGAATATTAAGAATCATCCAGAACTCCATACACACCTGTGGTGAACTACATATACCTGTTTGGACACGCCCCCCCCCCCCCCCCAGCTAACTGCTCCTGTGGCTCCTCCCACTGACCGTGGCTCCTCCCACGGACCCCGGTATTAAGTTCGATTGGGGACACTACCCCGGCCTCAGTCTCCAGGATGCAGTGTGGTGGTCAATTGCTGCTTGTTCTTTCTTCCAGCCAATCAAAGCCTATATCTTGCCTCATGTCTCAGAGAGTTATTGATGGTGCATCAACACCCTTCCACAATGTCCATAGAACACCAGCTAAACTGTTATACTATTTACAACCTCAAGCAATTTTTGTGAAAATAAATAAGGAGAGTAAATATAATTTGGCTGCTTAATCACACCTGAGAGACTGAAAAATGATGAAAAGGAAAGTTATAGCTGTTTAATTATAGTCCAAAAGCACACAGACTAAAACAACTGAGTACGAATGATGAGAAAAACTATTAGACTATCACAAGAATACTTCATACTCATGCACGTCCTTCAAGGAAGGAAAACTACTGTCTGTAATCAATCTGACTTCGATATAACTCTCTGCCCATGTGCCAGAGTTCCAAATGACCTCCCGGAAACAATGTAACTGAAGGGCAATAAGGAACAAGCAACAAATGTTGACCTTGCCAACGAGGCCCAGACTGTGAAATAGGAAATGATGATGAAGCACACCAATTCCTCCCTCAGCAGTGACTTGGATCCACTTACCAGCACAACAGATTCCATTTCATTGGCTCTTCACTCAACCCTAGAACACCTGAACAACAAAGGTGCTTACATCAGGACGCCCCTTATCAATCCCTTCAAAATGAATCAAAAGGCTTCAGGACCTTGGCCTCAATACTTCATTGTGCAATTGGATCCTCAAGTTCCTCATCTGCAGACCCAGTCCTCCACAATCTCCATCAGCACAGGTACTCTACAGGTGCTTAGCCCCTGCTCTAATCACTTTACACTGATGGCTCTGTGGTTAAGTGCAGTTCCAATGCCATATGCTGTATAAGTTTGCTGACAACACCACTGAATCAAAGATGGTGATGAATCAGCATATAGCAGGGAGAATGAGAATTCGACTGAGTGGTGTCAACAAGCTCTTACACAATGTCTGCAAGAGCAGGAAACTGATCATTGAACTCAGGAGGAGGAAACCAGAGCTCCATGAGTCAGACAGTGGGGAATCAGAGATGAAGAGGGTCAGCGGCTTTAAATGCCTCAGTGTTTATTGTTCAGAGGAGCTGTTCTGGGCCCTGCAAGTATGTTCAATCACAAAGAAGTCATGGCAGCACCTCTAATTCCATAGAAGTTTGCAAAGATTCAGTGTCGCATCTAAAACTTTTACAAACTTATATAGATATGTTGTGGGGTGTATATTGATTGGTTGTGTCACAGTCTGGTATGGAAACACCAAAGCCTTTGAACTAAAAATCCTACAAAATGTAGTGGATACAGCTCAGTCCATCATGGGTAAAGCCCTCCTCACCATTGATTTCATCTACATGGAGAACTGTTGGAGGAAAGCAGCATCTGGGACCCCTGCCAGCCAGGTTATGTTCTCTTCTTACATCTGCCATCAGGAAAAGTGTAGAGGAGCGTAAGGACTCACACCACCAGGTTCAGTTTTTACCCCTCAACCATCAGGCTCATGAACCAGTGGGAATAACTTCACTCAACTGCACTTGTCCGATCACTGAACTGCTTACACAACCTATGGACTCTTTCAAGGACTCTTCATCTCATGTTCTCAATAATTATTGCTTATTTAAATTTTTTTTTTTTGTATTTGCACAATTTGCTGTCTTTTGCATGTTGGCTGTTGGCTGCCCTTTTGGGTACGGTTTTTTATTGGTTCTGTTGTGGTTCTTGGATTTATTGAGTATACCGAAAGAAAATGAATCTCAGGGTTATATATGGTAACATAAAATGTACTTTGAACTTTGCAGATAAAACCAACACCTATATCAGAAGACAGATCATGTTACAAGGAGGTTATCAGAAGCAATAAATCCCCTTAGTCTCATGAAGTGAGATTGTGTTGTAACGTGTATTTTGAGTAACTATTTGTAAATTATTTTCCTATGAAGTTTTGAAACTCTTTTAAGACATAATTAAAATATTAGCTAATCTTAACTCTAATTGCATTAAAGAGTAGTTTGAAAATTAAAACATTATACAGATTGGAAACTATAAATGATGAAAGAAACAGAAATTTTCTTGGTCAAACAGCATACTGACTTTTCTAATGTGGGTTTGCCATTTGATCAGGCAATTGAAGAACTGCCAAAATTGACAATGTCATGTTTGTTTTTCACTACGGCTGAGTACATATTTTCAGGAGACACAAAAACAGGATGTAGTGAATGGAAAATGAGATGTATGTGAAGCCTTTTCATCAAGTGACAGGTGGATCACAGCAGAGTGAGCATTAACTACAAAATTTCAGTGGCCCATGCCCAGAGTATACCAGATCTCATTTGTTATCTCTGGAGATGTGTCAAGTGTAGATGTGGATAAAGATGGTCACTCTTCCTAAAAAACTATAATCATTATTATTTCCAAATTGCACAAGGAAAGTATTGAAAGAATTAAGTTGTTCTGATATCTCACAGACTTCTATTCATGGACTACAACTACACTCCACCTTCAACACCATAAATTGCAAGCAAACTTATCTCAAAACTCCTGGACCAGGGACTCAACTCCTACATTTACACAACAACCCACAAGGCATTTTCACATACTCACCCACCCCATCCCATTACTCCTGATATATTCATTATAATGTGGCCAGATTTTGCTCGAAAACCATCTACAAGTTTGTAAATGACACTATAGTAGTTGGCCAAATTTCAGGTGACAAAGAGTCGAATGGCTTAGTGTTATGACAACAACCTTTCCGTTAATATCAGCAAAACAAAGAGCTGGCCTTCAAGTTTAAGAAAGGGACTAGTGCACACTTTTCTACTTACAAGAATGGTGCTGAGGTTGAGATAGTTCAGAGCATAATTTCTAAGAGTAAACATCAGCAATAGCCTGTCCTGCTCAAACATCATAGAAGCCATGCCAAGAAGGCACATGAGCACCTCTATTTTCCAACAAGCAAAAATAATTTGCCATGTCAACTTTAACCCTCACTAGTTTTTTACAGATGCACCACACAAGGCACCTTATCTAGGTGCATCAACAATTGACCTGTCAATCACTTTGCCCAAGCTTGCAAGAAACTGTAGAGAATTGTGAACACAACTCACAACGTCATGAAAACCATCCTCCCATCCATTTATTCTATCTGATATTCTCACTGCCACAGTAAAGGAGATAATATTATCATAGACACAGCCACTCTGAATATTCTCTCTCCCCTCCTTTCCAAATGGCAGAAGATACAAAAGCCTGAAAGAATGAACTACCGGGCACAAAGAATAGCTTCTATCCTACTGTTCGCAGACTGTTGAATGGATTTTTTGTGTGATAAGATGGCATCTTGACCTCACATTCTAACTCATCATTCACTGTCTGAATAGCAATTTCTCTGTAATTGCAATGCCTTATTCTGCATTGTTATTTTCTTTTCTTGTTACTACCTGTGCTGATGTAATATAATGATTTGTATGAATGACATACAAAGCAAGGTTTCTCTTCATTCTACCTTGGTATATGTGGCTATTACAAATGAATCTATCAATTAATTTTCCAACACTAAAATATTAATGCCTCAAGTTTTTGATGTTGTTTATCAATCATTATTAGTGGCACTTTGGGACATATGCCCTGGTTACAAAATTTCCACAACTTTATAACTTAATCTAATCCTTGAATTAAATTATCCCAAAAGTCTTAGAGTGCTGGAAAGAACAAGTTACCTGATGACCTTCTACACTACCCCCATTACTTTCTTCAAAAGCCACAGATCCTGAATATCTGTGACTGATCAACATCTGTATGGCAATTAATAATAGTGTTGTAAGCTGATTAACCCTGAGGTTGACATCAGGTCAACGGAATGAAAGTTGACTCTATCTACTTGTGAGTCAGAGAGAAAAAAAAAATCATCTGCAGACCAGTTAACTGTATATCTGGAAATGGGAAGAAAGAAATCGATAAAACATCAAACATTTTGAAGGAGTGAAAATAGAATGCATACTGGAGGTCAAGGTTCAAAGATGGATTCACACCAATGTAATTTAACACCTTTTTTGTTCTATGTGTGTACTTCAAATGTCAGTCTTCCATCCTGCTGAGTCATCAACTAAAATTAACAGCTCTGCTTCTTTTTAATTGCATTACTAATCCACCAAATAGAATTGATTCACAGAAGGGAAACTGGTTAATATGGTTCTGAGATTCACAGATTCAAAATTATTGTTTTTTTATTATTCTAAAATTCTTCTTCATTTCTATTCATTTGTTCATGCTTATCTGAGTTCAATGTCAAACAAAATATTCAGAATTTTCATTTGTTTTGAAGCTTTTTTGTGGTAATGCTGTTGACTTGCTATTCAAGTGACACAGGTTGACCTTCCAAAACTATCATTGTATTTCCAATATAAATCAGTTCTTACTAAGCAGTTTAAAGCATTGTTAGACCAACGTGTATTTTTTCTTTCTTTGAAGACTAAACAATCTTCATTGTAGTTGTGCTTATAGCTTTGACTGGCAGCTCAAAGAAGGCATATTAAGGCAAACAACTTCACCAGGTGAAAATTGAGATTTTAAAAATAATTATCATCTGCCATCAGCTCGTGCTGAGCTTTGTAATCTTCATTACTGACCTATTAATGCAAACTGATGCAGACTGCAGAATCTTACATACAAGCATGAATAATTAATTCCTCCAACATCCTGAGCTGTCTGGGCCCAGCTGACAAAGATCTGAGGTAAAAATGAGTAATAAAGCAGGGCTAGATTTATCCCGTGCTGATACATGTAATGCATCAATATAAATCCATGAGAGAGCCTTACTATCAAAAATATGAATGATTTGCATCTGGATATCATCCTGTAACTCATTTTACAAAATAAACACAATAGTTCAGAAAGTTCTCTTGAATATAACTGAAGTAAAAGTTAGGGCTCATCCTGTGGGGAATTTTATAAGAACATGATAAGTCTTATCAAATTAGAAATACTTTCAGAATTGTTTTATTGTGGGTAACATCATCAAAGTTATATTTTTCATCCTCCCTTCCGTAAATGAGTATCAGTAGCAATTCATTGGCTTGTTAAGGTTCTTCAGAATACAATCAGTGTTAACCATGTGCTATTACACTGGAACTACATACTGGCCAAGTCAAAGAGAATGATTTTTTTTTCTCTGAATGATATTAGTGGAAGTGTTCTTAAAAGTATTTTTTAGAATCAAATTCAGGGCCAAATTTATTATCTCTGACATATGTCATCAATTTACTGTTTTATGACAGCAGTACTATGGAAGGCATAAAAATTACTATGTTACAAAAATATATAAATAGTGCAGAAGATGAATAACAGGGTAATGTTCATGGGTTTGTGTATTGTTCAGAAATCTGATGGAGGAAAGAAAGTATCTGTTCCTAAAACTTGAACGTGGGCCTTTCGGCTTCTGTTCCTCCTCCTGGATGCAATAATGAGAAGAGTGCATGTCCCAGATGTTGAGGGACCTTAATGATGGATGCCATCTCCTCTTGAAGGTTTTCTTTATGATGGGGAGGAATGTGCCCCTGATGCAACTTTCTGAGTCTACAACCCTCTGCAAACTCCTTCAATTCTGTACACTGGTGCCTTTGTACAAGGTGGTGATGCAACCAAATCAGAATTCTCCTCACTGTACATCTGTAGAATTTTGCATGCACCTTCAGTGACATACCATGTCTCCTCAAATTCCTAAGGAAGTAGACCCATTGGCATGCCTTCTTCATGAATGCACCAATGTGTTGAGCCAAGGGTAGATCCTCTGAGATGTTAATGCCCAGGAACTTGAAGCTGCTCACCCATTCCATCACTGAATCCTCAATAAAGACTGAAACATTCTCTCCTGACCTCCCCTTCCTGAACCCCAAAATCAATTCCTTGTCCTTGCTGATGTTGGGTGTGAGGTTATTGTGACACCATTCAACCAATCTCATTCATGGATTTTAGCAGTTCCATTCTGCAAATAGTGGTAGAATGAGGATCTCTGCCCCAAAGAGCCATGGAAGTTGACTGTGTATACTTTTTAAAACTTTACCATGAATAGATGTAAGAGTATTGAAGTTACATTATTAAACAATAGAACAAGCTTGAGGACCTAAGTAAGTTCTCCTGCTCTTAAACCAGATGGTTATATGCTTTCACTGTTATCCCAAAACTGAACAAAATTGACCAGTCTCTCTGCATGCTATAGTGGAATCTGATCTCATGGCCCTATGTCCCATTTCGAAGTTGTCAACTATATTCACATTGTAAATTGCTTCCAGCAACCCCAACTTGTTAAGCATTGTAATAAACTTTCTCTGAAATTCAGCACATTACTGAAATTAAGGATGTGTCCCTTAACTTGCACAGGCTAATGCAAAAAATTTTCCCATAACCGTATGTAGTAAAATACTGTATTGTTGAAGAAACTCTTCTAAGTTAATGTCTTCTGACACTGCTTCCACACAACAAGCAAAGGAAACAATAAATGTGCAAACTCGTAGTATGACTCTGCAAGAATCAACTAGAATCAATTGTCCTGCTTGATAATCAGATCAATTATCATGTTTCTGGAGATGGGCAGAACTAAGCCAATAATACCTCCCACTGAGATAGGTGGAGTCTCAAACTCTTTTCATGCACTTGTGAAGGAATGACAATTTTACACACACGCGCACACTCACACACAAGGCAAGAACTTCAATAAACTGCAAATAATAAAAAGCACCCAAAATAACCAGGAGATACAAGAGACTGCAGATACTAAAACTGAAGCAATAAATGATGAGGTACAAAGGTCAGCAGCATCTATGAAAGGGAAAGGAATTGTGTCAAAACCCTGCATCCAGTTTATGACTGACACACATCACAGATAAGGAAAAAATGTGCTTGACATATTCTGAAAATTTCAATGCATAACTTGCAAAATAAGTATTTGTATAAGCCACAAAAGCTCAACAGGAGAAGTCATGCACTCAAGGGAAGTTAAAAATGCAATTAATTCCAACTTTGCCAGAAATCATAAAACAGAAAGAAGTTCAAAGTCCAAAGTAAATGTTATTATTAAAGTACATAATGTATATATTGTGGCGACCCACTTCCCAGCGCAGTCGAACCAGCTCCCAAAGCGGCGCATGCCGGCATTGAGGCAGGTCCCAAAGCGGGTGCCAAGCCCGCTTCACCAGCAATTGGAAAAGCCCGCGCACAGGACGGGACTGTGAATATGCATTCATACAGCATTCCCGCCCGGGGAGGGCAGGATCAGGAAGGCTTTAAAGCGAGGCCGCGAAGTTTGAATAAATCTCTTTTGTAACTGCAGCTCACCGACTCCGTGTAGTTATTTCAGCGCTGCGTGTAGCACACCGCTACAATTGGTGACCCCGATGGCCCAAACGATATTTGGACCGGAGATGAACGACGTCGCATCTGTTCATGCAGTTTCATTAAAACTGCCAAGCTTCTGGACGCTGCGACCTCACCTATGGTTCCAGCAAGCAGAAGCCCAATTCCACATTCAGCAGATAACCTCGGATGCCACACGTTACTACTACGTGGTGAGCTCCCTTGACCAGGAGACAGCCGCCCAGGTTGAGGAGTTCATAAAATCGCCCCTAGCGGACGGCAAATACACAGAATTCAAAGCCCTGCTCATAAGGACTTTTGGACTCTCACGGTGCAAACGAGCTGCCTGCTTACTGCACCTGGATGGTTTGGGGGACAGGCCACCGTCGGCTTTGATGAACGAGATGCTCTCCCTGGCCGGAGGTCACAAGCCCTGCCTCATGTTTGAGCAGGCGTTCCTGGAGCAGCTGCCCGAGGACATACGCCTGCTGCTGTCCGACACGGATTTCAGTGACACCCGAAAGGTGGTGGCCTGGGCAGACGTGCTGTGGAACGCCAAGAAGATGAGTGGGGCATCCGTCGCACAGATCACCAGGCCACGCTCCCAGCAGCAAACCAGATCAGGCCCGGCCACAGAGCCCGCTAACCCCAGAGGCAGGGGTGAGGAGACCAACAAACAATGGTGCTTCTACCACCAGTGGTGGGGCGCAGAAGCCCGCCCTGCAAGTTCCTGCGAAATGCCAGGGCCAGCCGCCGCTGATGGCTATGGCAGCTGGCCATCGGCATAGCCTCCTGTATGACTGGAACAAGCAGTCGGGATGCGGCTTTTTGGTTGACACTGGAGCCGAGATCAGCGTCTTACCTCCGACAAGTTACGATACCCGCAACAGAAAACCGGGTCCCACCCTGAGGGCCGCGAACGGCAGCACAGTAAGGACCTACAGCACCCGTACGATGCAGCTACAGTTTGGCTCCAGCCGGTTCATGTAGGACTTCACACTGGCCGCCGCAGTCCAACTGCTCCTGGGAGCGGATTTTTTGCGAGCTCACAGCCTACTGGTCGACCTGCCCTGGAAGGGACTGGTCCACGCCGAGACCTTTCAAACATTCTCCCTGGGTGAAGCCCAGTTGCCAGCCCCACACCTAGACTCTATCACGCTGTCTGACAACGACTTCACCAGAGTCCTGGTGGATTTCCCATCGGTTCTGGCACCGCAGTTCACGGCAGCCATGCCCAGACACGGCGTACAGCACCACATCCCGACACAAGGACCACCCCTCCACGCCCCGTGCTCGAAGGCTTCCCCCGGACAAGCTCCGACTGGCGAAGGAGGAGTTCAAGAGGATGGAGGAATTGGGGATCATACGGAGGTCCGACAGCCCATGGGCCTCCCCCCTGCACATGGTGCCCAAAGCAACAGGGGGCTGGAGACCATGCGGCCACTACCGCAGGCTGAATGAGGCTACAACACCGGACCGCTACCCTGTGCCTCACATTCAGGACTTTGCAGCAAACCTGCACGGCGCACGGATCTTCTCCAAGGTAGACCTCGTCCGGGGATACCATCAAATCCCGACGCATCCAGACGACATCCCCAAAACGGCTCTCATCACCCCGTTTGGCCTTTTCGAGTCCTTCTGCATGCCGTTCGGCCTGACAAATGCCACACAGACGTTCCAGCAGTTAATGGATGTGGTGGGACGCGACCTGGACTTCGCATTAATCTATTTGGACGACGTCCTCATAGCAGCAGTAGCCGTCCCACCTCCATCAACTCTACGCCCGACTGAGTGAATACAGCCTGACAATCAACCCGGCCAAATGCCAGTTCAGGCTCGACACCATTGACTTCCTGGGCCACAGGATTACTAAAGATGGGGCAACCTCTCTGCCCGCCAAGGTAGACGCAGCCCGCCATTTCCCCCGACCCAACACAATCAAAGGCCTTCAGGAATTTGTGGATATAGTGAATTTCTACCACTGCTTCCTCCCTTCAGCCGCCTGAATCATGCAACCCCTGTTCGCCCTGATGTCGGGTAAGGGCAAGGACATTACCTAGGATGAGGAGTCCGCCGCCACTTTCATTAAAACCAAAGAAGCCTTGGCAAACACCACGATGCTAGTGCACCCCAGAACGGACATCCCTACCGCCCTCACAGTGGACGCATCCAACACAGCAGTCAGTGGAGTGCGGGAACAGCTCATCGAGGGTCGCTGGCAACCCCTGGCATTTTTCAGCAAACACCTATGACTACACGAGCTCAAATATAGTGCTTTCGACCGGGAACTGTTGCCACTATACCTGGCAATCCGGCATTTCAGGTACTTCTTAGAAGGTAGGCCCTTCACTGCGTTCATGGACCACAAACCACTTACCTTTGCGTTCATGAAAGCATCCGACCCCTGGTCGTCCTGCCAGAAGCGACATCTGTCCTACATCTCTGAATACACGATGGATGTCCGGCATGTCTCGGGAAAGGACAATGTCGTGGCGGATGCCATCTCCCGCCCTAACATCCAAGCCCTGTCCCAGGGGTTAGAGTATGAAGCACTGGTGGAGGCGCAGCAAGCAGACGAAGAGATCCCTAGTTACAGGACTGCAGCCTCTGGTGTGCAGGACCTCCCCGTAGGCCCAGGTGAGAGGACCCTACTCTGTGACATCACCACTGGCCAACCCCGCCCCGTTTTCCTGCAGTGTGGTGGCGGCGTGTTTTTGACTCCACTCACAACTTAGCGCACCCCTCCATCAGGACTACCAACTGGATGGTAGCCAACAGGTTTGTTTGGCACGGTCTCCGCAAGCAAGTCAGTGAATGGGCCAGAACGTGCATGCACTGCCAAACAGCCAAGGTGCAGTGACACACCAAAGCTCTGCTGCAGCAGTTTCGCCCCACCCGCCGGTGTTTCGACCACATTCATGTGGATATCATGGGCCCCCTGCCAGTGTTGTGAGGAGCACGGCACCTCCTGACTATCGTGGACCGGTTCACAAGATTGCCAGAGGCGGTCCTGCTCACCGACACCACCTCTGAACCTTGCGCCCGGGCACTGATCGCCACCTGGATATCTTGCTTTGGTGTACCGGCCCACATTACCTCTGACAGAGGTGCCCAGTTCACCTCCAGCCTGTGGTCAGCTATGGCCAGCCTTTTGGGGACTCAGTTGCACCACACAACTGCCTACCACCCACAGTCGAACGGACTAGTGGAGCATTTCCACCGTCACCTGAAGTCGGCTCTCATGGCCCACCTCAAATGGCCTAACTGGGTGGATGAGCTTCCCTGGGTCCTGCTCGGAATCTGCACGGCGCCCAAAGAAGATCAGCACACCTTGTCGGCCGAGTTGGTGTACGGCGCACCCCTGGTCGTCCCAGGAGAGTTCATTCCAGCCCCAAGGGGGCAAGAGGAAGAACCCGCAGAAGTCCTGGGCAGACTACACGAGAGGCTCTGTAACCTGGCCCCCATACCCACTTCACAGCATGGACAGAACCCAACCTGCGTACCCAAAGACCTGCAAAACTGTAAGTTAGTTTTTGTATGACGGGGCGGACATCGGGCACCGCTACAGCAGCCCTACAAGGGGCCGTTTACAGTGATCAGAAACAATGGGTCCGCATTCATGCTGGACATTGAGGGGAAAGAGGAGGTTTTCATGGTGGACCGACTCAAACCAGCCCATGTGGACTTGGCGCAGCCTGTCAAGATTTAGGCACCGTGGCGCAGAGGTAGACCTCCCAAACTGAGTCCGACCCAGACTGTGGACACTGGGGGGTTATGTGGCGACCTACTTCCCAGCGCACTTGAACCGGCTCACAAAGCGGTGCACGCCGGCATTGAGGCAGGTCCCAAAGAGGGCGCCATGCCTGCTTCACCAGCAAGGGGAAAAGACCACACGTCCACCTTATGTGGACGGGATTGTGAATACGCACCCCTTACAGCATTCCCGCCCAGGAGGGCGGGATCAGGAAGGTTTTAAAGTGAGGCCGCATGGTTTGAATAAATCTCTTTTGTAACTGCAGCTCACCGACTCCATGTCGTTATTGCAGCACTGTGTGTAGCACACTGTTACAATATCATCACATACAGTACAACCATGAGATTCACTTTCATGTGGGAATACTCAGCATATCTATAGAGTAGTAGTTATAACAAGCGCAATAAAAGATCTACCAGATGCAGAAGGAAACAAACTGTGCAAATGCAAATATAAATAAATAGCATTTATGAACATTTGGAGAGGCATAATGCAATTAGGAATAGTTAGCATGGATTTGTCAAAGGCAGGTCTTGCCTTACAAGCCTGATTGAATTTTTTGAGGATATGACTAAACACATTGAGGAAGGTAGAGCAGAAGATGTAGTTTATATGGATTTCAGCAAAGCATTTGAAAAGGTACCCCATCCAAAGCTTATTAAAAAAGTAAGAAGGCATGGGGTCCAAGGGGACCTTGCTTTGTAGATCCAGAATTGGCTTGCTCACAGAAGGCAAAGAGTGGTTGTTGATGGCTCGTATTCTACATGGAGTTTGGTGACCAGTGTTGTGCCTTAGGGATCTGTTCTGGGACCCATTCTCTTCGTGATTTTTATAAATGACCTGGATGAGGAGGTGGAAGGATGGGTTATTAAATGTGCTGATGACACAAAGATTGGCAGTGTTGTGGATAGTGTGGAGGGCTGTCAGAGGTTACAGTGGGACATTGATAGGATGCAAAACTGGGCTGATAAGTGGCAGATGGAGTTCAACCCAGAGAAGTGTGAGGTGGTTCATTTTGGTTGGTCAAATATAGTGTCAGGATATAATATTAATAGTAAGGCTCTTGGCAGTGGAGGATCAGAGGGATCTTAGGATCTGTGTCCATGGGACACTCAAAGCTGCTGCACAGGTTGATTCTGTGGTTAAGATGGCATATAGCGCATTGGCCTTCATCAAACATGGGATTGAGTTTAGGAGCAGAGGAGTTAATGTTACAGCTGTATAGGACTCAAGTCCAACGACCCTTGGAGTCCTGTGCTCAGTCCTGGTCACCTCACTGCAGGAAGGATGTGGAAGGAAGGATGTGGAAACAAGGATGTTGTCTGGATTGGGGAGCATGCCTTATTAGAACAGGTTGAGTGAACTTGACCTTTTCTCTTTGGAGTGCTGAAGGAAGAGGGGTGACCCGATAGAGGTGTACAAGATGATCAGAGGAATTGATTGTGTGGACAGTCAGAGGCTTTTTCCTGGGGCTCAATGGCTAGCATGAGAGGGCACAGTTTTAAGTTGCTTGGAAATATATACAGTGGGGATGTCAGGGGTAAGTTTTTTCAAAAAGAGTGGTGAGTGCGTGGAAAGGGCTGCCGGCGATGGTTGTGGAGGTGGATACTATAAGGTTTTTTAAGAGGCTCCTGGATAGGTACTTGGAGCTTAGAAAAATAGAGGGCTATGGATAACTCTAGGTCATTTCTAAAGTAAGTACATGTTTGGGAAAGTACTGTAGGTAGAAGGACCTGCATTGTACTGCAGTTTTCTATATTTCTAAGTTTTTATTTCCTTACTGCTGACTTTAGACTATCAGCTTGCTTGTTCTCTAGTTTTTTCTTTCCTTCTTCTTAAATAATGACCTGATGCCTGCAGCCCTTTGCCTTAAATTTTGGAAGATGATAAAATATTTTCAAAACTCTAGGATGTAGAGTCCTTGGGGGTCATTGGCTCCTAGTCTCAACAATTTATCTAGGGCTCTTCATTCATCTCATATAAACCTTCCTATTGTATTTAGTGTTCTTGATATGGTTATCTATACTGCATGAACATTCATTTTTCAAGGCCTTAGAGATTTATATCCAATCTCAGCTTTCTAGCACTGCCGCAATTAGTCGGATGTTTTTTTGACAAATTTGTTCTATCCAATATTCTTTGTCAAACTTCTTATTGAAATCAAGGAAACAGTAAGGTCTTATAGGCTCATGTTTAATCAATGTATGCTAATGGGGCAATGTTAATTGAACGGCATCAAACCAGACAACACCGGCTAAGTTATTTTCACCATTGTGACTAAATTCAAGGAAGCTTATAAAACAGACTGATATTGTCAATTAACATGTCAAACACAGTTAAAGGTATGGTTGATCAATCAATAGTTGTGATATTTGTGTACTCAGAAAGTCAGCCCTCACAGCATTAACTTAGGCATCTGAGGGCTCTGTTCTCAGAAGCTTTCAGACCATCTGTGTGAATTACATTGTCCCAGCAAAGGCATCTGAATAAAACATCACATGCATATAATGTCAACTTGCAGCAAATTTTCAGAAAGCACTGAGAATTATTAGGAATGACAGGGGAAATGTCAGAAAGATTGGACAACAGAAAGAAGAACTAGAATTTATTCCTTAACCCTCAGTTTCTCTGACAGATGATTTGTTCATCTACGCCTTTTTGGTGTGTTTTTTAGTTCACAGAAATAGTACCTGTGTTTGGAAATCCTTTGTGCCGTATAAGTCTTTTCTAATTTAGATATCTTCTATAAATCAGAATTTCATTGTGAGTTTTAAATATGTATTATGAACTATTGTCTAAATTTAAACGTGTCCCATTAATATCAAAATAAACTGTGTTCGAAATACTTCATTAGCTGGAAGTATCCCCTCCTTGATAGGGAGGGGAAACCAACCACTCAAATAGTGGGTATTCGCAGCTAGACCTTGCTGCAAAAGCTAGGCTGGGAAGTAAGTTAGTATTTGAAGAGTAGAATGATATATTATAGCCTCCCTATGGTGAGGATACTCACAGATATCTATACTGGATAAGAATTAAAATCCCCTTTTGAGATTAGGGCTTTATAGACAATGAACCCTATACCACCACACTACCGAACATCAGTGAGATCAAGTTCAGGCTAGGTGATTACTTTGTCAGGCATCCATGCTCTGTGTTCATTGATCATCCTGAGCTCCCAGTTGAATGCCATTTCATGTCCCCTTCCCATCCCCACACCACATCACACATCTGCCAGTTTGAGGCCAAGTGATTGCTTTCCTACTGAGAGACCAGGTTCATTTCCAATACCAGATCGAGTACAGCCTTTCCTCTTGTAGGCTCATCTACATGTTGTGTCAGGAAACCTTCCTGAACACACCCAACAAACTTCACCCCATCTAAGCTACTTGCTCTAGGGAGATGCCAATCAATATTGGGGAAATTAAAATCTCCCACCATGACAGCCCTATTATTATTGCGCAGTTCCAGAATCTGTCTCCCTATCTGCTCCTTGATGTCCCCGTTTTATAGACCTGGTGGTCTCTAAAAAACACCGAGTAGAGTTATTGACCCTTCCTGTTTCTAACACCCCCCACAGAGATTCAATAGACAATTCCTCCATGACTTCCTCCTTTTCTGCAGCCATGACACTATCTCTGATCAGCTGTGCCACGCCCCTACCTCTTTTACCTCCCTCCCTGTCCTTTCTGAAACATCTATAACCTGGCACTCTATGTAACCATTCTGGCCCTTAAGCCATCAAAGTCTCTGTAATGGCCACAACATCATAGTTCCAAGTATTGATCTACACTCTAAGCTCATCCGCTTGGTTCACGAATCTCCTTGCATTAAAATAGACACATCTCAAACCATCAGTCTGAGTGCGTCTCTTTTCTGTCACCTGCCCATCCTCCCTCTCACACTGTCTCCAAGCTTTCTCGATTTGTGAGCCAACCGCCCCTTCCTCCATCTCTTCAGTTCAGTTCCCATCCCCCAGCAATTCTAGTTTAAACTCTCCCTAATAGCCTTTGTAAACCTCTCTGCCAGGATATTGGTCCCCCTTGGATTCAAGTGCAACCCATCCTTTTTGTGTAGATCATTCCTGCCCCAAAAGAGGTCCTGATGATCCAGAAATCTGAATCCCTGCCCACTGCTCCAATCCCTCAGCCACGTATTTATCTTCCACCTCATTCTAGTCCACTGTTGCATGGCACAGGCAGTAATCCCGAGATTTCTGCCTTTGAGGTCCTGCTTCTCAACTTCCTTCCTAAATCCCTGTAGTCTGTTTTCAGGACCTCCTCCCTTTTCCTATCTATGTTGTTGGTACCAGTACATACCACAACCTCTGGCTGTTCTCCTTCCCACTTCAAGATATTGTGGATGCAATCAGAAACATCCTGGACCCTGGCACCTGGGAGGTATCAGCATTTCTTTCCTGTATCGACAGAATCGCGTATCTGACCCCTAACTATAGAGTCCCCTATCACTGCTGCAATCCTCTTCCTTTCCCTACCCTTCTGAGCCACAGGGCCAGACTCTGTGCCAGAGGTGTGGCCACTGTTGCTCCCCCCCCCCAACAGTACTCAACTAGGACTACTTAATGCTATGGGGGACAGCCACAGGGGTACTCTCTACTATCTGAGTCTTGCTCTTCCATCTACTGACTGTTATCCACTGATCTGTCTCTCAAGGCCCCGGTGTAACTACCTGCTTATAGCTCCCCTCTGTCACCTACTCACTTTCCTTGACCAGACAAAGGTCGTCGAGCTGCATCTCCAGTTCCCTAACCTGGTCTCTAAGGAGTTGCAGCTCGACAAACCTGGTGCAGATGTGGCCATCCGGGAGTCTGGGAGTCTCCCGAACATCCCACATCCAACACAAAGTAGAGAACACCGGCCTCACAGACATACTTTCTGTTCCTATTCTTCACAAGTTACCTTGCCTCAACCCATTATTGTTAAAGCCCCATTGTGCCAAAGCCCTCCAACTCTGATTCCCTCTACTTTGTTGCCCGCTCTATAAAGCTGTCTTCCTTTTATACTCTTCCCGCCAGTCTAACTTGCTGACATCCACATGCCTGCACGGTTTTTCCTTGATCACACCACCGAAGAAAAAATTATCTCCTTTTACACTCTTCCCACCAGTCTAACTCGTTGACACCCATATGCCTGCGCAATTGTTCCTTGAAATGCTGAAATACAGAATGATGCAAATACGGATTATAAAAAATCATCTTGAACAGAATAATATGATCCAGCAAAGTCTATGCAGATTTATGAAAGGAAAACTATGTTTAGTTAAACTGCTAGACTTCATTGACAATCAAACAGGTAGAATTGATAAGAGATAGCTTAGACGTATTTTCAGAAGGTTTTTGTTCAGGTCTTTCAGAGGAGGTTAGTCAACAGAGTTAGTGCACATAGGGATAAGATAAGATGGACTGAGAATTTGTTAATAGACAAAGAACAAAATGTGAATAAATGGATTACTCTCGAGCTTGTGGGCTTTGGTAAACCCTTAGAGCATGGGGAATGAGATTTTTATAAAATCATGAGGACATGGATAAGGTGGATGGAAACAGTATTTTCTGCAAAGTAGAAGAATCCAAAACTAAGGGATATACATTTAGGTTGAGAAGGGAAAGACTTAAAACGGACTTGAAGGCAAAAGAGGGTGTTGAGTATATGGAATCAGATGCCAGAGGAAATGATTCAGGCAGATACAGTAGTACATTTAAAAAGCACTTGGATAGGTACATGGAGGACATATTTAAAGGCAGGATATCAGGACTTGATTAGTGGGCACCATGTTTTTCAAAAATTCTTTGGCCTGAAGGCTCTGTATCTGTCCTGCACTGTTCTATGACTCTGTGACTTTAAGCAGAATCACAAATTTCATCAATAATATAGTTGAGAGGATCAAGTACTATGTTCCCATGTTTGCTAATGATACAAAACCAGCTGGGATTGTGATCAGGTAAGGGAATGTAACCAGGTTTCAAGGAGGAATACATTCATTGAGCTAGGACTTGGCAAAGGCTAGATAATGTGGAAAGAATGTAAAGTTGTGCACTTTACAAAAACTGAAGAAACTAGGGTCAATTTTTAAATATTGAGCAATTAGGTAATGTTGACTAGCAAAATGGTAAATAAATCAAGGGATGTGGCAATGGTGCAGAAAAATAGAACTGAGATAGATGATCAACCATGATCCCAATGAATGGTGAAATAACTCAAAGAGCTCAGATTACCTACCTGATCCTTGTTCTTATGGACTTATGTTCTTTCAATAGTTCATTCAATCCTGTGAGCCAGTTCTGGCATTCAATGACATTACAACTGAACATATTAAATCTATCCACCTAATTACCACTGATCCACACAAAGTTGTCTATGCTTTTACTCCGAAGAAGGACTCTTGTGATACACAGCCCAGCTATGTTGAGTACAATGGAAGGCAGTCCTGGGAGTACTATTTAAAACATCATGTAAAGTAGTCATATGCATATTTTCTGCAGTGCCAGAGCAGAATCCTTTTAATCAGCTTTCAAGTATTCATTTCAGATATTGATTACCCCACTTAGCACCAGGAACAATTGGACTGACTGGTAATTTGTAATTCACAATGGTATTGTGATCCTAATATATAATTGGGCCCAGAATTATGCAAGGTAATGAGGTAGAGCTGATTTTTGTCTGGTGCCTGGACACTCATTTCCAGTCCTTCAGTAAAGAACTATCTTACTGGGTATGCAATCAGGTGGAATTCAACTCCTCCCAGATGCCAATACAGCAAATATTAGCAGAGTATCCTCCTTCATTGCTGGAAATAGATATAAATATAAAAATATGTTTCCATTAAACATGATGTTTTAATGCCCCAGAACGCGTGATCCAAATGTAAAAGAAAACTGTAAGAATGTTACACAAAGCCTAAAAAAATGCAATAGAATATTTATCATCTGTAATTAAAATACATATATCCAGCTGCATTTGCAAAAATAGTGTACTATTTTAAAAATAAGCTATTATAACAATCTGTTAATATAGCAGAAGTAAAAACAGCAGTGTAATTTAAAACTGCAATTGCTTCTCACTGTGAATGTAGAAATCCAATTATGAAATATTTCTGCTATTATCATCAAAAATGTTGATTTATATATAGTTTAATCATAAAGGTGCATATAGCCAATAAATTTGATATATAAAATTACCATCTACTGTAGGTGCAGCAATTAACCCGAGAGAACCAAGAGCTGCAAATTTAAGAGCTAAAATCCTGATTTAAAAATGACACAGAAAGCTACTTCATGAAAATTTTCAGTCTAAATGTGGTGCCTTGTTAGTATTCGGTTCAGTTCTGTCAATTTTCCCTCAGCAGGTTCTAATGTGCTGATAGGAATTTCTGCAACACTACCTTGTGCAGTTACAGTTCACACATCTGTTCTTGCTACAGGAAAAAAAAACAGTGCAACACAAGGTCCCCTTGCTACTGGTAGGCTTAAGTTTAAACTTAATCCTCTTCCTTGCCAAACATTTAACTTGGGCAGATATTTGCACACAAAACCTTGTGCAATGTAATGCCATAATTCAGTTACAACTGAAGTTTTCTTTGTGATGTTTTTTTTTGACATGTCCTTTTATTGCATGAATCATTGTGTGCTTTGAAGTAGTGGCCATGAATAACTTAATGAAGTGATAACAGGGAGATAAAAATAGAATAGCCTTGTACTACTAACATGTATTATTATCACACAAAAAACTGGAAGTTGGTTCTACTGATTTAAATCAATGTACAAACACATAGAATTGAAAGCAGCAACACTGTCAGAAAAGACCTTGTAGTATTTTCAAAGTCCCGTTTAAAATCAGCCTTTAATTGCATTTATTTTTCTAAGACATTGCAGAATCCTTGAACTGTTTTGTTTACACCCATTGCAGTGCTCAGGGCCATTAATAATTATACTGGGAAAATGGGATTCTGGCTATTGTAGACTGAAACCTGTATTCACTCTCAGTATTGCTGTTGTTGGCAATACTCCTGTATTCATTTCAACTTCATTTGATCCCAAAAGGACTGAATTCTCCCGCAAACAAGGTTTATTTGAACTGCTAAATATATCAGGACAACTGGAGTTATTCATAGTACACAGTGGATTTCCTCCTATTTTTCACTATCCTGCCCATTAAAACCTATCCAAGATTTGGTAATGAGATAACAATGAAAAGTTTATACTCAATGCAGGTATAGCATCTTTAGGGGAGAAAGGTACACTGCCATGCCAGAAGAGAGGAAGACTCCAAGCCATACTAACATGGCGGGGTATTAAACTTCCTCCACCCAATATCATGAAAGCAAATGTACAGTCACAGAAGAACAAGACAGAAGACCTTAGGACAAGGTTGCTGTATTGAAAGGAAATGAGGGAATGCAGCATTCATTGGTTGATGATGACATAACCCTCAGACATGCTGAATACGGTGATCAGAACTGGGATTTCTCAGTCCACCCACAGGACCAGACTGCTGTTTCAAAGAGAGGGGTTCGTGTTTCATGATAAACTCTTTGTGGTGCTCAATTGTAGTGGTCTGGTTGTGTTCTTGCTCTCCCCAGTTAGAATACCAAATGATTAAGTGTCGTCCATTCTACTCACCAAGAGAGTTCTGCTCCATGATCCTGAGTGCAGTTCATATACTACCAAAAAACTCTCGGCAGTGTGCTGTAATTAGCAAAAAAATAGCAACCTACCCCGGCATGATTCAAGTTATTTCTATGGACTTCAGGCAAGCTTGCCTGAAGAAATCACTGCCCAATTATCATCAACATTTCACCTGCAGCACCAAGGGACCCAACATACTCGATCATTGCTGTACTATCGTAAGGAATGCCTACTGTTCCATCCATCGACGATGGTTGAGTAAGTTTGATAACCTGGCTGACCTTCTGCCTGCATACAGGCAAATGCTAATGAGCAATGCTCCAAAGGTAAGGACAACAAAGAGGTGGTTACAGAAGGCAGAGGAGTAGCTATGGGACAGCATCAAGTCAGTGGACTATGCAATGTTCAAGGACTCATCAAAGGATCTGAATGAATATGCCACAGTTGTTATAGTCAGCTGAGGATGACTGTTCCCTCAAAATCATTTGGTCCTTCCCAACCCGAAGCCGTAGATGAACCAAGAGATCCACAATCATCTGAAGGCCAGATCAGTGGCATTCAGGTCCAGCAACCAAGTACAGTACTAGAGGTGCAGGTATGTCTTCCAGAAAGTGACCTCACGTGCCAAGTGGCAATGATAATTTCAGACCAAACTGGAATCACAGAAAGATTTTCAACAGTACTGACAGGGCTTGGATTCTATCACCTCCTAGAAAGTAAAATCAAGTGAAATATGCAACAATGAGATTTCACTCCCAGATGAGTTCTTTGTTTTTTATTCTCACTTTTCCAATAAACCATGGAGGCAACTTTATGAACTTCCACAACTCCAGATGACCCTATAATTTCAGTCTCTAAGGTCGACATGAGAGCATCCTTCAGGAGGGTGAACTCACAGAAAACATCTGGCTCAATTGGGTTACCTGACTGAATAATGAAGACCTGTGCTGAATCACTGGATGGAGTCCTCACTGAAATAGTTAAGCTCTCATTTCAGCAGTCTGAGGAACCCACCTGCTTCAAGCAGGCGTCAATTATACCTGTGCCCAAGAAGAACTTGGTAACCTGCCTCAATGACCATCATTCAGTCGCACTTGGGTCCACTGTGCTGAAGTATTTTGAAAGAATGGTGATAAAACATGTCAACTCCTGCCTGAGGAGCAACTTGGATCTGCTCCAATTTGCCTACCATCACCACAGGTCCACAGCAGATGCCATTTTATTTGATCTTCACTCAACACTGGAACAGCAGGGCAGGAAGTGCATACATCAAGGTGCTTTTCATTGACTACTACTTTGCATCCAACAATATCATCCCCTCAAAACTAATTATTAGGCTCCAAGAACTACAATAGGCCTCAATACCTCCATGTGCAATTGGATCTGCTGTCAGTTTGGATTGACAACAACATCTCCTCCATAATCTCCGTTAGGATAGGTGCTGCACAAGGCTGTGTGCTTAGGACCCTGCTGTACTAATGTTACATGTATGGTGTGAGTCTAAGTACAGTTCCAATGCCATTTTTAAGTTTGCTGATGACACAGCTGCCAGTGGTTAAATCAAAGTTGGTGACAAATCAGCAAATAGGGGGGAGATTAAAGATCTGGTTGAACAGATCATTAAGCAATAACTTCTCACTACATGTCAGCAAAATCAAAGAGGTGATTATTAATTTCAGGAGACGGAAACAAGTGGTCCAAAGCCAGTTCTCATCAAGGTATCAGAGGTGGAAAGTGACAGCAGCTTTAAATTACTCTCTGATATCCTTTAAATGAATCTGCACTGGGTCCAGCATGTAAGTGTCATTGCAAAGAAGGCACAGAAGTGCCTCTACTTTCTTAGAGATTTGGCAACATTCTCCATATCATCTAAAACTTTGAAAAAACTTTATAGATACACGGTGAAGTGTATACTGATTGGTTGCATCAAGGCTTGTTATGGAAACACGAAGGCCCTTGAACGGAAAAGCCTACAGAAGACTTCAAAATGTATTGATGCAGCTTAATCCATCACAAGTAAAACCCTCCCCACCTTTGAACACGTATACATGGAGCACTGTTGGAGGAAAGCAGCATCCATCATCAAGGTCCCCCACCATCCAGGTAATGCTGTCTTCTTGCTGCTTCCATCAGTAAGGAAGTACAGGAGCCTCAGTACCTACACCATTAGGTTCAGGAAGAGTTATTACCTTTCAAGCATCAGCCTCTTGAACCAGAGGAGATAACTTTACACACTGTTCCCACAACCTACGGACTCACTTTCAAGGACTCTTCATCTCATGTCCTCGATCTTTCTTGCTTATTTATTTATAATTATAATTTTACTTTTTTTTGTATTTGCATAGTTTGTTGTCTTTTGCACATTGGTTGTTTGGCTGCCTTGTGTGTGATTTTTCATTGATTCGATTGTATTTCTTTGTAATCACTATGAATGCCCACAAGAAAATTAATCTCAGGGTATATGGTGACATGTACAGTATATACTTTGTATATGGTGACATGTACAGTATATACTTTGTTAATAAATTTACTTTTAAATTTGAACTAACACAATTTCATTGCAATGAATTTCATATTGCAGGCTGTCGCTTATACTTAGTTACGGGCTTCTACTACTCAAGCCAATAGACCAAGCACAACATTACTGTGGGCACCTTGGGCCCAAAATGCTTCCCAGCCTGCAGTCTTGCTAATCATGCAAGCAATTAGTAGATAAGGTTAGTCAAGGGCCCTTCAATTTTGTAAAATGGGCAGGCTGCCAATGTTGATCCCATGGTAAATCTAGAGGCAGAAACCTGTTCAACTACATTAATGAGTGAAATGCTGAAATGATGCAAAACTCAAGAGGACAAGCTGTATAACTTAGGCAGAATCCCCAAAATACTAAATGTCCATACTTAAAGTTCATGCGTTTGTAGATATGGACCAAAATTAGAATGCCATTAGCCATTACCTTCAAAGATGTTCATAACAGAATGTGAAATTCTCAGTCCATTTGAGCAAAACCAGCTATGCTCAAATGCTCAGATGCTCAAAAGTCCACTTTAAAAAAACTTGTCATTTCAAAATAAATGGTGACTGAAATTTAGGTAGTTTTAAAGAGAAACTTAGCCAAGCATTAAAAGTGAAAAAAATTATCTCAGAGAGCAACTGCTCTTATCTTCCTCTGATCTGTTGCATTTGATTAGTTTTTCATTCAAACTAAAATATAGAATGAACATTCAATAAAATTGATTATATACACTGTATGATTAAGGAGGAGCCTCTACAAGGAGTGGTGGGGGTGGAGGGAACATAGGTGTAGTTACAGAAGAAAAAATTTACTTTGCCAGGCAACACACAAAAAATCTGGAGGAACAGCAGGTTAGGTAGCATCTATAAGGAAGAATAAACAGTTGACATCTTGGGATGAACTCCTTCATCAGGTCAGGAAAGAAAGGAGGAAGAGGCAAGAATTAAAAGGTAGGGGATGAGAAGGAAGTCAAGCTGACAAGTGATTTGTCAAAACTGGTGATGGAGTAGGTGGGCTAGGGGAGGAGGGGGATGAAGTAAGAAACTGGGAGGTGATAGATGGAAGTGGTAAAGGGCTGAAGAAGAAGGAATTTTTCAGGAGGTATGTTAAAGATTGATTAGCCAAAGATTTAGTCATGGAGCTTTCATATGGCTCTACAGATCTATCTGGTAGAGCCACTGTCACTTTCCTTCTCCTGCTTCTATTGGTTAATTTGTTTGTAATTTTTTTTCTGGCTGAATATGCCACCGTACGATGTGGCTTTATCATTCTATAGTTCAGTGGTCCCCAACCACTGGGTGGCAGACCAATACCAGGTCGCGAGGAATTGATATGATTTGGCGATATGAAACAATATGAGTCAGCTGCACCTTTCCTCATTCCCTGTCCCGCCCACTGTTGACCTTGAATGCATGCAAAGTCATTTACCACGAGAGGTCATCAGTCGGTCATTAACCTACAACTACTCGAGTAAAAAGCAAACATTGCTTGAGAGTTTCTTTGGAAGAGGTGGTTGGGAACATAAAAGGCCTAACGATGATGATAATGCAGAGACAACTGAGGCCGAGACTGCAAAAAAAAAGAGAGCTTCCTTCAACAGAAAATACGACGGGTTGTACATAAAATATGGCTTTAATGTGACCAGTGATTTGCACGCTCCAAGCACCCTGTGTGTGATATGTGGAGACAAGCTGTCTAATGAGGTAATGAAACCCTTAAAACTGCTTTGGCACCTTGAGTCCAAGCACCCTGCACTTAAAGACAAACCTGTTGAGTTTTTTGAGTGGAGAAAACGTGAACAAGTGGGACAGAAGCAAGTACTGAGAGCCACCACCTCCACAAATGCTGCTGCTCTGAGAGCATCTTACTTAGTGGCTAGCCATATTGTTAAGGCTAAGAAGCCTTTCACTGTTGGTGAAGAATTGATTCTGCCAGCTGCCGAGGACATGTGCCGTGAACTGTTGGGAGAAGCTGCAGCTAACAAGATGGCACAGGTTTCTCTTTCAGCTACCACAGTTCCAAGGAGAATCGATGACATAGCGGAGGACATCAAAGCACAGCTGTTGGAACGGCTTAACGAGTCACCATGGTATGCTATCCAGGTCGACGAGTCTACTGAAGTCTTCAGCAAGGCAATACTGCTGGTTTATGTGTGATACATATTTCAAGGTGATGTGCACAAGGATATGTTGTGTGCACTGCCACTGCCAACTAACACAACTGAGGCAGAACTATTCAAGTCTTTGAATGACTACATGTCAGGCAAACTGGACTGGTCATTCTGTGTTGGAGTATGCACAGATGTGGCTGCAGCTATGACTGGATGGCTGTCTGGTTTCACTACCCAAGTCAAAGAGGTTGCTCCTGAATGCCAGTCTACACACTGCATCATACACAGGGAAATGCTGGCTCACCAAAAAAATGTCACCTGATCTTAACAGTGTATTGAGTGACGTTATTAAAGTTGTCAATCTCATCAAAGCAAAAGCCCTTAACTCACGTCTGTTTGAGCAGCATTGCGAGGAAATGGATGCAGAGCACAAATGCCTTCTCTTGCACACTGAAGTCAGGTGGCTACCAAGGGGGAGAGCCCTGGCCAGGGTTTTGAGTTAAGAGAGCCACTACAGAGATTTATTTCAGAAAAAAAGTCACCACTGGCAGCACACTTCAGTGATGAGGAGCAGATAGCAAAACTCGCTTATCTGTGTGAGATCTTCAACCTGCTGAATGAACTCAATTTGTCACTTCAGAGGAGAATGACAACTGTCTTCAAGTTGGCAGATAAAGTGTCTGCTTTCAAAGCCAAATTGGAACTGTGGGGACAACGAGTGAACAGGGGCATATTTGACATGTTCCCAATATTAGCTGGGATATTGGGAGAGACTGAGGCTGCACCGTCCTTCTCATAGCTGGTGCGTGATCACCTATCTTTGCTGTTGACAGAATTTGATTGTTACTTCCCAACCGCAGATGACCCAAGATGTGCAAAGGAATGGGTCCGTGACCCACTTGTGATTGTTCCCGGAGAATCATCCATGTTAGCGTGGGAAGAAGATCAACTCCTTGAGCTTGCAAATGACGGTGGGCTGAAAAGTATGTTTGATATAACATCTCTGCCAGCATTCTGGATCAAAGTCAAAGCTGAATATCCTGAGATAGCCATAAAAGCACTGAAAATGTTGCTTCCATTTCCAACATCATATTTCTAAGAAGCGGGGTTTTCTACAATGAATGCAACGAGAACTAAATTGCGGAATAGACTGGACATTTGGAATCCCCTTCAAGTATCGCTGTCTCCCATCACTCCTCAATGGGACCGTCTTGTTGCAGGGAAACAAGCCCAGGGCTCCCACTGATTCAGCGATATTGGTGTGTTGCAATGATTTTATATGTTTATACAAGGAAAAAATGCGATGTGTGTTTAACATCCAAATGTTACCTAAAATGTTATGATGTTATTGACTTATAAGTGACTTATAATAGACTTATCACTATATTCATGTGAGGAAAATATACGCTGCATGTTTAATATTAAATTTGTTAGATAAACCCTTTTAGAAACTAAATTGAGTGTATTAGCCATTTATAAGTGACTTAGAGTTGACTTATCACCTATATTCTGGTTGTGATCAACACCCCTCCCCCCGTCAGCTGATCTTCAAGAATATTGTCAATATTAAACCGGTCCACTGTGCAAATAAGTTTGGTGACCCTTGCTATATATAACCATCTAAATTTCTATTTGCTCAAGGAATAGGATATCTTTGAATCCAAGCACTGCAAGGAATATATCTAATCTAATGCCTTCTTCAGCACAGTTGTCTCAAGTGTAATAATCTCCAACTCAACTAACAACAAAAGTGCAATCAACAAATACTACTTTAAATCAACCAGGTGGAGTCTGTTGCATTAAATTCAGTTTTTGCAAATTAATGCCAAGATTTTATCCATGTAAATTTACAGAGATAGATGGATGGTCACAGCCTAACTTAACATCAAATCAAGTATAGATATAGCCACCTATCCAAACCACAAATTCTTGGTTTACAAGTATAAAGCACACATCGTGTAACCTAATCAGCTAAGTTCCACTAAAAACATGTACAAAATTTATTATCGGAATTGGAACTTAATGGCTCCTTACCTGGTCTGATGTTACATGTTTTTTGTCTTGTCAGCATGTCTTGACCAAAAGTAAATGGACCCAGCAGAGAAAGACCTTGGCCCTGACATTCATTGGCAAGATAGGAGAGAAAGTACAGTCAGTTGAAGCTGCATCAAGTGAAGTGAGTCAAGCAATGTGACAGATACCCTCAGAACAACAAGCCCAGTCCAGACAGAATTTCATGGAGGACATACAAAAAATCAGTATCGGTTGGCTAGCCAATATGTTCCGCAGTGTGACAGCTATTTTCAGAGCAGCAAGCTCAGTCCCAGTTGGAAGAACTAGTGTCAGTCCTTGCAACCAAAGTTTACAAACAGTATCTGTAAGTAATGTATGTGACTGTTCAGGCCAAAAGGTAGCATGGTTGGATTTGATAACCAGTCTTAAAGCTTCTGTAGTCAGTTATACATACAGTATGGTCCTGATGTATTGAAGGTCATTAGGTACCTGAATAAGGTTTCACAGCAGCTGGTAAGAACATCTGCCAAGTTAATGTTTCTAATAACATGCAGGCACAATGACAATGTCTCTAGAGGTTTTAGGTTAAAGGACCCTTGTTCATCATGCAGATCAAGGAACGTGTTACAAACAGTTGTAAGAACCAGTTTGGGGCCACACACAAGCAACCAATCAAAGCAAGGCCAATTCAAACTAGCCAATCAGCCAATCAGTACCAGGGCACCAATCAGTACCTTTTCCCTGCTCACTCATGAGGGTATATAAGGAGGTGTCTCTAGGAGGACTGACATTTCACTAAATTGTGCCTGAAGAAGATGGTCAGGTTTACCATTGAAACATTGCAATTAGTATCTGTAAGTATGTGACTGTTAAGGCAAAACATAGTATGGATAGAATCTTTAGCCATGTCAGTCCCCTCCTAGCATCTCCCAGATCCTCCTATTCAAAAGTCTAAACAACCTTGACCACTAATGTCCTGACTCCTGTAACCACATCTGAACCTGAACTGAGTAATCTAGGTGATGATGAATCAGCATATAGAAGAGAGACTGAAAATCTGTCTGAGTGGTGTCATAACAACCTCTCACTCAATATCAACAAAACAAAGTTGCTGATTATAGACTTCAGTGTGGGAAGCCAGAGGCCCATAAGCCAGTCTTCGTTGGAGCATCAGAAGTGGTTAGCAAATTTAAAATCCCATGGGCTACTATTTTAGAGGGCCTGTCCTGGTCCCTCACGTAAGTACCTCTTCTTTCTCAGGAGTTTGCAAAGATTCATCAAGACATTTAAAATTTGAAAAACTTTTATAGATGTATAATGGAGAGTATATTGACTGTGTGCATCACAATCTGGAATGGAAACACCAATGCCCTCGAAAGTAAAATCCCACAAACAGTAATGGATTTGGCCCAGTACTTCATGGATAAAGCCCTCCCAACCATTGAACATATCTACATGAAACACTGCCATTGAAAAGCAACATCCAACATCAGGGATCTCCACCACCTAGGACATGATCTCTTCTCGCTGCTAGCATCAGCTAAAAGGTAGAAGAGCCTCAGGACTTGCACTACCAGTGTCAAGAACAAATACTGCCCTAAAACCATCAGGCTATTGAACAAAAGGAAATAACTTCACTTGCCTCATCACTGAAGTTGGTTCCCACAACCAATGACCTGACATTTTGAGGACACTTCATTTCAAGTTCTCATTATTTATTGCTATTTATTTATATTTGCATTGTTGCTTGTTGCTTTCTGCACTCTGGTTGAATGCCCTAGTTAGGTAGTCTTTCATTGATCCTTTTGTAGTTGGTATTCTATAGATTTTTCAGTATGCCTACATGAACTAGAATCTCAGGGTTGTATATGGTAATACTTTTGTTTCTTTATTATAAATTTCACTTTGAACTTTGAGTGTTCCTCCACCTAGCAGATACTCTGGTGACCCTGATGGCTGCAGGAATTCTATTACCTAATGTGAGTTGAATTTCAAAGCCCAGCTTGGGCAGTTCATTGATGATACACGTAATGTGGCGTACATGATAGACTCCCATTCAGCCTGTTTAATACTCTGCAGGAACCAGGATCTCCCACAGCCCAGTTATTTCGGTAATTTGCTCTCAGATTCAAGAGAGTTTTTAATCCTCTAGAGTGGGTCAGGAGGTTGCACGCTGACTCCTGCACCTGCACCAAGGTAGAGGGACAGTGAGGAACTACACAATAAAGTTCCACATGCTTGTGGTGATAAAGGAGTGGAATGATAGATCCCTCATCACTGCATTCAGTGCATACTAAGTGATGGGGTTTAGTACAAGATCAGAGTTTTGACAAACATGTCTCCCTGGATGATCTGATTAATCTGGCCATTTGAATTAACAGCTAGGTAACTGAGTGGCGCAGAGAAAGAATACCCCAAGCTATCTAATCCTTAGATCAGTTTGGTCCAAACCACCTACAGTTAAACAGGTGTAGGATCCTTCATTAGGTCCTGCTTCTCAACTTCCTTCCTAACTCCCTGTAGTCTGTTTTCAGGACCTTCTCCCTTTTCCTACCTATGCCATTGGTACCAATATGTGTCATGACCTCTGGCTGTTCACCTTCCCACTTCAGGATATTGTGAACGTGATCAGAAACACCCCGGTCCTTGGCACCTGGGAGGCAAACTACCATTTGTGTTTCTTTCCTGCATCCACAGAATTGCCTGTCTGTCTCCCTAATTATAGAGTCCCCTATTCCTTTCCCTACCCTTCTGAGCCACAGGGCTAGAGGGCCAGGACTCCTCAGCTGCATTCCCAGAAACAACACGCCCACAGGCTGATCAGCTCTACCGACAGGTGAAGCCACTTAAGCCAGTGGAAACAGTCTGGTTTGCCTCTAAGGATCTTCCCCTGAAATTCAAGAGCCACAAGTTGCCCCATGCTATGTGGGATCATTTGTAATGGAGAAGGTCATCAACAAGTTCTCATATAGTTTTCTCCTACCACCATCAATGAAAATTTACCCAGTGTTCCATGTTTCCCAGCTCAAGCTGGTGACTACACCTCCCCAGCTCCGTTCACTGTACATTCCCCTCCTCCACACTTGGTGGATGGATCCATGGTCTACTCTGTGAGGTGTCTCCTGGCATCTCTTCAGGTGTCCAGTATTGTGTGCATTGCCATGGGTTTAGCATGAGAAATGCTCTTGGGTTTTGTCCATGATATTCTAGACATGTCTCTAATCTGGAACTTCCTGCGGGTGCAGATTTCTGGCCCCTCGGGAGCTGCACCTGTGGAGGAGTGCTCTATCCTATCCACAGACTCTGCCATAGGGTGTGCACACCCTTGTAGGCAAGCTGCAGCACAGATTGGGCAATCACACTCATGAGTTTGCATGTTCCACTGAATTAGTGTTTCTTTGTGGTGGTATTTAACTCCCTTCCTCTTATTAAGTCTTGTTGAGGCTTTATCAATAGCAGAGCAACATCAATGCTCCCTATTTACAGTTGTCCTGCTTCTGGGAAAGAGCTCTACTCTTCAGACCATGGTTTCTTAACCAGGGTTCTGCACAACCCTAGGGGTCTGCTAGAGGTCACTAGGGGTTCTGCAAGAGGTCGCTAGAGGTTTGGTGAGAGATTGTGATTAAAAAAATAAACATTGTTTTTTGAACTTCATGTGATGCACGATGCTAGTGCTTGCAGTGGGGGGCAGTGACCTGGCAGCCCAGTTAGCAATCTCGTTAGAGGTCTCTCAGCCCAGTATGGCTGTGTGCAGTAGAACTGTGTTTAATTGGTTGAGTCCATTCTCAGCTTTTAATGCAAGACAGGGGAGGCCCTTATTAATTGGTGAGCACTGTATTGCATGGAAGGGAGGACGGTAGGCTGATGAGGAGCACGGTGTGTTTTCCAAGCATTCAATGGGCTCACCCAACTTGGGCGGTGACGTCAGCCTCTCCCTCCCAAATTACCCCTCCTCCCACCCCATACATGCTAGAGGTTCCCCTTTTATTAACCCCTGTGTTTTACAGATACGTCTGAAAGGCTAAATTTTGAAGAGGAGGTGTGAGATGGAAGAGGAGGATTCTAGGAGTAGGCCTATGGACAATTCTGATAAGGTTAATGATGAAGAATTACACACTTCTGAGTCATTTCACTGCATTAGTGCAACAATGGACACAAAAATAATCTGTCTTTAACATGAAAGCTGCTTATTAATGGATTTTCCATGTACTGGTGATCCAAATTGTCCTATTGCATTGTGCCTACTCTGTGGCAAATCACTCATATATGCAATAATGCTCCAGCAAAATAGAAAAGGCACTTAACAAGAATTCACAGCCATATGATACATAAAAGTGCTGATTATTTTAAACTGCCATTGGAATCTCAAAACAAAGAGTAAAGCATTTGTTAATAAAGTCACAGTCAGTAAAAACTAACAGGAAGCATGTTACTTAGTAGCAGAACTTATTACCCAGAAAAGGAAAAGTCACACAGTTGGTGAGAACATAATAATGCTAGCATGTAAAACTATAGTGGGTAAAATGCTAGGACAAGATGCAGTACAAAAAAATGAAAAGGTTTCAGTCTCAAACTGTATGATAAGTTGATGTCCTGATGACATATCGCATGATGCTGAAGAGGTCTTGTGTAATGAACTGATAAACACCAGCTTCTCCATCCAGGTTGATGAGTAAACAGATTTCACCCATAAATGCCACGTTACAGAGAGGTGCTGATGTCAAAAACTCTTGGAGATGAAATGAAAAATGTTCTGGATGATGCTACAAAAATAGTTAACTTTATTAAACAAATAGCAGTTCACTCGAGAATGTTTAAAGAACTGTGAAAACCTGGGCAAAGAGCACACTAATCTCCTGTTACATACAACAATCTGGTGGTTTAGCAGAGGAAGAGTTCTCAACAGGGTGCTTGAGCTGAAAGGTAATTTGCATGAGTACTTTCAAGAAAATAGCAGGCCACACTTGGTTGAGTGCTTTGAAAGTAATAATGGTTGCAGAAACTAGCCAACTTAGCAGACATTTTGCATCATGTGAGCCAGTTGGATAAGCCTCTGCAAGGCCCTGGAGAATATGTTTTGATTTCAAGTGATAGAATTCCTGGATTTACAAGGAACCTGAATCTTTGGAAAAATCATGTTGCAAAAGGAAATCTTGAAATATTTCCACCTCTGCTTGGGTTTGAGAGTGAGGAAGGACACCAGAAAATCTTGAGTCTTATTGAAAACCACCTGGAAGAAATGAAGAACAAAATTAAGCAGTAGTTTTCCTCCCACTCAACACGTGTCTGACTGGGTGAGAGAAGAAAGAGATTAATTTCAAGAAAGATTAGCTAAAAATTCATTCTCTACTCAAAAGAGCATTGACAATTTTTTTGGATTATTATATCTACATATTACTGATTATGTTAACATACTGTGAGCTGTAGATATAATAGTTTTTACACAGGGGTTCCCTGTAATCTGAAAAATATTTCAAGGATTCCTGCAGGCAAGAAAGTTGAGAAAAGCTGGTTTAGACTAATGCTGTTTAGGAGCCGTATTTATTTAGTATTGAACTACTACTGTTGAGCCGCTGTATTGGTTTTAGCTTTAATTTGAATGTTCAAGTTAATGGCCCTGTTGGCCTAGCATTTATTGTTTTTCCCTTATTTATCTGTAGTTCCCATTAAATGTCAGTTAATGCTTTGCCTCTCTCTCTCTCTCTCGGCACTTGGGCTTTAACGCACATTCTAAAAGTAGGCATCATAACCAATAGAATTAGCAAACTATTACAAGACCAAACAACTTAAAAAGCTCATTAACACCCTAACTAAAATCTCAGCAGCATTATTCAAGTTGTGTCCTGGCTTATTCCAAAGTTGCACGTTAGTTGGAATATACTTAATGAACAATTAGCATGCAGTTTGTATGTTGAGAGAAAACCTTTAACAATGCACTGCAACAAATAGATGCAATGTTCAAATTTATCCTTATTTTTCTTTTCAATGTTTTAATTATTAAGACTTGTCCTTATAGTGACTTTTCCTTGAAATGAGCAGAACTAAGTTCATGTAGCAAATAGTCTGATAGGTACATAGGAAGGAAAATTAAATGCCATAGACCTGTGAATTTCCAGCCAGAGTTCTCGGCAATCTCAGTGTTCCTTAAAATGTGTTTTTAAAATGTGTATTGAAAATCTGCATTTATGGAATGACTACTGTAATTTAATTTTCCTGTGTGAAGATTGAAAGTTGGATTCATGCGCACTTAATCAAAAACAAAGAGAACAGAGTTGGAATTTTATACTCCACAAAAACTACTGAAAGGCAGGTTTCTGTTCACCATCAGCAATGCTGCCAAGACTTGCATTTTAGTTGTGTTTACCTGTAAATTCAATCCATGGATCAGAGGGCCAGAGGATCTTCCAGTACTGATCAATTCAAAATAATCAATCAGCCATAATTATTAATCAACAGGCCAAACCACCCATAAGCACTCAAGTATAGTAAAAAGAAAACACAAATCATAAAGCTTAGTAAGTTTGGTCTTTACTTTGTTGTTTTATGCAAGCTTTTGTCCTGTTGTTGTACGCTTACTCATTGTTTCTTCAGTGACTACAGCTGAACCAATGAAAGGTCACTGACATTCGAATGGAGGAGATATTCGATGGCGGCATGTGTAAGGGAAATGTCGATGTGGTACTGAGGCACAACAGACTACAAATGTTGGATCCCAGGATTGTTCAATGTCATTTGTAGTTCACTAGTGTAAAGGAGAATGAAATAATTGTTACTCCAGATCTGATGCAGCACCAAAAAAACACACACAATAAGATAAATAACACAATACTAAAAAAGGCACAATAAATATAAATTCATAAGATAGCTTATACTCATCCATTGAATATATGACAATAAGTTGACACTAGGTACAGGTGTGTCTGTACATAAGGTAACTCTGGCAGGAAATGATAAATAAATGGTGATTGAGGCTATGGAGGGGTGGGTTATTGGGTGGAGATGTTGATCAGCCTTACTGCTTGGGGAAGTAACTCTTTTTGTGTCTGGTGGTGCTAGCATGGATGCTATGCACCCTCCTCCCTGCTGGGAGTTGAACAGTCCATGAGCAGGGTGGGTGGGATCCTTTATGATATTACTAACCCGTTTCCAGCACCTCTCTGTTTATGTCCATGATGGTGAGTAGGCTACTGCCAGTGATGCTTTGGGCAGTTTTGACTACCTGTCCGCTGCAGTGCAGTTTCCATACCCTGCAGTGATGCAGCTTGTTAGGGTGCTCGCTATTATGCATCTGTAGAATGAGGTGAGTATCGATGTGCATTGTCCAGCTCTCTTCATCTTCTCAGAAAGTGGAAACATTGGTGATCTTTCCTGATTGTGTACAGTGTGTTCTGGGACTATGAGAGGTTGCACAAAATGTGCACACCCAGGAGTTTAAAATCTCTCGCAGTTTCCACTGCTTTGCTGCTGTTTTAAAGAAGGTGTGAGTGGTCTGAGTACTCCTGAAGTCAACAACCACCTCCCTTGTCCCATTAATATTGAGCAAGTTTCGTTTTTTTGCCTGGCTCCAGGCCTTGAGCTCTTTCACCCCCTCTCTACAGGCCATCTGATCATCGCTGATGATGAGCCCTACCACTGTCGAGTCATTGGCAAACTTGACAGTGGGATTACTTGGATATTTGACTGTACAGTCATATTTAAGCAGAGTGTACAACAGTGGTCCCAGTTCTGATGGGAGGGAGGAGTGATTATGCATCCTGACAATCTGAGCTCTTTTTGTCAGTAAGTCCAACACCCAGTTCCACAGTGGTGTATTTAGAACAAGGAATAGCAATTTGTTCACCCAAGTCTGTGGGAAAATTGTATTCGAGTCCAAATTTAAATCCAGAAACAGTATTCTGATAAAATTGGCAAGGCAAATAATAATAAGAATTTGCTAGACTGTAACAAGAATGCTTTAAAGTCCCCCACTAGTTATTTGGATCTCTGCGTTTTTGATAAGGATATAGATTTGGGTATATAGTAAAAAAGATCCAATTCTGCTGAAGATACAAATTCAGACATATGCTGAGAAGTGAAAGGAGCAGTATAAAGTGTAATTACACACTTGAAGGTGGTGCAGGCAAGTTGGTGTTAAAATGGGCGGTTCAGTTCAAAAGGAAACCAGAGTCTTGAACTTTGCAGCAAAGAGTGATTGGCTCAGGTAGATCATCCAATTAGATTAAATAAGTTTCTCCAGCAGATGAACCAACAATATCCATTAAAAATTACACACCCTGACTGCCCTAACCGCACTTGCTCCATCTGTATGGTTGTTTCTTTTCCTCTCATACTCTTCATCTACCTTAATCTAATATTCACCCACCATGTCTTCCAAATCCATCCTTGTTCACCTCCCCTACCTGGAACTACCTGCCTGTCATTTTACACCCTCATCAGTCCACCAATTACCTTTGAATCCTTCCTTGCATCCCCCCCCCCACTTCTCCACTTTATACTGATCATCACACCCCTCCACTCTCAGTCCTGATACAAGGTTAAGATCCAAAGCATTGTCAATCCCTTTTCTCCGATAGATGCTGCCTAACATGTAAAATTCTTCCAGAAGATTATTGTTCTATATTCCCATAGCTGCATTCACTGGAGACTCCATTGTAACAATACCAAAATGCTGAACAAATGTACATATCATTGAGAAGTAGACTTTCTATGGGGAAGTTAAGCCATCCATGACTCACTAAAGAAGTAAGGCATATTATTGGACTAAAATAGTTTCAAAATGTTGCCAAGAAGAAATAAGCTTGAGCAGAAATTTTGGAAACAATATTGTATAAGCAAAAATAGATAGAAAAGATCAAAATAAGATTGACTTAGTAAGAAATATTAGCTATTTGTTTCAGGAGTTTTCCTTCAAAAATGTGAAAGCAAATAGAAAATATGAGCCCCAAAGAGAAAATAATAGGAAAAATTATAATGGGGAATAAAGAGGCCCTCCATTGTTTGGGATTGACCATGAAAGTTACCCTAGCTATCTACATGATACCCAAGAGAGGGCAGTATGATATGGAGAGCAAGCTGTTGCCCATGTAGCAGACTCTGCCTCTCTACACAGGTGATGAATCCAAAGGAACAGCAGAGGACGATACAGTTTGGCACAAGCGACATTTTGTATGTGTTGTCAGTAGGCATTGAACTCAACATAGACTGCCTTAGAGACTCCAGCTCTGGAATTTTCCTCCTGAAGGTCACCAGGGTCTGTGGGAATACCCATGAATGGGTATGGCCATATGGCAGTGGAGGTTTGAGATCCACGTTTTCCTTCTCCAAGATGAAAAAGGTTCAAAAATGTTCAAACGTTCATTTTATTATCAAAATATTTATGCAGAATACAACTCTGAGAATTGTCTTCTCCAGATAGCCATAAAATACAAAAAAACAGAGTAGTTCAAAGAAGGACATTAATGCCTTCCCTGCATGAAAAGATAAGAAACAAAAAATTGCAAACCCCAAACCCCTCCCAACCCCTCCCTCACATAGAAACTAAGAGATAAACAACAAAAAGATTATCAGACTCCAAACTCCCAGCCCTCTAACTGGCAACAAGAAAGAAAGGGCAAGAACACGAAATAAAAGAAAAACAATCCAATCCATAAACCTCAGAATTCTGATAACATCCCCGAGAGCATCGAGACTCAGAAACTCATACCAGAGGCCTCTCCAAGGGTAGCAACTCGACCAGCAGCGACTCAAATCAGCGGCCCTTCTGAGGGAATAGATTCGAACCAGTGGCCCCACCGACAGCAGCGACTAGACTCCAGTGGCCCCTTCGAGAACTGCTACACTCCTCCACATTTGGCTTGATGTTTCAATCTTCCTCGAGACTTTAGTAGGTGAGAAACATAGTCGATCAAGGCCCTTTGTCCTATTGCTGAGCTTCTCCTCGTGGTAGCTCGTGCTTGCATTTTTCTCCTGGAGTTTTCTCAGGGACAGCAGAGCACTAGCTCATTCGGTCAAACTACAGGCTGTAAGTCACAGGCACCGACAGTTTCAAAAACAAAATAAAAACAATATGAATAAGTAGAAGACATAGAATAACTGAAATAATTGACTGTCTGGAGATGTCACTGGAGGAATCATTGTTTGCTGGCCCCATCTTGACCGAAAGATGAGCTGCCAACCACAGCAGATGAGTCCCATCTGCCCAAATGACTGGTTTTAATGTGCCAGTAGCCCACATTTGTCCCTACTCCTGTCAGTAGAAACCGTTCATTTCTGCTTAGTAGCTGGTAAACTGGTAATAGAGACTATAACAAGTTCAAGAAACTGAGATATTATCAAGACATTAGACATGTCACAGAAATGAATGAGGACAAAGTTACGAGCAGTAATTAGTAACTTGGTCACTACTATCAATAAGGACAACATATTACAGGAATTAAGAAGGTCAAGACAAAGCAAATACCCTAGACTTGATAAATAAACAATCTACTGGAGGACTTCAATGGGTCAAACAACATTTGTGTGGGGAAAGAAGATGTTGACATTTTGTGTCAATGCCCCATCCTGATACAGGTTTTTGACCAAAATGTCAACAATTCTTCTGTCCTCACCAGATGCTGCTCAACCCATTGAGTTCCTCCAGCAGATGGTTTGGTAGTTCTGTTCTAGCATCAGCAGCTTCCTGTGTCTCTCTGGACTGAAAAGGTTTAAAAGGTATGTCCAAATATCCCCGTGATACAATTGAGGAAAATCCCAGACGTTGGCACAGAATATTTCAAAGGTTCAGAGGTATATTTTGTTGTCAAAATATGCATGTGCAGTACAGTATAATACAACTCTGACATTTACTGACTCCAGATAGCCATTAAATACAGAAAGACCAAGGATATTGATGAAAGAAAAGACATCAACTCCTGCACCCTCCTGGCATGATAAAGAAAATAAACAAAACTCACAGTCTCCAATCAAAATATGCATGTACAGCACAGTATAATACACACTAAAAATTATCTGATCACCCAGCCACTAGTCATCCACAAGAAAGAAAACACTGAAATCTGAAAGGACACCGATATAAAGAACAGTCCAATAATCTCATAAATCTCAGAATATGGGAAATGTCTTTTCATCTGCATACCAGGAGAGCACAAGCTCTGTCCTTCCGTAAAGAGTGACCACCGACACAGATTCGAACATCGCCAATCTGGCTGCTGCCTGTCTCTGTTGAAAGCCATCACTGACCCCTTCTTCATTCACCTCAATGCTTCCGTCTTCCTTGTAGCTTTGAGATGGTCGTTCATGACCTGCGCCTCATCTCTGGACTTTTCCTTGGGTCAGCTTGTATTCTTGGTCCTTTTTGCCCCCCTCCCCATACCCATCTCCGAACTCCATGAGGCACCTCGCCAGACACAGCTCTGCACTGGATGCTTCAATCGAAATTCAAACTGTGCGTCACAGGCTCTGACAGCTTCCGTAACACAAACAAGACTAAAAGAACAAGCAGAAGGTGTAAATAAAAGTGAAACTATTAGAAAGATCTGCTGTCTGGAAGATGTCGCCTGAGGAATCATTGTTCACTGACACCATCTTGACCAGAAGTACAGTGCAGCTAAGTTGATCTGTTTGATTTGTAGTCACATTCAGACTCACGGAGTTAGTAGGTCAAATGTTTATTGATAAATGGAGAAGCTAATCACATGATATTAAATAACAGACTGATAAACAGTCACACTATGGATAGGATATCTCACCGCCTGTAAGTCTTCAAGCAAAACCATCTTGCTAATATTCCATTGGTTTTTTGGTCTATTCTGATTGGCCCAATCTAGAAACCGCAGGATTGAGTGTTGGTCGGAATTCAGTGCTTACAACTGGGGATTCTACTTCAATAAGCTGTGGTACTAACACATCTTAATCACCAGCTCGTTCTGGAATGAGGGATTTACTTGGCCATCTTCTGCTCTGGTCTAGATGTTGATGGCATACACTACCATCTTCAAGTGCTGAAGTAACTTATTGGACTTCTTTCACTACAACTTCTCCTTTCATCCACCTTCGACTTTCAAGTTTCAGGTGAACAGAAACTGACTGTCCCAACTCAAAGGTCCAATGTTCCATATTTGAATCATACTGCACTTTCATTTGTTGACCTTTGTCTGTCTCTTAGACTACGTCAACACTAGTCTGGATAAATCCATAACCAAAGCTTTTTATCTTCATTTTTACCCTCCATCCACACTGAAACAGCATTTTCCTCCCTCAAAAACGGAACTTTTCAAAAATGCCCTCCAGAGTGTGTAAATTTGAAAACACCGGTTGGGCAGAGTAATGTGGATGGGATAACCGGATATTTTTTAAAACGCTGTCATGACGTGCCAGAATAGATGCTGGTGGCAGCGCAACGTTTCATTGTTTTCTTGAACACAACCTAACAATTTCAGAACAGACGGCAACGAGTCTGAAACCAGAAGAGTTAGAAATGTACTCACCAAATATTTCGACCCATAACTTACTGAATAAATAAGTAGACTCACTTTGCCCTGTTTTCTGTCCTTGCTTGTATGAAGGTGGTTTACCTATTGTTGCAAGTAATTCTCTGACAATAGATGTGTAACAGCCTACTATAACATTGTATGGAAGTACAAGATAATATTGATGCAGACATGTTTTGTACATTTAACAAGGTGCTTTATTAATGTAACAGAGTCAGTCAGTTTTTCAATGTTCGTTGTCAGCCGGGTCATACTGTCTGTGAACTCCCTGTCGGTTGCCTCCATACGCTTCAGTATTTTGTTTTTATCAATTTTAAGTCCTCCTGTGCAAGAACCAACAGCTGTCCATCATTTGGCAACTTCCTTTTAAGTTTTTCTAGTCTGTAACTGCACAAACATACTCTTTCTCAGTGAGATTTTGACACCAAACATGTGGCTTGTTTTCTCTAGATGTGTCCTGTGCATGCCCAGTAGGAGGAGATTCACCCAAATACCTGTTTTAATGTGGATGGAGGTATTTTCAAAAATGCTTGATGTGGACACCTATCGTTTTTACGCGAAACTAGTGCTTTCAAAATTATCTGGTCTAGTGTGGATGTAGCCTTACTCAGTGTTCCAGTTCTGGACACAATAAATCTGATCAGGAACACAAAATGCAGCCCATCAATAGCTCAGATGGAGAGAAAACTGTAGTAGCTTGTGGGACTTCTGTTGTTGCCCAAACAAAGAGTGGCTTATCCTAGTCTAGTGTATATGTCACCATTCAACTTTTGTATCCCCTGCTTGACGGTCCGAACAGTTTGATAATGGGGGATATGTTGCAATCAAATTCTATTATCTTGTAAAAATAGTTTGAATTCCTCATTTGTAAATGCAGGACCATTAACCCAGACCATTGTACCGGGGAGTCAACGCATAGAAAAAAGTGTGCTTAAAATGTTTATCGTCATCTGGCTCCTGGAAGTCTTCACTGCTTTGGCCTTAATCCTTTTAGAATGTGCATCAACAACTATCAATAGCCTGTGACCATCCAATAGACCTGCACTGTCTACATATAAATGTATCCAGGGTTTGGTGGGCCAATGCCATGAACCATAAGTATAGGAGCATTTAAAGGTTGAGACTACAGGTATGAGTTGCATGCATGAACAATGTGCCAATGTCTTCATCAGCTTTCAGCCATCAGACACAATTCCATGCTAGCGCTTTCATATGCAATATTCCTGGATGCACACAACATAACTGTTTCAGGATAGGGGATCGTAATTCTATACAAATTACAGTATGACTTTCAGAAAGTAGACAATCAACATAGATGCTAAGCTCGCTTTGACACCTGGCTTAGGGTAGCACAGTTTTTGGCGCATTGAATGACCATCCATCTGTTATGTACCTTTTTTACTTGTGCCAATGTTACATCCCACTCAGTGTTTTCTTTAACCTGAGAAGCAGTGATCAGAGATGTGCTGACCCAGTCCATCAGCAGTACCAGTTCACATGGAAGTTCTGACTCATGAGCATCTTCAGAAAATGGAGGACAACTTGAGGCATCTGCAGTGTAGATGCTTCTGCCGGGAACCTGAGATATTGTGTACAGATGAATGTACTGATATAGGGCCCATTGTTGCAACCTTTGTGATGCCATCTGCTGCATGGCCTTGGTCTCACCAAGCAATCCCACCAAAGGCTTGTGGTCCATATGAACATATATTTTCACTGCATATAGTAATAGCACAACCAGAGTCAAGTTCAAAGGAAAGGGGTTTGCTGTTAATCTTTAAAATGATCCATATGGAAGGAACAGGCCTTAGACTATATGAGAGCATTACATACTCCTCCAGCTCTATAAATGCATACTATGCTTCTCTGGAATGCCCTGTTTTGAATGGAAGCTGAGATTAGTAAACTCTTACCAGGTGTCCTTACTTTTGGCAAATATGACAGATAGAGGCTTACTGTCTACAGTCAGTAGGCATCTGGTAAAATTCACTCCAATGGTACATTGGAACCTAGAGTATAATTCCCTTTTTACTTAGAGACACATTGTTCACATCAGTATAATCTGCTACAGTTGTAGGTGATAGGGACGTTGCCTCCCCTTGTACTTTGCATTTTTGTAGCAAAGCAGCATTCTTATCTGCCACTTCCAAGTCATTTGTAATATCAAAGGCTGACTTACGTGTGAGCTCTGATTCTGTCAATAGGAGATGTTGATTGTGAACACCAGACGTATTTTCTCAAACAGCGCCTAAATCACAAAATTCAATCTGCTTTAATTCAGCAACAAATGTTGCTACTGATTCATTTTCTAACTCATTAAGAGTGTTAAATCTAAAATGTTGCACAATAACTGATGGTTTAGGATTAAAATAAGACCCAATTTATCTAACAAGTTCCCCATAAGATTTTGAAGAGGGCAAACTGGGACTCACCAAAGTTCAGACAATGTTGTATGCTTTTGGACCGCTTACAATGAGCAAAATGCTGACTTCTCTTATTGGGATCAGTGACGTTGTTTGCCAAGAAAAAACAGTTCAAATGTTTGACATGAACATTCTAGGGCTATTGAGAATATCAGTATTTCCTAACAATTCCAATTGTGCTCATGATTCTAATGTGAACACACATTCCAAAAGTGTGAGTGTCACTAATTTAATCCTCATTGCCGCTGCTACAATGAAGGAAAAACCTGGAGATTTGAACAGAATGTTTTTCATGCATTGTGTAGCCGAATAGGTCTGCTTGACTCGTAGACACCCTGAAATAATGAACACCTTAGCATGCACACGATTGATAGAATAACATTGATCAATAGATGGACAAGTCCACAAAATTGACCAATCACGTGATGTCACATGACAGACTAATTGAACAGTTGCAGGGTGGATATGTCTCCCCCAATTTCTCAAGATTCTGGAATAGCGCTTGTATAGCAGAAGTACCAAATATAACAGTGATATATAAGTACAAGCAAACAACAAGAAAAGGATCTATCAACCAGTTACAGGGTGAATTCTCACTGATAAATTTTGGTATCCAAAGGATGGATAAGATAAAAGTCATTTAGAAAAATGCAATATGATTTTCTGGAAGGATAATCAAATTAATGCATTTTATAGATTCTCTTATGGTGATAATAAGCTAGATAAGATAAGGAAGAATAGTAAAACAACTGATTATGCATTTCCAAACTGTATTTGATAAGATTTGACATGAATAGATAAGGGCTTCTAGGTAACATATTGGCAAAAGAGAGAAAAGAAATAGTGGATGACAAAAAGACAAATGATTGCAACGAAAAGATAAGGCTTGAGTATATACACTCAGTGGCCACTTTTTTAGGTACCTTCTGTATCTAATAAAGTGGTGACTGAGTGCATGGTCATGGTCCTCTGCTGCTATAGTCCAACTATTTCAAGGTAATATGTGTTACATGTTCTGAGATGCTCTTCTGCACACCACTGTTGTAATGCATGGTTATCTGATCTACTGTCATCTTCCTTTCAGCTCGCATCAGTCTGCCCATTCTACTCTGACATCTCTCATTAACAAGACATTTTCGCTGCTCACTGGAATTTTTAAAAGTTTTTTTGTAATATACCCTGTAAACTCTAGAGACTGGTGTGTGTGAAAATCCATGGTCAAAGTCACTTAGATCAAACTTCTTCCCCATCCTGATGTTTGGTCTGAAAAATTGAATATCTTGACCATGGCTTCATGCTTTTATGTACAGAGTTGCTGTCATATGATTGGCTGATAAGCTATTTGCATTAACGAGCAAGTGTATGTCCACCTAATAAAGTGGCTACAAGGGGTATAACTTTCAGAGCTATATGTACTATATGATATGATTCAGCACAGATTGTTTTTTCCAGCCACTGCTGTTAGTGTGTTGACTATATTCAGTAAGGCTATATGCATTTTATCCTTGATACTGCAGCCACTAAAGAGAATGATAAGTGATCAATGAACACTCCATTAATATATTCATTTGTGATGATCATTCAAAGGTTGATGGGAATGTAATCTGTAAAGTGGCTGTGTAACAATGGGCAAGAAAGAAAATTAACTATAATTAGGATAGGCAAATTTCTGCACGTTGGTGAAATACTGAAAAACCATAGGATATGTCAGCAGAATCAGGCCATTTGGGCCATAAGATATTGGAGCAGAAGAAGGCCACTCGGCCCATCGAGTCTGCTCTGTCATTCTGTCATGGGCTGATCCAATTCTTCCAGTCATCCCCACTCCCCTGCCTTCTCCCATACCCTTTGATGCCCTGGCTAATGAAGAAACTATCTATCTCTGCCTTAAATGCACCCAATGACTTGGCCTCCACGGCCACTCATGGCAACAAATTCCACAGCTTTACCACCCTCTGACTAAAGTAATTTGTCCACATCTCTGTTCTAAATGGAAGTCCTTCAATCCTGAAGTTCTGCCCTCTTGTCCTAGAATCCCCTACCATGGGAATTAACATTGCTATATCTAATCTGTTCAGGCCTTTTAACATTCAGAATGTTTCAATGAGAACCCCCTCATTCTCCTGAACTCCAGGGAACATGGCCCAAGAGCTGCCAGATCTCCCTGATACAGTAACCCTTTCATTCCTGGAATCATTCTCATGAATCTTCTCTGAATCCTCTCCAATGTCAGTATATTCTTTCTAAAATAAGGACCCCAAAAATGCACACAATACTCCAAGCAAGGGGACTCATGAATCCCTTATTGAGCCTCAATATCATATCCCTGCTCTTTTACCTCTAGGAATGAATGCCAACATTGCATTCGCCTTCTTCATAACTGACTCAACCTGGAGGTTAACCTTTAGGGTATCCTGCACAAGGACTATCAAATACATTTGCATATCTGCATTCTGAATTCTCTCCCCATCTAAATAATAGTCTTCCCATTTATTTCTTCCACCAAAGTGTATGACCATACACTTTCCATTATTATATTTCATTTGCCACTCTTTTGCCCATTCCCCTAAACCAGGGGTCAGCAACCTTTACCACTGAAAGAGCCACTTGGACCCGTTTCCCACAGAAAAGAAAACACTGGGAGCCGCAAAACCCGTTTGACATTTAAAATGAAATAACACTGCATACAACGTTTTGTTTTGCCTTTATGCTATGTATAAACAAACTATAATGTGTTGCATTTATGAAATTGATGAACTCCTGCAGAGAAAACGAAATTACATTTCTGCATGCAACAAAAACATTTTGAACTCTGAAAAAAAGACGTTGGGTTGAAGGTTACTTTTAAGTAAAATACTCAACGTCTATTTGAGTCCTTCTTGTATTTATGAAAAAAGCCAAACTTAAATTTGCCGCCAGCAGCAAACCAAAAATAACGTCAGTCAGCTGTCAACCTGAAAAATAAAAGGACTATTTCACTGAACAATGAAAACATATGAATATACGTAAAATAATAGGCAATTAAAATATTTATCATACTTGGTCAGGTTGACTCACACCTGACAATGCAGTCGTATTCAGTAGGGATGGATCGATGCTTAGGGGATAATGTGATAAGGATAAGGGGATAAGGATAATGTGTTTTTTTCCTCTCTGAACTCACAGAAGCGTGTCCCAAACGATGTTTGCATTGCGATGATTGCAGAATGTAAATACTCCAAATTTATCACGTCGTGACCTTGTTTGAACTCTCTCAAATTGGGGAAGTGAGACAATGTGCCTTTCTGTAAATCTCTGGCAAGCAACGTCAACTTGCGCTCGAATGCCAAAACATCCTCCAACATGTGTAGGGCTGTATGTCCTTTCCCCTGAAGAGCTGTGTTCAGCGTGTTCAGGTGCGCTATCATGTCTACCATGAAGTGTAGCTTTTCCAGCCACTCTGGCTGTTCCAGCTCAGGAAAGGTGAGCCCTTTGCTGCCCAGGAAAGTTTTCACTTCTTCCAGACACGCGACAAAGCGTTTCAGCACCTCCCCTCTGGACAGCCAGCGATAAAAACACGTTGTAGCGGTGTGCTACACGCAGTCAGTAAACTGCAGTCAAAGATAGCTTTATTCGAACTAAACAGCCTTGCTTTTAAGCCTCCCTCAACCCGCCCCCCATGGGCGCGGATGTTGCAAGAGACACGTACTCACAAACCCCCATAGGCTATCTCCCTTAGCCTGAACGCTGGCTAATTGTGAACCGGTTCGGATGTGTCAGGAAATGGGTCGCCACAACATCTTATTTAGATTGTACAAGATCACCATAATCTTCAAATTTAGAATTACATTTCAAAAACTAACAAACTAACATAAAATACATTTTAATTAAATACTGACCAATTATTTCCCAAAGCAACAGGGAGCCGCAGCACAGACGTAAAAGAGCCACATGTGGCTCCGGAGCCGCGGGTTGCCGACCCCCGCCCTAAACTATCTAAGTCTCTCTGCAGGCTCTCTGCTTCCTCAACACTACCCGCTCCTCTACCTATCTTTGTATCATCAACAAATTTAGCCACAAATCTATTAATCCCATAGTCCAAATTATTGACATACATCGTACAAAGCAGCGGTCCCAACACTGAGCCCTGTGGAGCTCCACTGGTAACCAGCAGCCAGCCAGAATAAGATCCTTTTATTCCCACTCTCTGTTTTCTGACCATCAACCAATGCTCCAGCCATGCTAGTAACTCCTCTGAAATTCCATGGGCTCTTATCTTGCTAAGCAGCCTCATGTGTGGCACCTCATCAAAGGCCTTCTGAAAATCCAAGTACAGCACATCTACTGCATCTCCTTTGTCTACCTTGCTTGTAATTTCCTTAAAAAATTGCGGTAGGTTAGTCAGGCAGGATTTTCCTTTCAGGAAACCATACTTGCTTTGGCCTATTTTGTCATGAGCCTTCAGGTATTCTGTAATCTCATCCCTTACAATCAATTCCAACAACTTCCCAACCACTAATGTCAGGCTAACAGGTCTATAGTTTCCTTTCTGCCTCCTTCCAACCTTCTTAAATAACAGAGTAACATTTGCAATTTTCCAGTCCTCCAATACAATGCTGTAATTTTTTGATTCTTGAAAGTTTATTCTTAATGTTTCTGCAATCTCTCCAGCTACTTCCCTCAGAACCCAAGGGTGCATTCCATCAGGACCAGGAAATTTTTCCATCCTCAGACCCATTAAGCTTCTTGACAACCTTCTCAGTCATAATTTTCACTGTACATTCTTCATTTCCCTGACAGTCTTGAATGTCTGGTTTAGTGCAGATGTCTTCTACTATGAAGACTGATGCAAAATATGCGTTCAGTTCCTCTGCCATCTCTGCATCTCTCATTACAATATCTCCAGTGTCATTTTGTATTGGTCCTATATCTACCATCAACTCTCTTTTACCCTTTATATACTTAAAAAAAGCTTTTAGTATCTTCTTTGATATTAGTCACCAGCTTCCTTTCATAATTCATCTTTTCCTTCCTAATGACCTTCTTAGTTTCCTTCTGCAAGTTTTTAAAAGCTTTCTAAACCTCTATCTTCCCACTAGTTTTGGCTTCCTTGTATGCCCTGTCTTTTGCTTTTACTTTGGCTCTGACTTCACTTGTCAGCCATGGTAGTGTCCTTCTTCCACTCAAAAATTTCTTATTTAGAATATTTCATCGTGGCTGATCCAATTTTCCTCTCAGCCCTAATCTCCTGCCTTCTCCAGATATCCCCTCATGTCCTGACCAATCAAAAATCTATCAACGTTTACCTTAAACATACATAAAGATATGGGCTCCACAGCTGCCTGTGGCAAAGAATTCCACAGATTCACCACTCTCTGGCTAAAGAAATTCCTCGCCTTATCCATTCTAAAATGACGCCTTTCTGTTCTGAGGCTGTGTCCTCTGGTCTTGGACTCTCCCACCATAGAATACATCCTTTCAATCCACCCTATCAAGGTCTTTTGTGATTCAATGGGTTTCAATAAAGTCTCCCGTCATTCTTTTGATTTCTAGTGAATACAGGCCCAGTGCCATCAAACACTCTTCATATCACAAGCCATTCAATCTTAGTATCATTTTCATGAACCTCCTTTGAAGCCTCTCCAGTTTGAGCACATCCTTTCTAAGATAAGGGGCCCAAAACTGCTCACAATACTCCAAGTGAAGCCTCACTGGTACTTTATAAAGTCTGAACATCACATCCTTGATTTTGTACTCTAGTTCTCTTGAAATGAATGCTAACATTACATTTTCCTTCCACACCACAGACTCAACCTGGAACTTAATTTTTAGGGAATCCTGATTAATTTAAAGTACATGGGAGACATGGCAACACAGCATTTATTGCACAATATTACTCACCCTTGAAAAGATAGTTGTAAGTCACCCTCTTCTAACATATGCTGTGCTTCTAGCAAAGCTTTTTCTGGAGATGAATTTCAAGAATATAGGTTCACCAAATTGATTCCAGTGTGTGTTCTAGCTGGAGGTTATCAAATACCGTTGGCCTATGCAAGAGGATAAGACATGGGAAAGTGTGCATGGAACCGGAGGAAATAGCAGAGGTACTCAATAAATACTTTACTTCAGTATTCATTATTGGAAAGAATCTTAATGATTGTAGTGATGACTTGCAACAGACTGAAAAGCTTGAGTATGTAGATATTAAGAAAGAGAATGTTCTAGAGCTTTTGGGAAGCATAAATTTGAATAAGTTGCCAGGACTGGATAAGATGTACCCCAGGCTACTGTCGGAGGCAAGGGGAGAGATTGCTGAGCCTCTGGAGATGATCTTTGCATTGTCAAAGGTGACGAGAGAGGTTTCAGAGGATTGGAGGGGTGTGGATATTGTTCCTTTATTCAAGAAAGGGAGTAGAGATAGCCAAGGAAATTATAGACCAGTGAGTCTTACTTCAGTGTTTGGTAAGTTGATGAAGAAGATCATGAAAGGCAGGATTTATGAACATTTGGAGAGGCATAATATGATTAGGAATAGTTAGCATGGCTTTGTCAAGGGCGGGTCATGCCTTACAAGCCTGATTGAATTTTTTGAGGTTGTGACTAAACACTTTAACAAAGGAAGAGCAGTACATGTAGTGTATATGGATTTCAGCAAGGCATTTGATAAGGTACCCTATGCAAAGCTTACTGAGAAAGTAAGGAGACATGGAATCCAAGGGGACATTGCTTTGTGGATCCAGAACTGGCTCGCCCACAAGAGGCTAAGGGTGGTTGTAGACGGGTCATGTTCTGCATGGAGGTCTTTGGCCAGTGGTGTGCTCAGGGACCCTTACTCTTCGTGATTTTTATAAATGATCTGGATAAGGAAGTGGAGGGATGGGCTAGTCAGTTTGCTGATGACACAAAGGTTGGAGATGCTGTGGATAGTGTGGAGGGCTGTCAGAGGTTACAGCAGGACATTAATAGGATGCAAAGCTGGGCTGAGAAGTGGCAGATTGAGTTCAACTCAGATAAGTGTGAAATGGTTCATTTTGGTAGGTCATATATGATGGGAGAATATAGTATTAATGGTAAGATTCTTGGCAGTGTGGAGGATCAGACGGATCTTGGGGGTCTGAGTCCATAGGACGCTCAAAGCAGCTGTGCAGGTTAACTTTGTGATTGAGAAGATATATGGTGTATTGGTCTTCATCATTTGTGGAATTGAATTTAGGAGCCAAGAGGTAATGTTGCAGTTATATAGGACCCTGATCAGACACCACTTAGAGTACTGTGCTCAGTTCTGGTTGCCTCACTACAGGAAGGATGTGGAAGCCATAGAAAGGGTGCAGAGGAGATTTACAAAGATGTTGCCTGGATTGGGGGGCATGCCTTATGAGAATAGGTTGAGTGAACTCGGCCTATTCTCCTTGGAGCGATGGAGGATGAGAGGTGACCTGATAGAGGTGTATAAGATGATGAGAGGCATCGATCGTGTGGATAGTCAGAGGCTTTTTCCCAGGGCTAAAATGGTTGCACAAGAGGACACAGGTTGAATCTGCTGGGGAGTAGGTAAAGAGGAAATGTCAGGGGTAAGTTTTTACTCAGAGAGTGGTGAGTGTGTGGAATGGGCTGCTAGCAATGGTGGAGGAGGCAGATACGATAGGGTCTTTTAAGAGACTTTTGGATAGGTACATCGAGCTTAGAAAAAATAGAGGGCTATGAGTAAGCTTAGTAATTTCTAAGTTAGGGAAATGTCCGGCACAACTTTGTGGGCTGAAGGGCCTGTATTGTGCTGTAGGTTTTCTATGTTTCTATGCTCAATGATATTTAGAAAATGGGAAATAATCTCCTTTAGGCAGACTGATGCTATGGAAGAACAACACTGTTAAGGGCTGTTTAGATCAGAGATTCTAGAACTAGAGACACACTGAGGACAAGACATAGTCATTTATGACAAAATAAGAGAAGTTTCTTCATAAAGAGTAATTTGTTGGATATTTCCGAAGAGGATTTATCCCAGAAACCAATTTGAAATCCTTAACTTCTGAGAAAACCTGATAATATTTCTTAAATATATTCAAAAATTGGTAAATTTTTGGTCGAAGTAAATGAGAATTTGCTGAGTTTTCAAGGCACAGGATCAATCCTTGAACTTATTAGATAGCAAACTAAACATTTCCATCAAGGTAGCACATGTGAACTCCAGATCAATGGTCAACATCTTCTGGATAAATCACAAAACTATTTATTTTATTTCTTTTATGTCTGTTTTACCATCTGTAATGAGATTCTGGGACTGTTGGAGCCTGTGATTTGCTATTTAGAAATAATTTGGGTGATTCAGTGCTCTGCAGAGTCTGAGAGGATTCTGGGAGGCAGTGAGTGTAATTTCACCAATTAAAGATTCCATTGTTCACCGATTAAAGTTGCAAGGGAGATTGAAACATCCAGGCAAATGTAAAGTGTGGGTGTTGGATTCCTGTCTTTTGATGGCTGAAGAGGTTGCTCTGCTGCCAGACAAGGGAGACTGTGTGGCTTGCTGCTGTGCCTGAGGTTTTTTTTGAATGTGGACAATGCATTTTTCAGTCTTTTTTTTTACATTCTGTGTTTTTCATCCGATCTTTCTCGTTATTTCATGCAGGGGAGAGGTATTTTGGAGGTGAAGTCCTCATTGTGATGTTGTTTAATATTTGTACGAGGGAGGAGGATTTGGGGTTGATGATTACATTGCCTTTCTTTCCTTTCTTGGTTTTGTGGCTATTTGGAGAAGAAGAATTTCAGAGTTGTAAACTCTGATAATAAATGAACCTTTGAACTTTTAAACTCAAGAGATCATGTGCCTACTCTTTCCTTTTATTTAATGTTCATGTGAAATAAACAGTCAAAATTTAATGCAAAGAGGTTATGGCAAAAGGCTTTGAAAGGAATAAAAATAATTTCAAATCTTAACTAACTGTTGGAATTGCAAATACTAGAGAACCAGATATCGCCAATTGTTTACTTTGAAAAAGTTGGACAAAACAGGCTGGCATTAAGGAAAGTCTATCTAATTAAGGCATAAATTACAAGAGAAAATTTACTTGAAAGAGTTATAAAACAATGGGTTGTCCGCAGATATACTATTGTGGCCAACACTTGCTTCACAATTTGGGTAAGTTATTAAGTCTCCTAGAAGAATGCACAGAAAATAGCAGACATGAAAGAAGATAATATATGAAGATACTAGAGGATCCAATGCTGTCTTCTAAAGATCTAAAAAGATGAAGGAAAGATTTAAGTGTTGTCCAAATCATAACAAATTAGTTATATAATTAAAATCAATTTCTGATGGCTTAAGGACTGGCAAATATACAACTCTTCATAAAACTCTAGTTAGGCTACATCTGGAGTACTAAATTCAGTTTTGATTATTCCATTAGAGGAAGGATGATGATGCTTTGAAGACAGTGCAGAAGTGGCAGTCTTTTGTTCATGGATTAGAGGATATGTGCTATAAGGAGAGGCTGGACAAATTTGGAGTCTTGTTTTGGAGTGGCAGATACTGAGGAAAGATCTGATAGCAGTTTATAAGATTATGCTAGGCATAAATAGAATAGGCAGCCAGTATCTTTCTCCCAGGATCAAAATGTCTAATATAAAAGGGCATCCATTTAAGGCAAGAAGGGGTAAATTCAAAGGAGATGCACAGGCCATGTTTTGTTACACAGAGAATGTTGTGTTTGGAATGTAATTACCGGGTTGGTAGTGGAGGAAAATGGAGGAAAATATTTAAGAGGCTCTTAGATAGCCACATGAATATGCAGAAGATGGAGGGCTACCAACTTTTGTAGGCAGATGTAACTCATTTATTTAGGCTTTTAATTACTCGTTTAATTAGTTTGGCACAACATTGTGGGCTTGTTTCTGTGCTGTACTCCTCTAAATTCCATATTCCGGAGAACACAGATCTGAAGTAACTGACAGAGAACCAGATCTAATACTTTAAAAAATGGAATTATTGTGATCTGAAATATACTGCTAGAAGTAGATTTATGAATATCATTCAAATGGAATTGACACTGGAGAAATAAAGCACTTGAAAGGAAATATGAGATAAGATGAGGGAATGGGACAAGTTGAAAAGCAGTTTCATGGAACTGGCACAGACATGATGAAGCAGCTGGCCTCTTTCCATCTGTAACACTGTGATTCTCTCAGTTTGCAATGCCAATAGGAAGCCTTGTCTGTCACCTCTGAATATTAAAAACGTTCTGTTGTGCTCATAATACACCATTCACTAAACTGACACAAAATCAATGAACAAGGTATTCATGATCTGCAATCTATGGTATGCACACCATCAACATTGTAAACAAAGAAAATAGGGCAGATACATTAACTGAATCACTCAAAACACCCCATCATATCTGCTAAATTATATATATTTTGCGTAAATAAAGCTAATTACTTCAAAATTGTCTTTGAGCATTGCTGTTTAATTTACATACATTAATTTCTGTGATCCTAGCTGGGAGGATTTTAACTCAGTTTCCTTTTAAATATATTTCACAATGTATACTCCCAAAGTGTGACTTTCTAATTTAGTGTTCAGGTCCTCATACGTTACAAATGCCTGATTTGATGTGTAGCATATGCTTACAACAGAACACTAGAGAGACAGTGGGCTGGATTTGCCACCTATGTCAAGGTTGCAGGAAATCTCTGCTGGTGTGAACTCAGTTCATAACAATTGCCGAATGGCTGAGTTACATGCCCTGGTTTAACAGCATGCTGTCCTTGGTTGGTCCCTATTTTCATTAAAAGTATTGTGAGGAGCAATTGGTCCATAATGACAGACAAGGAAGCTCTTTATCTCAACAACAGTTCTATTTTTTTTTAATTAAGAAAATATACTTTATTCAAAAATAAAATTATGTACAATAAACCATTCAATGAATCTCAATCATTTAGAGACCTTTCCACTATATTCTATACATTTCCACCCTTTTTGCCACTCACGTGGTACTCTGTTGTTCCATCTTTACACACCATTGTTGAGGGATATTCTCCCCACCACCCAACCACTCCCACTACTGCAGGCGAAGAACCCTAAACTGTGGTCCTTCCCCACTGGGCTCTTGTGGTGGCTGTACCAAGTTTCAGTGAATCCCTCAGCACGTACTCCTGCAGCCGAGAATGTCGACAACATTCTCCCACAGACATCTCCACATGCTGGTAGACCATCAAGTTTTGGGCTGACCGAAGAGCGTCTTTTACTGAGTTGATGATCTGCCAGCAGCGCCAGATGTTGGTCTCCATGTGCATGTCCAGGGAACAGCCCATAGATCAGAGCTCTGTTATGCAGCTTCTGGGGATGAAGTGTGACACTAGCATTTTCATCCTCCTCCACACCTTCTCTGCGAACTCACAGTGTGCAAAGAGGTGGGTCACCGACTCCTCCTCTCTGCAGTCCTCCTGTGGGCAGCTGGGTGTGGAGACGATAGACACAAAACAGACTGGGCACCATGACCCAGAGAGTGAACCCAACCAGTCTCATACCGACAGGGGACGTGACCATCACACACCCCAATTACAGTTAGGGTGACCAACAAATACACAAGAAAATAACTGTATAACCCAAGCTAAAATGTAACAATAAATGAACTGGAACTTCCCACCATAATCCCACAAAAGCATTTTAACACTAGAACAATAAACAGTACTAGTCATTAGAAATGCAGGGGCAGGCTGTCGACCATGCCCCCACCCAGAATGTCACAGTATACCGCTGGGTAGCCATTTTCCTGTGTATCAACTATTCAGATTTTGAAAAGTTTTCAGAAATTATTCCTATTATCACGTCCTCTATACTCTATATATCAGACTTCAACCCTTGGTGTTCCTGTTTATCTCCCTGCAGCAATTGTTTCCAGTCCTCACCCTCCTTTTCTGCAATTCATTCCATCTGTCTCATTTTTTCTCTATTTGTTTCCATCTATCATCCACTTGCCACTATGTCACAGATCCAAACCCTCCCTTCCCATACCTCCTATCATCTTTCACCATTCCTCAGCCCACCAATCACATAGGACTTCTGCCACACTACTCCCACTCTCCTCTTAATATTGACAATTTTCTAATGTTCCCTCTAAGGTGTGCACGTGTGTGCATGCACACATCTTTTGCTACTAGCGGACAAAGGAATTTAAATTGTGCACAAAAGATTGCCACCCTCTACCTCATTGGCATGTTAAGTATATTTCATAATCATACACAATCACATTTCCTTTTCTGGTTTCTGATACAGATGGTGTTGACATCATTGAGTTTGTGATGATTTGTCTGCAGATTTTAGAACTGGCTTATTTATACTGTCTTTATGAAAGAAATGATTGATTCACTATGTTGAATTACAAAGAAGCAAAAGCTGTGTGAAGCGCAAAAGAACTGCTAATTCATTTAAATTGGAATGGCTTAATGAAACAGTAGAAACTGCTACATCGAGAGTTCAAGAGGTCAGGAATGTGCAGCTCTGAGAAATATTTATGAGCATTGCTAGCTGTTAAAATAAATATCTCTATATATAATATTCAGTGTGCACATGTTGTCATTGGGCAAAAACCCTGCACAGCACAAGATTTTTGCGCACACTGGCCATTACAAATTATCGGGAACAATGCTGTCTTCCCTCTCCACTGTCAGTCCTGATGCAGGATTTCAACCCAAAATGTCAACAATTCCTTCCTTCCCATAGGAGGGCCTGTTGAGTTCCTCCAGTAACATGTTTGTTATTCCCAATTCTAGCATCTACAGTACAGTCTCTTGTGTCTCTCAGGAAAGGAAACCTTTTCCAACCTAGGGGGATCTGTATCTAATAAAATAAGCAGTATCACCTTTCCAGCTCTTAGCTTCATCCCACCCCCTCCGGTCTTCTCCTATTATTTCGCATTTCCCCCTCCCCCCACTACTTTCCAATCTCTTACTATCTTTCCTTTCAGTTAGTCCTGACGAAGGGTCTCGGCCGGAAACGTCAACAACGCTTCTCCCTAAAGATGCTGCCTGGCCGGCTGTGTTCCACCAGCGTTTTGTTTGTGTTGTTGTTAGTATCACTCTGAGACTGAGAGCTATGGCATAATACAAACAAATGTAAATCTGCTATGGATTAAGCTCCATTAGACAGCTGATGGAACTAGTGACTACATAGGCATTGTGGAGATAAAATCCTGGCTTCACTCTGATAATGTATTTTATTGTGTGGCATCACAGCCATGATGAAGTTGACAGAATATGTATGAAAGCTCAAAAATAATTATCTTTGAAGCAATGTCGATCTTTGCCAGCCTCTGAATTGTACACCTCTGCTGACTGTAATCTCTGGAGCTTATATAACAATGATCACAGAAAACCTACAGCACAATACAAGCCCTTCGGCCTGCATTCCTATACCGAACATGTGCTTACATTAGAAATTACCTAGGGTTACCGATAGCCCTCTATTTTTCTCAGCTCCATGTACTATCCAGGAGTCTCTTAAAAGACCCTACTGTTTCAGCCTCCACCACCATCACCAGCAGCCCATTCCACACACACACCACTCTCTACATAAAAAAAACTTACCCCTGACATCTTCTCTGTATCTACTTCCAAGCACCTTAAAACTGTGCCCTCCCATTCAGCCCTGGGAAAAAGCCTCTGACTATCTGACTCTCCACACAATCAATAACTCTCATCACCTTATACTCCTCTGTCAGGTCACCTCTCATCCTCTGTCGCTCCAAGGAAAAAAGGCCAAGTTCACTTCACATTTTCTCATAAGGAATGCTCTCCAATCCAGGCAGCATCCCTGTAAATCTCCTCTGCACATTTTCTATAATGAGGGAACCAGAATTAAGTACTCCAAGTGGGGTCTGACTGGGGTCCTATATAGCTGTAACATTACCTCTCAGCTTGTGAACTTGATCACTTAGTTGATGAAGGCCAATGCACGGTATGCCTTCTTCACCACACAGTCAACCTGCGCAGCAGTTTTGAGTGTCTTATGGACTCCGACTCCAAGATCCCTCTGATCCTCCATACTTCCAAGAGTCTTACTATTGATACTATAGTTTGCCATCATATTTGACCAACCAAAATGAACCACACCGCACTTGCCTGGGTTATTCTCAGCTCAGTTTTGCATCCTATCAATGTCCCTCTCTAATCTATGACAGCCCTCCACACTATCCAACATGTGTGTCATCAGCAAATTTACTAACCTATCCACCCACTTCCTCATCCAGATCATTAATAAACATCATGTAGAAAAGGAGTCCCTGAACAGATTCCTGAGGCACCCCACTGGTCACCAACGCCATGCAAAATATGACTCATCTACAGCCACTCTTTGCCTTCTGTGGGCAAACCTATTCTGGATCCACAAAGCAAGGACCCCTTGGATTCCATGCCTCCTTACTTTCTCAATAAACCTTGCATGGGGTACCTTATCAAACGCATTGCTGAAATTCATATACACTACATCTACTGCTCTACCTTCATCAATGTGTTTAGTCACATCCTCAAGAAATTCAAACAAGCTCGTAAGGCATGACTTGCCTTTGACAAAGCTATGCTGACTATTCCTAATCATACTATACTTCTCCAAATGTTCATAAATTCTGCTTCTCAGGATATTCTCCATCAACTTACAAACCACTGAAATAAGACTGACTGACTTTAATTTCTTGGGCTATCTCTACTCCCTTTCTTGAATAACGGAACAACATTTGCAACCCTGTTATCCTCCAGAACTGCTTCTGTCCTCATTGAAGATGCAAAGATCATTGTCAGAGGCTCAGCAATCTCCTCCCTTGCCTCCCACAGTAGCCTGGGGTATATCTCACCTGGTCCTAGTGAGTTATCCATCTTGATGCTTTCCAAAAGCTCCAGCACATCCTTTTTTTTTGATGTCGATATGCTCAAGCTTTTCCATATGCGGTAAGTCCATCCCTACATTGCCAATGTCACTTTCCACAGTGAATACTGAAGCAAAGTATTCATTAGGTAGCTCTGCTATCTTCTTTGGTTCCATCCACACTTTTCCACTGCCACACTTGATTTGTCCTATTTACTTATGCCTTATCCTCTTGCTCTTCACATACTTGTAGAATGCCTTGGGGTTTTCTTTAATTCTGCTCACCAAGCCTTCTCATGGGCCCTTCTGGTTTTCCTAATTTCATTCTTAAGCTCCTTCCTGCTAGCCTTATAATCTTCTAGATCTCTATCATTACCTAGTTTTTGAACCTTTCATAAACTTTTCTTCTTGATTAGATTTTCAACACTTTGTACACCATGATACCTGTAACCTACCATTCTTTTCCTGTCTCATTGGAGTGTACCTATGAAGAATGCCATGCAAATATCCCCTGTATGTTTGCCACATTTCTGCCGTACATTTCCCTGAGAACATCTGTTTCCAATTTATGCTTCCAAGTTCCTGCCTAATAGCTTTATATTTCCCCTTACTCGAATTATACTTTCCTAACTTGTCTGATCCTCTTGCTCTCCAATGCTATGTAAAGGAGATAAAATTGTGATCACTATCTCCAAAATGCTGTCCAACTGAGATACCTGACACCTGACCAGATTCATTTCCCAACACCAGATCAAATACAGCTTCTCCTCTTGAGGGCTTATCGACATATTGTGTCAGGAACTCCACCCTCTCTAAATCTCTTGCTCTAGGGAGATGCCAATTGATGCATATGAATACTAATTTCTCCTGGTGAACAAAATTCCTCTCCCCCATTCCCCAATCTTCTCTCACCTTCTTTTCACCTGCCTATTACTTCCTTCGGGTTCTCTCCTCCATCCCACTTCCCTCTCCCGCTTGACCTTTCTCACCCACCTGACTTTACCTATCGCCTTCCAGCTAGCCTCTATCCGCTCACCCAACTTTTTATTCTGGCGTTTTTCCTTAACTTCTTGAAGAACGGTCTCAGCCCAAAACATCAACTGTTTATTTGTTTCCGTCAATGCTGCTTGACCTGTTGAATTTCTCCAGCATTTTGTATGTATTGCTTTGACTTTCCAGTATCTGCAGACTTTCTTGTGTTTGCAATGAGGCAATAATCATTGAGGCAGCTCATCCTACTCTTCTTGGACACTGACATAAGTGCACACAGAATTATAGGAAGGTTACTAGTGTGGCTGGAGCATTGGCTGATCAGCAGAAAGCAGAGAATGGGGATAAAGGGATCCTATTCTGGCTGGTGGCTGGTTACCAGTGGAGTTCCACGGGGTCGGTGTTGGGGCCGCTGCTTTTTACGATGTATGTCAATGATTTGGACCATGGGGTTAATAGATCTGTGGCTAAATTTGTCAATGATACAAACATAAGTGGAGGAGTTGGTAGTGTTGAGGAAACAGAGAGGCTTAGATAGTTTAGGGGAATGGGCAAAGAAGTAGCAAATGAAATATAATGTTGGAAAGTTTATGGTCATGCACTTTGATGGAAGAAATAAATGGGCACACTATTATTTAGATGGGGAGAGAATTCAAAATGCAGAGATGCAAAGGGTCTTGTGAGGCTTTGTACAAGATACCTTAAAGGTTAACCTCCAGGTTGAGTCAGTTGTGAAGAAGGCAAATGCAATGTTGGCATTCATTTCTAGAGGTATAGAATATAAGAGCAGAGATGTGATGTTGAGTCTCTATAAGGCACTCGCGAGACCACACCTGGTGTATTGTGTGCAGTTTTGGGTTCCTTATTTTAGAAAGGATATACCTGTACTGACTTTGTCGAGGGTTCAGAGAATATTCCCAAGAATGATTCCTGAAATGAAAGTGTTACCATATGAGGAATGTCTGGCAGCTCTTGGGTTGTATTCCCTGGAGATCAGGAGAATGAGGGGGGATCTCATAGAAACGTTCCAATGTTAAAAGGCCTGAACAGATTAGATATGGCAAAGTTATTTCCCATGGTAGGGGATTCTAGGACAAAAGGGCAAGACTTCAGGATTGAAGGACAGAGATGTGGAGAACTTTCTTTAGTCAGCTGGTGTAAATCTGTGGAATTTGTTGCCATGAGTGGCCGTGGAGGCCAAGTCATTGGGTGCATTTAAGGCAGAGATAGATAGGTTCTTGATTAGCCAGGGCATCAAAGCATCTGGTGTGAAGGCAGGGAAGTGGGGATCACTGGAAGAATGGGATCAGCCCATGATTGAATGACGGAGTAGACACGATGGACCAAATGACCTACTTCTGCTCCTATATCTTATAGTCTTATGGCCTTATAATATTGGGGAAATTAAAATCTCCCATCACAACAACCCTGTTATTATTTGTTGAGGAATCTGTCTAGCTATGTTCTTTTCGATGTCCCTGTTACTATTGGGACATCTATAAAAAACACCCAGTAGTGTTATTGACCCCTTCCTGTTTCTAACTTCCACTGACAGAGACACAGTAGACAATCCCTCCACGACTTCCTCCTTTTCTGAGCTGGGAGAACCCCTACAGCGCATCTTCAACATGAGCCTGGAGCAGAGAAGGGTACCCAGACAGTGGAAAGCATCCTGTATTGTCCCGGTACCGAAGAAACCGCACCAAAGGAGATGAATGACTTCAGACCTGTTGCTTTGACCTCACACGTGATGAAGACCGTGGAGCGGCTGATAATACAGAATCTGAGGCCACAAACCAGGCACGCCCGGGATCCTCTTCAGTTTGTGTATCAGGAGAAGGTGGGAGTGGAGGATGTTATTACGTACTTGCTGCACAAATCCCTCTCTTACCTGGACAGAGTCAGTGGTGCTGTGAGGATTACATTCCTGGACTTCTCTAGTGCCTTTAACACCATCCAGCCCAGGATCTTAAGGCACAAACTAACGGAGATGGGAGTAGACTCACACATGGTGGCTTGGATAACGGACTACTTGACAGACAGACCTCAGTATGTGCAGTTGGGAGACTGTAGGTCTGACACAGTGGTCAGGAGCACAGGAGCGCCGCAGGGGACCGTGCTCTCTCCGGTCCTGTTCACCCTGTACACATCAGACTTCCAATATAACTCGGAGTCCTGCCATGTGCAGAAGTTTGCTGATGACACGGCCATAGTGGGGTGTGTCAGGAATGGTCAGGAGGAAGAGTATAGGAAACTGATACAGGACTTTGTGATATGGTGCAACTCAAACTACTTGCGTCTCAACATCACCAAGACCAAGGAGATGGTGGTGGACTTCAGGAGATCTTGGCCTCATATGGAGCCAGTGACCATTAATGGAGAAAGTGTGGAGCAGGTTAAGACCTACAAGTATCTGGGAGTGCAGTTAGACGAGGAGCTAGACTGGACTGCCAACACAGAAGCCCTGTGCAGGAAAGCACAGAGTCGACTGTACTTCCTCAGAAGCCTGGAGTCATTCAATGTTTGTAGTGAGATGCTGAAGATGTTCTACCGGTCAGTTGTGGAGAGCGCCCTCTTCTTTGTGGTGGCGTGCTGGGGAGGCAGCATTAAGAAGAGGGACGCCTCACGTCTTAATAAGCTTATAAGGAAGGCGGGCTCTGTCATGGGCACAGAACTGGAGAGTATGACATCAGTGGCAGAGCGGAGGGCGCTGAGTAGGCTACGGTCAATCATGGAAAACCCTGAACATCCTCTGCACAGTACCATCCAGAGACAGAGAAGCAGCTTCAGCAGCAGGTTGCTGACAATGCAATGCTCCTCAGACAGGATGAAGAGATCATTACTCCCCAACGCCATTCAGCTCTACAATTCAACCACCAGGGGCAAGACATGTTAAAGTGCCGGGGTTAGGACTGAGCTTAAGTTACCACTCAATGCACTTTAGTAAACTATTTAAGAACTTTTTAAAAGCTATTTATTAATGCTTTTTGGGAGGGTGATTTTAGATGCATATCATATTTATACTGAGTTAAATACTGTATGTAATTAGTTTTGCTACAATAAGTGTATGGGACGCTGGAAAAATGTTGAATTTCCCCTTAGGGTTGAATAAAGTATCTATCTATCTATCTATCTGATACTATCACTGATCAGCAGTGCCACGCACCCACCTCTTTTGCCTCCATCCCTGTCCTTTCTGAAACATCTAAAACCTGGCACTCTAAGAAATCATTCCTGCTCCTGAGCCATCAACGTCTCTGTAATGGCCGCAACAATACAGGTCCAAGTACTGCTCCAAGCTGTAAGCTCATCTACTTTGTTCATGATACTCCTTGCATTAAAATAGACACATCTCAAACCCCCAGTCTGAGTGCATCATTCCTGCCTATCCTCCCTCTCACACTGTCTATAAGCTTTCTCAATTCATAAGCCAACCGTCCCTTCCTTCATCTCTTCAGTTTGCTTCCCACCCCCCATAAGCCTTAGCAAACCTCCCGGAAAGGATATAGATCCCCATCAGATTCAAGTGCAACCTGCCCTTTTTGTACAGGTCACACCTGCCACAGAAGAGGTCCCAATGATCCAGAAGTTTGAATCACTGCCCCATATTCCAATTCCTCAGCCACGTATTTATCCTCCACCTCACTCTATTCCTATACTCACTGTCACATGGCAGTAACCCCAATATTTCTACTTTTGAGATCTTGCTTCTCAACTTCCTTCCTAATTCCCTGTTGTCTGTTTTCAGGACCTCCTCCCTTTTCCTACCTACGTCATTGGTACCAATATGTGTCATGACCTCTGGTTGTTCTCCCTCCCACTGCAGGATATTGTGGACACAATCAGAAACATCCCGTACCCTGGTACCTGGGAGGCAAACTACCATTGGTGTTTCTTTCCTGTGTCCACAGAATTGCCTTTCTGACTCTCTCAATATAGAGTCCACTATCACTGATGCTATTCTCTTCCTTTTCCTACCCTTCTGAGCCATAAGACCAGACCTTGTGCCAGAGATGTGACCATTGTAGTTTCTCCCATATAGGTCGTCCCTCCCAGCAGTACTCAAACAGGAGTACTAATTGTTAGTGGGGGACAGCCACAGAAGTATTCTCAAGTATCTCACTCTTGCCCTTCTCTCTCCTGACGGTTACACACTTATCTGTCTCCCGAGGCCACGGTGTGATGACTTGCCTACAGCTCCTCTCTATCACCTCTTCACTTTCTCTGGCCAGACGAAGTTGCATCTCCAGTTCCCTAACACGGTCCCTTAGAAACTACAGCTCAACGCACCTGGCACAGATGTGGCCGTCCAGGAGGCTGGGAATCCCCCAAACATCCCACATCTGACACCCAGTACAGAACACTGACCTCGCAGACATACTTCCTAATCTTATTCTTCATATGTAACTTACCTCACCTCAACCTGTTATTGCCGAAGTCCTGTTCAGCTAAAGCCGTCCGTATTCTGTCACCCTCTACTCTGCCGCCAGCTCTTCCAACACCTGATCTATAAAGCTGCCTTCTTTTTAAATTCTTCCTGCCGGTCTAACTTACTGCTCAGTTGTGCCTTGATCAAACCATTGAAGAAAAAATGCACTCCCTTTAAATTCATTCTGCTGATCTAACTTGCTGACGTCCATTCACCTGCTCAGTCGTGCCTTGATCAAACCTTTATCATTAACCAGAAGCTCATTACTTCATCTAGGTCCTGGAACTCCCTCCCCAACAAAATTATAACAATATATTCATGTGAAAGAACACAGTGGCTCAAGACAGTGATGCACCACCAGTTTCTCGGGTGCAGTTGAAGATGGGTAAATAAGCTGATCTTCCCAGTAAGGCCCAAACAATGATAAAATGAAACAATAAATAATGTTGTACTGCATAACAGGTAGTAGCAATGCGATCAATGTTACACTACAACATCTTGGGTGGAGAGGGCATATAATATCTCAACTGGATTACTCTGTCGAGTTCTGTTGGTTTGGGTGGTCTTGTTGATGGTGAGTTAAGGGGACACAAGCAATGGCTGGAGTTTCTGTGAGTAATTCAGGAGGCACAGGATCAATGCATGCCAAAAAAGTAGTTTAAAAACAGAATGACTCAACTGTGATTGACATGGGAAGTCAAAGCCAAAATAAAAGCAAAATAGAGGGCAGATAATAGAGCACAAATTAATGGAAAGTTAGAAGATTGGGAAATGTTTAAAAACCAACAGAAGGCAACTAAGAAGCCACAAGAAGAGAAATGGTGAAAAATGAATTAGCTAATAATATCAAAGAGGACACCAATTTTTTAGCACATAAAGAGTAAAAGACAGATGAGATATCAGACCACTGGAAAATGATGCTGGAGAAGAAGTCATGGGGATAAGGAAAGGGTGGACAAACTGAATGAAGTATTTTGCATCAATCTTCACTGTAGAAGACACCAGAAGCGTAGCAGAAGTTTGAGAGTGTCGGGGGAAGAGTGAGTGCTGTTGCTATTACAAACACTTTGTATGAGGGAAAAGATGTTTGGGAAGCTGAATAGTCTGAAGTAGATAAGCCACATGGACCAGATGGACTACACCCAAGAGTTCAGAAAGAGGTAGATGAAGAGATTATGGAGGTATTAGAAATGACCTTTCAAGAATCACTATATTCTAGCATGGTTCTGGAGGACTGGAAAATTGCAAATCTCATTCTACTCTTCAAGAAGGAAGAGAGGCAGAAGAAATGAAATTATAGGCCAGTTAGCCTGTTCTCAGTGGCTGGGAAGATGGTGGAGTTGTTATTAAGGATGAGGTTTCAGGGTAGCTGAATACACATGATAAAATGGGCCAGAGTCAACATGTTTTCCTTGAGGGAAAATCTTACCTGAGTATATCTTTTGGACTTCTATGAGGGAATAAGAAGCAGGATAGACAAAAGAGTATCAGTGGATGCTCTGTACCTAGATTTTCAGATGGCCTTTGACAAGTTGCCACACATGAGGCTTTTTAGCAAGGTAAGAGTCCATGGTTTTACAGGACAGATAATAGCATAGATAGAGCATTGGCTGATTGGCAGGAAGCAAACAGCGGGAATAATGGGAACCTTTTCTGATTGGCTGCTGGTGGTAAGTGGTATTCTGCAGGCGTCTATGTCAGGACCGTTTCTTTTCACATTGTATGTCAGTGATTTGGATAACAGAATTATTGGCTTTGGGGCCAAGTTTGCAGATGATAACAAGATAGGTGGAAGGACAGGTAGTGTAGAGGAATCAATGAGGCTGCAGAAGGACTTAGATAGATTAGGATAATGGATAAAGAAGTGGCAGTGTTGGGAAGTGTATGAATATGCATTTTGGTAGAAAGAATAGACTATTTTCTAAATGGATACAAATTTCAAACATCTGAGGTACTTAAGGATTTGGGAATCCTCATGCAAGATTCCCTAAAGGTTAACTTGCAAGTTGAGTTGGTAATAAGGAACAGAAATGCACTGTTAGCATTCACTTTGAGAAGACTAGAATATAAAAATAAGCATGTAATGCTTAAACTTTATAAGGCACTGGTGAGGCCTCACTTAGAGTATTGTGAGCAGTTTTGTGTCTAGTATTGAAGGAAAGATAGGCTGACATTAGAGATGGTTCAAAGGAATTCATGAAAATAATTCTGGTGTTGAAATGCTTATCATATGAGGAGTGTTTGGTGGCTCTGGGCCTATGCTCACTGGAATTTAGAAGAATCAGGGTGGAATCTCAATGAAACCTAGTGAATTTTGAACAGCGTAGATGGAATGGATGTGGAGAGGCTGTTTCCTATAGCAGAAACAGGATTAGAAGGCACAGCCTCAGAATAGAGAGATGTCCATTTAGATTGGAGATGATGAGGAGTATTTTCAGCCTGAGGGTTTTGAATTTGTGGAATTGGTTGTTAAAGGTGGCTCTGGAGGCCAGGTCAGTGGGTGTATTTAAGGCAGAAGTTGATGCATGCTTGATACGTCAGGGCATGAAAAGTTACAGGGAGAAAGCAGGTGACTGGTGTTGAGACAGAAATGGGTCAGCCATGATCTAATGGCGGAGCCAGCTCAGTGGGCTGAATGGCATAAGCCCGCTTCAATGTCTTATGGTCTTATGAGTTCTTAAGTTTACAGTATGAAATTGAAGTAGCATTGTAAATCCAGAAATTCTCAACATTTTAGGAATGGATGAATATACAAGAAGCAATTTGACTTTCAACTAGTTCTTCAAACATCTACTGTACTGAATTAATAATGGGAAATAACGGGAGTCCTGGTAAAATTGTAAATTTGTTTCTTATTATCCCATGTACCAGTGAAAAGCTTTGTTTTCCAGAACATGCTATCGATACACATCAAACCATTACAGCTGTGCATTAAAGCTACACAAGGAAAACAACAGAATACACAACTATGCATTACTGCCACAGTAAAAGTGCACTGCAGATAGACTAAAAACTGCAAGGCTAAAATTAAGTAGATTATGAGGTCAAGAATCCATCTTATCATGATTTTGAACCATTCTAATAACAGCAGGATTGAAGACATCCTGGTAGTTCTTGTACCTTCTGTAGAATGGGAAGGCAAAGAATAGGCAATGTCTGGGCTGGGTGAGGTCTTTGTTTATGTTGACTGCTTACTGAGATATTGAGACAAGCAGATGGAGTCCATTGAATGGAGGTTAGTTTCGGTACTGTGTTGAGCGGTCCACACTCGTACTTTCCTGTGGAGTCAGGCACAGCTGTGATGCTTCCTGATATAGATACACTCTTATAGTGTATCTATAAAAACTGAGATTTCCAGGCTCAAATTTTCAGTGTTTTTAATGTATCGGTGATCATCATACCATCATTTTTTATTGGATATATAAAGAAGAGAACAGAACTGAAGAAGAGCTAAAATGCATAAGGCATAGTTCATAGTAGCAGAGTCCCTGAAGAACAGATTCAGGTTAGGGAGACTGAATTTAATTCATCTATCGCTTTCTTGCCTCTGTACTTCTGGCTTAACATGGTGCTGCCAAATACATGTGGCAGCTTACTGCAGTGGTCCCTAACCTTCGGGCCACAGACCGATACCAGGCTGCGAAGCATACAGGGGTTCACCAGTAGGTGGAATGCACCCAGCACATCTTTAAGAAAAAAGCCAAAATAAACAAGCTAATTAACAGCTAGCTACCGCTGCACCCCTGCATGCTTCGCGGTCTGGTATCAGTCCGTGGCCTGGAGGTTGGGGACCACTGGCTTACTGGTTGTTCGAAAGCAAACAAATTGGTTTATAAACATTACTAGTAACACTTCTTTTGAAGTAAATTGCGGTAAACTATCACCACAAACAATGAAGAGGCGAGCAAAGACAAAGAGAACTTGAGAAATGTGTCCTGCTGGTGAGCTGCAAAATCTACACACTTGGAGCTGAAGCCAGGCTGGTTGTAGTGAACTATTCGGGGAGTAGGAGATGAGGCAGGGGAGTGCCGATGCCCATCAAACTAACCCGGGTGCAAGGGTGGATCACTCTAAACGCCAAACCGATTTGGAGAGCTCAAGAACTTCTTCTTCAACAGTGAAATCTGTGCCTGGAGCAATTTGCCACAGCGGAGTCCACGTGCTAATACAAGTTATGATCTGCTGTTTGGACAATTTAAATGCCTACCCAGATAGACTGGGGCTCATTTCTTCATGATACAAAGGCTATGAGATTGACCCAGCTGCTATGCTTTGTGTTGGTGAACTTTGCAGCAATTTTCCCCACTAATATGATGAACTGAATACTGAGGCTTTGGGCCTACTCTGGGCTGCTCTGAAGATTTGGATCTAAGGACTCAGTTTAGTTCAGAATGCTGTTGGTGGTACTCATTTCTATTGTTTACATGATTTGTGTTTTTTTTTCAAAACTGCTCACAGTACTCCAAGTGCAGTCTGACCAATGCCTTATAAATACTCAGCATCTCATCCTTGCTCTCATATTCTTTTCCTCCTGACATAAATACTAACATTGTATTTCCCATCCTTACCACAACCATAAGCTGCAAGTTAACCTTTAGGGGATGTTGCACAAGGACACCCAAGCCCCTTTGCCTTTCAAATTTTTGAATGTTCTCCCTATTTGGAAAAGAGTCTACATCTTTATTGCTTCTACCAAAGTACATGACCACACACTTACACTATATTCTATCTGCCACATCTTTGCACATTATTCTAATCTGTACAAGTCCTGCAGACTCACTGATACTTCAAAACTACTTGCCCCTACACCTATCTTTGCATTGTCTGCAAACTTGTTCACAAAGCCATCAATCTGTCATCTAAATCATTGACATATAATACGACAAGTAGAGGTACCAACACCAAACCCTGTTGAACACCATTAATCATTGGCAGCTATCCAGAAAAGGCCCTCTTTATTCTCACTGTTTGCCTCCTGCCAATCAGCCCATCTATTATCCATGTAAGCATCCTTCCGGTAATACCATGGACTGTTATCTTGTTTAACAGCCACCCCTGTGGCACCTTGTCAAAGGCCTTATGAAAATCCAGGTAAATATTCACTGACTCTCCTTTGTCTATCCTGCCTGCTATTTCCTCAAAAAATTCCAACAGACTTGTCAGGCAAGATTTCCCCTTAAGAAAATCATGCTGACTTTGGTCTATTTTATTTTTCACCTCCTAGTACCAAGATACTTAACGACGGACTCCAACATCTTCCAAACCACTGAAGTCAGGCTAACTGGCCTATAGTTCCCTTTCTTCTCCATGCCCCCCCCCCCCCACCAACTTCACCCTTTCTTAAAGAGTGGAGCAATATTTATAATTTTCCAGTTCTCTGAAACTATTCCAAAACCTATAGTTTCTTGAAAGATCACTACAAATGCATCTACAATCTCTTCAGCAACCTATTCAGAACCAGGGGGTATAGTCCATTGGGTCTAGGTGACCTATCTACTTTCAGATTTGTCATCTTTCCTAGTACCTTATCCTCAGCAATAGCAATTATACTCACTTCTACCCCTGACACTCTCAACATTCTGGCATACTTCTGGTTACTTCCACAGTGAAGACTAATGCAAAATGCACATTAAGTTTTCCCACTATTTTTTGTCCCCCAGTACTACCTTTGCAGCATAATTTTTCAGTGGCCCAATATTCACCATTGTATCTCTTTTATTCTTTATAGATTAGAGAAGATTTTAGGTATCCTTGCTTATATTATTGGCTAGCTTCCCTTCATGCTTCATCACTTCTCTCCTTACTTGTTTTTATTTTTGTTTTACATAGGATTTACACATACAAAAACAGGTACACATGTCTTCAATTTTGATGCAAGAGTTCTACGTGACTCCATTTGTCCACCCCACCCCCCATCCCTTCCCACTGATCTCCCTCCTGGCACTTATCCTTGTAAGTGGAACAAGTGCTACACCTGCCCTTACTCTTCCTCCCTCACCACTATTTAGGGCCTCAGACAGTCCTTCCAGGTGAGGCGACACTTCACCTCTGAGTTGGCTGGTGTGGTATACTGCGTCCGGTGCCCCCAGTGTGGTCTTTTACACATTGGTGAGACCCGACGCAGACTGGGTGACCGTTTCACTGAACACCTACGCTCTGTCCGACAGAGAAAGCAGGATCTCCCAGTGTCCACACATTTTAATTCCCCATTCCATTCCCATTCTGATATGTCTATCCATGGCCTCCTCTACTGTCAAACTGAATCCAAACAACACCTTATACACTGGCTAGATAGCCTCTAACCTGATGGCATGAACATTAACTTCTCTAACTTCCGTTAATGGTCCTCCTCCCCTTCTTACCCCATCCCTGATATATTTAGCATTTTTCCTCCCTCCTCTTTTTTTTCTCTCTCTGCCCATCACTCTCCCTGTTCTCTATCTCCCTCTGGTGCTCCCCTCCCCCTCTCTTTCTCCCTAGACCTCCCGTCCCATGATCCTTTCCTTTCTCCAGCTCTGTATTCCTTTTGCCAATCACATTTCTAGCTCTCAGCTTCACCCCACCCCCTCCGATCTTCTCCTATCATTTTGCATTTCCCCCTCCCCCCACTACTATCAACTCTCTTACTATCTTTCCTTTCAGTTAGTCCTGACGAAGGGTCTCGGCCCAAAACGTCGACAGTGCTACTCCCTGTAGATGCTGCCTAGCCTGCTGTGTTCCACCGGCAATGATGATGACAATTCATGAAATGCATCAACTTACATGTGCTTTGTGATCAGCAGCTGTGAAGAACAAAGAGACTGAATCCCTTTTCAGGTGACATTCACAAATTAGAGCAAGCTAAATATTCAGCTGAAAGGCCAGCCTCCAAACTTTAGAATAGTAATTGCAGAGGATTTTGCTTAACAAAGGAATGGTAGCTCTCTGTTTTATATGTAATTGTACGGCAAAATACAGCTACTGTGGTTTATTTCCATATATAAAATGAATGAAATGGTGAACAGATCGTGTTAACTTAGTGAGTCAGCAATTGGAATTGAGCTATTTGACTTCAGTGCAAGACTTCTATAGAGCATTGCTGTTTATGGAAGTTCTATGCCAGCATCAAAAGTGATGAGATAATTGGAAGTTCTTCAATCGGCCATTAACCTTTCTGCTCCGGTGAGCATTTTAAATTCTGATTCTGACTCCCTGCTGACAGTTCATGGGGAATTTGTGAAACAACGATTTCAAAAGCACATTTATAAATGAGCAAATAGCAAGTTAATTTAATCCGTATGTCAGGATCATCTACAGAGACTTTGTTGCCTATTGTCTGAGAAGGAGGCAAATCTAGGAGAAACACATTTACATTTATCCATCATTGGTAATGACACTGCTGCAGTTTTTGGAACCATACTTTAAAAGAAGATCAAAGCTTGAGGAAGTGCAGAGAGGATTTACTTGTCTGACACTCAGGATGAGGGTCTTGAGCTATGCTGAGATTCTGGAGAGGTAGTTGTTCTTAGGACAAAAAATGTTCATAGTAGACTTAATGAAGGTAATTACCACTATTATGAGGACTTTAGATAAAGATGGTAAGCAAAACAGAAAAACAAATCAGATCATACAAACTTATGATAGCACACAAAATAATCTGATGGGAGAAAGATAAACATTTGCCACAGTGGCTGATAAAGAAATTTAGTTTGATTCTGGCATTCTGAAATTTTTCTGTGGAGCTTGCATGCTTTTCCTGTGACTGCATAATTTTTTCCCCAGATACCCCATTTTCTTTCCATATTACCAAGCTATGTTTTAATTGTCCACTGTAAGGTAGCCACAACATGTAAATGAGTGGTAGAAACCGGGGGATTTTATAATAATAGTAATAATGAATACTTTATTGATCCAGAGAGAGAAAATCTTTTGTTACAACAACAACATTTAAAAAAACACTTAACAGTGTGCATACTTAACTAAAAATTAAGCAGAGAATAATAACATGCACAATTATAATTTAGTGATGTGCAATAACTTGCAATCATGTGCAATAATAATGTACAAAATAATAAACCAGGGTCTACCTTCCTACAATGTATGTTTTCCTGTTGCAAGGAGATGAACTATTGACGTACGCTAATTGTATTTGGTAGGAAAGATTTTCCGTAACAATCCTTGTGACAGTGGAGCTGAATGAATCTGTTCACATGGGTGTTTCACTGCTTGTTCATGGACAGCATGTACCAGCCAGTTTGTCCATAATGGGTAACAATTTGTTTAGTGACCTCCTCTCCACCACTCTCTCAAAAGAGTTTGGGTTGTAGCCAAGGACAGATCCCACCTTTTTGATGAGTTTATTTAGTCTTTTTGCATTGGATGGGAAGAGTGAAATAGGATTAGTATAAATGGATCATTGATGATCACTGTGGATTAGTGGATTAAAGGACTTATTTCTATGCTTATATGACAATGAATTTATGGTTTCCTGACTCTAGTAATAGTGTGAGGTGTTGCAATCTGAAATAACTGACTTAATGACTAGTAAAAATAGATACAATATTGCCAAAAAGCAATTAGATAAATAATTTCAGGAAATAAATATTTGTTGAGGTTTGGAAGACAAAAAACAAATTGCATTAATTTTAACATGAGGGATTCTGCAGATCTCACACATGAACATACACATGAAGGGTCTCAACCTGAAATGTTAACTGTTTTTTCTTCTCCATAGATACTGCCTGACCTACTGACAATTTTTGTGTGCCAACACTTTTTTGTGTGTTGAATTGAATAGGATTAATTGGAGGGCTTTTCAAAGAGCAAACACAGTGAAAATGGATTCTGCTTTTGTTTATGAGAATATATCAGATATAATGGATAGGTATCCAATTTTCAAAGCTTTGAAGTACCCAGAAAATCACTATCGAATTTCACAAGTTAAGATCACATTTTTCTGAGGATATTAATGATGATGACAGTTCCGAATTCATAGTCCATAAATAGAAAACAGAGTTGCTCAGGTTGAACCAACAGTGTTTATGATGACTAGGCTGGCTTGCTGGACCATTCCTGATAACAGCAACACAGATTGATGATCAAAACACTATCAAAGAGAGGAGCAGACTAATGGAGGGAAGGCTCACTTGTTGAAAGATCATTGGTGAGGTATTAATGGATTTACAACACCTTTCAGCTGTACTGTTGTTTTTCTGATGTTACCCACAAACATCAATTTATTGATTTCGTAACACTATAGCCACCATTTGCAAGGAGCTAACTTCATTATTCAATTCTTAATCCAATGCCATAACATTTCAGCTAATGTATTCTGAGACTCATAACAACTCACATATGATACTGAAAGGAAGGCAAGGTGCTTGGAGCCAAGCTCAATGGAAGCATTGACCCTTGCAAGGAAAAAACCCTGCGAGAAGCTAATTTAAAATATTGTGCAGTGAGAGGAGCGCTTTTGATCTTCTAATGCCTGTATACTTGTCAGACAAATTCTATGATTTCTCAGGAACTTACAAGCAGCTAAAGGTGACATTGAACAGCACCTCCTTAAACACAATCATTGTCTGATCATTTAACCCTGTCCATTCTATTCACACATATTCACAGACCTATTGTAATCCCCAGTAGTTTTTGTTTTTGTTCTAAGCTTACATGAATACAAGAAAATAGGAGTAACAGCAGGTCACTTGGCTCCTCAAGCCTGCCCTGGATAGCTTGCGATATTATAACCTCTCTCAATGCCACACCTAATTCTTATCTCATTTCCTCAGACTAAAGGGATTGGGTTGGAGGTTGAATTACATACTGTGTGCTGCTCAGACATAATGTCTCCTGCTCTCCATTTCTTGATCATTGTTAGAGATATAGAGTTATCTTTTCCAAGAACCAACCATAGATGGGTCAAAATAGAAAATGTGGATTGCATTAACAGATATGAATTCAGCATGCTTGCAGAAATGACTGTTCATTGATATGAAACAACAAAATACTTGCTGTGGATTTTCTCCTGTATTTGCCACAACCATTTTAGAGATTTTCTTACAATGATTATGAATAGCCTAGATGGCCATTTAGAAAAAATCTATGATAACATAATGTTCTTCAACATTTCATTTTTAACGTGTTGTTAACAAATCTTCTTGAACAAAACCATGTGTCCATAATCTAGTTTTTGAAGCATTAAGTGCAAATAACAGAAATCCAATGAGAGGTTGACAATCTGGAGGTCCTCAACATAATAGGCTACCTCAGTAAAGAGACAAGCAGAGTTGGAATTTCAGATCAAGAATACGAATCAGAACTTGAAAATTATGTGAAAGCAAACATGTTGTAAACTGTAGAGAGGGAGAGGATGCAGGGAACTGAGAAAATGCCTGTGATCTGATTTCAAGAAAAAAATGATTGTAGAATCTCAGACAGTAGAAAAAAAAATGGAATTGAACAAAAATGGACAGGCACACACTTGAAACGATGGTGAGAAGAAGGTTAGCTACCTGAAAATGTTGAAGTCCCTAAAACTACATAGACCAGGGGGAAGGTTTTCCACTCTTCCTCAATATTGGGTATCACCGGGATAATACAGAATGCTAAGGATCTTGAGAGCTGTGTCAGCTGTGACTATAAATTGATTTGCTGGGGTGATTGGAAGGCCAGCATAGACATTGTGGATTGAAATGAGTTGTTTTGTAAATCAGAAGGTGTATTTGGTTTATCCAGAAAAGAAAAGACAACATTATGAGCTCCAAGTGCAGTACACTAAATTAGAAGGACAAGTGAAAATCTGCTTCAACTGAAAGGGCTTTTGGGGACCCTGATCGATGGGAAAAGAGGAGGTAACCTCTCCCTTGTTGACAGCCAACTCCAACTCAACCATAAGGGATGCCGCACACCTCGGTCTTCTATCCTTTTCTGATCCCTTCATTGCTCTTTCTCTCTGTGACTTATAACACATATTTTCTCCTTTTTTTCTAATTATGATACATGATGGGAAACATCAACTCTTTCTCACCTTCTTAATGCTGCTTGACTTCCTCTCGGCATGTTCTGCTTTTGCTCTGTTCAATATTTTAACCTGGTATGTACCGAGATGGAGTGTGCTTTATATGAAAATAGAGACAATGACATATACTTATGCTAAAACTTATTCTTGTCAGGGTGGGAAAAAGCTAATATGAGAACTTCGAGCAAAAATGTTAAGGATTACTTGAACAAGCGTTTCAGAAAATGCTTTTTTCTTGTTTTTAGAATAAATGAATGTTTTAAAAACATGGAAGCAATCTATTTTTAATCTAAATTAAACATATCTGCCCTTTACCAGTCGTAGGACCAGAAATGTCTCTCTGGATTAGCAAAAGATTAAAGGTATTTATTGGCTCCTGAAAGAAGACAATAAGCATTCTTTCAATCTGAATCAGACAAAACACTATTTACTAAAGAGCTGTCAAATTCAATAAATCCTGCAGTGCTTGATAATTAGATGTTACTGTTCAATGATGCTGAACACCTTTACAATCCTACTCTTTTTATTCCTAGTTCAGTTGGTTTTGTACAATGATGTATGGCATTCTCGTGGTTTACATGGTCAGTCTACATTAACACAAGAGATTCTATTGATGCTGGAAATATTAAGCAACAGAAACAAAAAGCTCGAAAAATACTCAGAAAGCCAGGCAGCAACTGTGGAAGTTTTCAGGTTCATCTTTACAGTTGAGATGCTTCATCAGGTCCTTATGAAGGGTCTCGGATAGAAACCTTAACTGTTTCAGATTCAGATTGTTCCCCTCCAGAAATACTACCTGACTTGCTGAGTTCCTCCAGCATTTTGTGTCTGTCAGTCTATGTTTTTCTGGATGTTATTTTACATTCACACTCATAAAATAATCGAACGAGTTGTTTGAAATTTGCAGTAAATGATAGTAATGCAACAGAGAAAACTTAGTTACTGTCTGGATAATGATAAACCAACTTATCAATACATCAGGTAGATATCTCTGAGCTTTAAAGTTATTTTGGTTTTTAAAAAATTGAGAGAAATATTGGCAAGTATTGATCTTGCCACCAAAGGACTCTTCATTTTTATAATCTAAAGCTCTGATATCAACAACTCAGATAAAAAACAGTTTGAAAATATCCTCCACTGCAATTATCTATTCCTTCATCTGCAAAATGGTCTAGTCTGCTTTCTAATTATTCCATATACCATATTCCATATATCAGCAGTTATTGCTTGCAAAGCTGGTATCTATGGTTCACTTTTACTTATTCATAAGTGGTAGTACACCTTTTCCTTGAAGTACTGCAGCTGATCTGGAGAAGATGCTTTGTCAATTCTAATTATGTTGACTTAGTTAACAATTAAGCAATGGTCATATACATTCAAGTTGGCTTGCAGGAGATTAAGGATGGAACTCCAAGTGATGGTGTTTCCAGGGACTTGTTTCTCTGTTGTTCTGAGCAGTGAATATTTTTGGCTACAGCTGAAGAAGGTTTTCAAATCGCATCTGCATTTTTGACGGTATAACACTGTAAACTAGCTGTACACTGTCCCATGCAGAGTACACACAGAGCTCTCATACTATAGTAACTTCTACTTTACAAAAAGACCACTGGACAATTTGATGGCCAAAAGAGCAACTTTATCTGGGACGGCAAATGATATTTACAATACAGAGGCTTCCAGGTACCTCATGTGGCCTGGGTGGAGGAACTATATACAATGCATACTGGGAGTAAAAAGAGCAGAAGTAAAGACCCCACCAACCCCGGACCCCACCTCTTTCTACCAACAGCTACCAACAGCTAATAATAACGGTATAATTAACTTACTTTTAATAATACTCACATTACAACAAATACCATGGTGGTGTTGGAAGTAAGTAGTTACTATATAGACTTAAGTTAGCATGGAAACAGGTCCTTTGGCCCATCGTTCATGCTGACCATTTACATTAATCCTACATTACTCCCAGTTTTATTTTCTGCACATTACCATGAGCTACCCTAAGATTCAACCACTTGCCTACATTTGAGAGGCAAGTTACAGTGTACACTTAATTTAATTTAATTTTATTTATGGATACAGCATGGAATGTGTCCTTCCAGCCCAATGAGCTGTGTGGCACAGTAATCCACCTATTTGAGACTAGCATAATCAGAAGGCAATTTGCAAAGATCTATTATCCCACTAACCTGAATGTCTTTGGATTGTGGGAGGAAATTGGAGTACCTAGAAGAAACTTATTTGGTCAGAGGGAGAACATACAAACTCACTACAGACAGCACATGGATTGTACCCTGAACTTCAGAACACCCTGAGCTGTAATAGCATCGCATTAGTCACTACCATGGTGCCATGGTAACCAATGAAACAAGATGGTCTTTGGAATGTGTGAGGAAACTGGAACATCCAGAAGAAATTCACTCTGTAAAAGGGAGAATGTGAAAACACCACACAGGCAGTACCCACGGTAGAATTAAGCCCAGGTCTCCTCCGGTGCTGTGATGCAAAGGCTCCACAAGTTGCACCACTGTGCCATCCACCTGATACATCTGTCCAAATTTCCATGCACACTGGTTCATCCATCCACTTAGTAACCTATTAAACCATAGCTTCATCAGTCTTGCTTCACAATCAATCAGCTAACTCAATCAATCAACAAAAGGAACATGGGTTTAACTACTCCCCTTTGAGAATGCCAAATGATATGTCTAGACTGGACCTTTGAATTTTACTCTGGGCCAAAAACATATTTGTGTATGATTATAACATCTACAAAGAACATATATTGGTTCTAATCACCAATTGTTTCATACAATATTCTATTTTGTCTTCGCAGATTCCACCCTGCCCCACAGATCTAACATCCTCTCATGTAAGGGAGTTGTTTGAAGTTCTTTTACTAGATCAATTCCTAAACTAACCTTTTCATTGGCCCAACATATGTTGGGCACTGAAGCATAAAATCAGCAGCTGCCTGTGCAATCCATTTAAATACGCTTTTATTTCATTGTACACCCTCCATCAACAGTACTAAACCATTTCAGGCAAGACTCCAGCTCTGCTGACAAGAGGGAGTAGATAGATTCCTATGATTTTCATCTTCAGTAGCTTCATGGCGGACTGCATCTATTATCATATTAAATCAAGGTTGGCAAAAAGTACTCCTGAATGAAGCCAAGTTGGTTTCATGTAATCGTTACTTCAGACAGCATTTCAGCAGTCATTTGTGTCTATGATCAGAAACAAAGTTATTATGTTATTATGATGATTATAAATTAAGTAACAGATTTATAAAACAGACAATATGTGACATATTAATTCTCACTGGTTGTCTTCTCTTTATGCTCTTGTCAATCAAAAATCAATGAACATCTTGCACTTGTGTAGCAGTCTGATTGATGACTTTGCATTGCTCAAGATCCTGGTGTAATCTTCCTTATAATGGTCATTTCTGTTGTTAGATGTGCCATTAAAAGCAACTTGTATTATATTTACAGTCTCTTTTCCCTCAATGGTGGAGTTGTCTTACCTCCACAGTTCATGAGTTGGAAGATGATGATACACAAGTTAGCAGCAGTCTCTCTGTGTCCAAGCAATGCTATAATTGTTTGAGCCTTATATCTTTTTTACAATTGCAAGACTTTGCTGGATATTAAGAGTATCTACTAGTGCAGGTCTACCCCATCAGTAAGTTGCTGCATACTTTGTTGTCGCCTCAATTTGTTGCGTACTGTTGTTGTGCGGAGCCAGTGCGCGGTTCAACAGTGCAAATGATTGTCTTGTAATCCCCGATGGTGGGTGAGCTTCATTGCCTCCAATGTTGAGCTGCCCAGGAGAGAAAACACCAATGCAGAGGCCTCTAAGGGTTTACTGGAAAACTAGGTTGGGAGCTACCTCCTCCCATCGGTGCTGCTGTTCACAGTTTGTTCAGTCCTACCTTTCAGTGTTCACTCGGTAGAAGGTAGCTGGACCAGGGCAACATCCCATGCACCATCAATCTACCGGCCATGCCAGTCAGGGACTAGGGCCATACCAACTTTTTCGTGACTCTATGTTCTTCTGCTATCATAATTTTGTGTTATACGTGATACGTGCTGTGTCAAGCCCAGTCAAGTTTATTGTAATTTAACTACATACATGAATATAATGTATATAACCATATAATATATAGAGAAATTGAACAACATTTATTTGAACTGGAGTGCAAAGCACATAACACACAAAACTAATGATAACTTATGGAGGTACAGGTAAAATCAACAGATGATTCGCACATAAATAGCAAACTGAAGTTTATTAATTTTAACTACTGGAAGGTATGAAACAGATTAACCTGTGTCACGGTAAGGCCGGGAGTTCAGAGGCCGAATGCTCCAGGGGAAGGAACTATTGTTCATCCTGACCATTCTTGTTTTTAAGCATCATAGTTATTTCTTCAGTGGTTTGAGCGGGGCACAGCTGAGCAAACACATGCAGGATGGTTAGTGAGAACAGCGGGAAGAGTTTAAAAAGAAGATAGATTTGTAGGCCTCTGTTAGTCTTGATAGACCATGGATTTGCTGAACAGTTAACTGCCGGTTAACTGTCGGCTAACTATTACTTGGATTGCACTACCTGTATGTATAATCTATATTTTCATTTATATTTATCATCTGTTATGAGCAGAGAGACAACATCTGCTGGAAGTAAATACCTTGTATGTGCACAGGTACTTGGCGATTAAAGTCTGATTCTGATTCTGATTTGCACCTTGGGAAGTCTCCAGGGCGCAAGCCTAGGCTTGGTTTTTTTAAATGGAAGACCGGCAGTTGCCCAAGCTGCAAGTCTCCCCTCTCCTCGCCACCAATGTTGTCCAAGGGAAGGGCATTAGGACCCCTACTGCTTGGCACCAGTGTCGTCGCAGAGCAATGTGTGGTTAAGTGCTTTGCTCAAGGACACATACGCAAGCCTCAGCCAAGGCTCGAACTAACGACCTTCAGGTAACTAGATGAACGCCTTAACCACTTGGCCATGCACCACACAGAGTGGGCGTCAGAGGAACAGGCATTGGAGTAGAGGGAGACAGTGTAGGAAGGCTTTGGCTCAACAGGGCTTCAGCAATAAAGGTCAAGAAGAGGTAGGTTATCTGTTTAGAATACAGACAAAGTATGTGTGCGAGGTCAGTTTTCTGTGCTTGGTGTCAGATGTGGGAGGTCCTGGAGACTTCCAGCCTCCTTGAGGGCCACATCTGCACCAGGTGTGTTGAGCTGCAGCTCCTTAGAGACCGTGTTAGGGACTTGAGATGTAGCTCAATGACCAACTGGTCAGGGAGAGTGAGGAGGTGACAGAGAGGAGCTATAGGCAGGTCGTCACTCCAGGACCCCAGGAGACTGAGAAGTGAGCAACAGTCAGGAGAGGGAAGGGAAAAAGTCAGATACTAGAGAGTACCCCAGTGGCTATCCCCCTTATCAATAAATACTCCTGTTTGAGTTTAGTTGGGGGGGATGGCCTACCTGGGGGAAGCAACAGTGGTCACACCTCTGGCACACAGTCTGGCCCTGTGGCTCAGAAGGGTAGGGAAAGGAAGAGGATGACAGCAGTGATAGAGGACTCTATTGTTAGGGGTCAGACAGGCGATTCTGTGGACTCAGGAGAGGAATGTGAATGGTAGTTTGCCTCCCAGGTGCCAGGTCTGTGATGTTCCTGATCGCATCCACGATATCTTGAAGTGGGAAGGAGAACAGCCAGAGGTCATAGTACATATAGGTACCAACAATATAGGCAGGAAAAGGGAGGAGGTCCTAAAAACAGAATACAGGGGTTCCGGTGACGTCATTGTTGAGAATGGCTGCTTAAGTCACTAGCTCCTCTGGAAAAACGTGTATTAAGCCCCGTTAACCCATCAAATATAATATTTTTCAAAGAATATTTGAACTGAAATGAGGGGCAAGAATGGGGAGAAGAAATGGAAATAAAAAAAGTAACACTGCAGAGCCTGCGGCCAAGAGGAGTGCAGTGAGTGGCTCTCCAACCCGACCGCGTGCGAGCGAGATGGCTGCTGGGCCTCGTTCAGGTGAAGTGGCAAATATCTTTGAAATCCTGAAAGAAATGATGGAGGTCCAGAAAGATATAAAGCAGCAGCTCCATGATGTTAAATCAGAGCTCGCCAGCGTGAATCAAAAAATAGCAGTGGCAGAGACTCGAATTGAGAAGGTAGAAGATCGTGTTCAAAACATGACACAGATACTGAGCAAGACAATAAAAATAATACATCACCAAGAAGATAAACTGCTTGACCTGGACGGAAGATCACGGTGGAAAAATATCAGAATCTCCAACGTTCCCGAAAGAGCGGAGGGCTCGTCTATGACGGATTTTTCAGAAAGTTACTTCGGGATGTGCTGAATCTTCCCCCGGCTATGAAGCTGGAAGTCAAAAGAGCCCACCACGTGTTAGTCCCAAAACCTACCCAGGATAGAAAGCCATGCTCAATAATAATTAAATTCCTTCGGTACTGCACCAAGGTGGAGATTCTACGAAGGGCCTGGGCTAAGAAGAGTGTGTTTTTAGAAGATAAATGAGTATACTTCGACCAATATTACCCCCCCCCCCTGCCGTCCTCCAGAAACGCAAAGAATACTCCGAAGTAAAGCGAGTACTAAAGCAAACTAAGATTAGATTTTAAACTCCATACCCTGCTAAACTCCGTGTGTTTTATGACAACGGGACGCGGTTGTACCAGACAGTAGAAAAGGTGACTACAGACATGAAGGCCAGAGGGTTGCCCGTCAGCATGACCAAAATGAAGGAAAGCCTGGCTGAGGAATTATCCCGCTCCACTTGGGAAATAGTGCGAGAAACGAGAAGGCAGGAGATGGGAGGAGGCCAAGAGAAATATATCAGGAAGAGACCGGGAGTTTCCCAAAGACAGCCCTCACCCCTTTCAAAAGAGCCATAAGGTTTGGCTAACTTTAAAAATGTTGAGAAGCTAAATGTGGATTTTATATTACTTAGTTGTTATTCTTTATTTGCTCACTTACTCCTTTTCCCCACCAAAATGAGAATATATATATGTGTGTGTGTGTGTGTGTGTGTGTGTGTATATATGTAATGTGTGTGTGTGCGCGCGCGCGCATATATATATAGGAGTACGGAGTACACAGAGAAATCTTTTCTGTGTAATGGATTTGTTCACTGACTTTTATGAATACTGCAATGGGGGCCCTCAACTCACAAGTAGGAGGGGTTATCCCCCACAGCTAGACATTTCCTCTAGTTCAACGCGGGGCATCTACGAGAGACCTCAGCCTTGGAATAACATGTTCTTTACCATTTTTGTTATTATTTGTGTTTCTTGGTTCTTATTTGTTCAGGGAGTAGATCGCTTGAGTCTTATTCTAATTTCAATGATACATTGACAGATAAATATAGATGGCTAAGGACAAGGTAAAATTCATTTCTTTTAATGTCAATGGGCTATTAAATCCAATCAAACGTAAGAGAATTTTATCCAAACTGAAAAAAGAACAAGCCCATGTAGTATATTTACAGGAAACTCATTTAAGTGATAATGAGCATAGACAACTAAAGAGAATGGGTTTCACTAATCTGTTTTCTCCTCATATAGATCAGGACATAGGAGAGGAGTTGCTATTCTTATCTCAAATAAGCTAAATTCTTTAAAAAGTATTCAAAATGGGAGATAAAGAGGGCAGATATATTCTGGTAAGGGGAATATAGACGGCAAGTCAGTTACTCTATTGAATATATACGCACCCCCAGGAAGTGATATTGGTCTCTTTCAGAAAATTACTGATATTTTGGTAACTGATATGTGGGGGAGATTTAAATTTACAATTACAACCAAACTTAGACTCTTCCAATAGAAAAACCTATGAAACAACACCTTTACATAAGGAAGTTAATACACTTTTTGAGGATGTTGTTTTAATTGATATATGGAGGGACCTTTTCCCTGACAGAAGGGATTACACTCATTATTTTGATCCCCATTCTGTATATACAAGAATAGACTATTTCATAACATTTGGAAAAGACAAAGACAAAATAAACACCTGTGGAATTGGGACAATAGATGTAAGTGACAATGCACCTATATATTTATCTGTTGATTTTGACCTACAACCAAAGAATACTATTTGGAAACTAAATACAAGTCTACTCAATGATCTGTACTTTAAGAAACAAATTAAAAAAGAAATTGGTCTCTAGTTAGAATTTAATGATAATGGAGAGGTTTCACCTCCCTTTTTATGGGATACTCTGAAGGCGGTCTTAAGAGGGAAAATTATAGCAATATCTTCATATAAGAAAACAATAAGGAATAAAACATTAGAGGAATTACAAAATAGGCTGAAGGAACTAGAGAAAAAAAACACAAATTGAATTTGGCACAGGATACATTAGGAGAAATTAAAAGAATTAGGAATGAAATAAATAATTTGGCTACGCAAGAAATCAGGAAAAACTTAATGTTTCTGAAACAGAGACATTATGAAAGTGGATCAAAATCTATGAAAATACTGGTGTGGAAACTGAAAAAAAAAGATAGCAGAAAATGCAATTCATAGAATTAGGGACCCAAGAATAAAAATGATAAAAAATAAGCTAAGTGAAATTCAAGAAGCTTTTGAAATGTTTTACAAAACTCTATATTCCAAAGTTCCAGGGGGAAGCATAACCCAAATTGACACCTTCTTGAATTCTCTAGAGTTACCCCTTTAAGTGAAGAACAAAATAGAACAATGACTGCTGACATAACTGAAGTTGAATTAAAAGCTGCAATTAGCAGGCTTAAATTAAGCAAGTCACCAGGATCAGATTGGTATACGGCAGAGTGGTACAAAGAATTTAAAAATGAGTTAATTTCTGTTTTACTCCCCACACTGAACTGGGCTCTAAAAAAGTCACAAATGCCACCCAGTTGGAAGGAAGTGATAATCTCAGCTATACCGAAAGAAGGCAAGGACAAAATGGAATGCAGGTCATTTAGTCCAATATCCATTCTTAATGTAGATTATAGGTTATTTACCTCCATCATGGCCAAACGATTAGAGGAGTTTCTACTCATACCGATACATAACGACCAGACAGGTTTTATACGACAACGCCAGGCACAAGACAATATATGAAGGATGCTTCACATTATGGATCATATACAAAAAATAAAATCAAAGCAATAGTGATAAGCGTGGACGCTGAAAAAGCATTTGATTTGGTTAATTGGAATTTTCTTTACAGAGTTTTACATAGATTAGGTTTCCAAGACACAATTATTAAAACTATACAGACATTATATGACAATCCTACTGCTAGGATTAAAATCAATGGATATTTATAAAATAGTCTTACCCTAGAAAGGGGCACGAGACAGGGTTGTGCATGGTCACCACTACTCTTCGCGTTATATCTGGAACCATTACCTCAATACATCAGAGAAAATGAAGATATCAGGGGAATTACTATTAAAGGGATAGAGCATAATTTGGCGTGTTATGCAGATGACATCTTGATCTATCTAGGGCAACCAACATACTCTTTGCCTAAATTGATGCAATCCTTTGAACGATATGGTCAATTATCAGGATACAAGATCAACATAGATAAAACCCAATTACTTTTATATTACTATAGCCCACCAAGAGAAATTGAAAGTCGATACCCCTGGGCATGGCACACAAATCTTTCAAATATTTGGGCATTATTATGCCAAAAAATTTGGCAAAATTATCAGAATGTAATTATCATAATATAAACAATTAAGGAAGATGTGGCAAGATAGAACCTGATTTATTTTTTTCAGTCTCAGTTCAAGGATTGAGTCTATTAAAATGAATATACTGCCCAGACTGTTATATCTCTTTCAGACCCTACCAACAATCAATTCAATGAATGGAACAAGATGCTATCAAGGTATATTTGGCAGGGTAAAAGGCCTAGAGTTTGTCTCAAATCTTTGCAATTAGCAAAGGAAAAGGGGGGATGGGGCCTACCTTCTCTTAGAGATTATTATTTTGCAGCACAGTTGAGAGCCGTGATATGTTGGTGCAACCCATCATATGACGCTCAATGGAAAAACATTGAGGAGCGGGTACTTCCCATCCCCATACAAGCAATTTTGGCTGATAACAACCTGCAAAGGTACATAAATACTATTGATAGCCCACAGGTGAAATTGACTCTTAAAATATGGAAAACTACAATAGAAGAATATAATCTAGAGGGAGATACTGCAATTCTTAAATGGTGTGCATATGACTCGGATTTTACACCAAATAAATTGGATGCTAGATTTAAGGACTAGACAGCTAAAGGAATAACAGTTCTTTGCAACATAATGAAAGAAGGAACACTGTTCAGTTTTGAAATGCTTAAAGAGAAAAACTTATTAGAAAAACAAGATTTTATCGGTATTTACAGATGCAACAATATGTTAATAGGATGCTTAAAAATGTAACTAAGGCAAATACATGCTTGATAGAGCTCTTTAGAAAAGCATATAATTCAGACAATGGTAGTAGAATCATTTCAAGCATGTATAAGGGGTTGTCAAATCTTAAAACACATTTGACTTCATACATTAAAACAAAATGGGAGAAGGAAGGAGGGATAATTAAATCTGAGGAAGAATGGACAACAATATGGAGATATCAATGGAAGTGTACCAGTTCACAGAAATGGAGGGAGTTTGGATGGAAAAACTTGATAAGATATTTTATTACAGCCTCTCAGAAATCCCATTATGATAGTAACCTCCCTGTTTGCTGAAGAAATCGTGGAAATCAAAATGCAAATCATTATCATATTTTTTGGGACTGCCCTGTTATCAAAAACTATTGGAGGGGGATACACAATGCCCTACAAGACAACTTTAAATGTGAAATACCCTTGGAGAGTAAGACCATATATTTTGGATATATACCTCAAGATGGTTGAAAAGAGATAAATATTTAATGAATATACGGTTGGTGGCTCTTTAAAAGACTCTTACTAGGAAATGGTTATCACAGGAGACCCAACTTTAAATACATGGATGTAAATTACAATGGACATTTACAAAATGGAGAAAATAACAGCACCTGTTAATCATAAGCTGGAACAATTTGATTCATACTGGGAAAAATGGTTTAACTACATTATGTTTCATAGGCCTGATTTTATTCTCACAAATCAATGAATCTGCTGTAAAAAAAAAGGATCACTCCCTATTTGTACATAGTCATTTCCTTTTACTTGTTTTTTTCTTTCCACCTTTTTCTATAATTGTATACCCCAGATAAATACTTTGTGGAGATTTTTGATATATATGATTATATGATATATATGTACAATGCCTGAAATACATCTTATGGAAATGTTTGTTTGATGAACTTCAATAAAAAATAAATTACAAAAACAACAGATTACAGGGAGTTAAGAAAGAAATTGAGAGGCAGGACTTCAAAGGTAGTAATCTTGGGATTACTTCCTGTGCCACATGACAGTGAGTACAGGAATAGAATGAGGTGGAGGATAAATGTGTGGCTGAGGGATTGGAGCAATGGGCAGGGATTCAGATTTCTGGATCATTGGGACCTTTTCTGGGGCAGGCATGACCTGTTCAAAAATGACCAGTTGCACTTGAATCTGATGGGGACTAATATCCTGGCAGAGAGGTTTGCTAAGGCTACTGGGGAGAGTTTAAACTTGAATTGTTGGGAGGTGGGAACCGAACTGAAGTGATGGAGGAAAGGATGGTTGGCTCACAAATAGAGAAAGTTTGGAGACAGTGAGGAAGGGTGGATAGGTAGGTGATAGAGAAGGGGCACGCTCAGACCGATGGTTTGAGATGTGTCTATTTTAATGCAAGGACTGTTATCAATAAAGCAGATGAGCTTAGAGCGTGGGTCAGCACTTGGAGCTGTGATGTTGTGGCCATTACAGAGACTTGGCTGGTGCAGGGGCAGGAATGGCTACTTCGAGTGCTAGGCTTTAGATGTTCCAGAAAGGATAGAGAGGGAGGCAAAAGAGGGGGGGACATGGCACTTTTGATCGGAGATAGTGTCACAGCTGCAGAAAAGGAGGAATTCATGGAGGGGTTGTCTACAGAGTCTCTGTGAGTGGAAGTTAGGAAAAAGGAAGGGGTCAATAACTCTACTGGATGTTTTTTATAGACCACCCAATAGTAAAAGGGACATCTAAGAGCAGATAGGGAGACAGATTCTGTAGTGGTGTAAGTAATAAGAACAGGGTTGTTGTGGTGGGAGGTTTTAATTTCCCAAATATTGACTGTCATCTCCTCAGAGTGAGGGGTTTAGATGGGGTAGAGTTTGTTAGGTGTGTTCAGGAAGGTTTCTTGACACAATATCTAGATAAGCTTACAAGAGGAGAGGCTGTGCTTGATCTGGTATTGGGAAATGAACCTGGTCAGGTGTCAGGTCTCTCAGTGGGAGAGTATTTTGAAGATAGAGATCACAATTCGATTCCCCTTTACCATAGCGTTGGAGAGGGGTAGGAACAGACAAGTTGGGAAAGCGTTTAATTCGAATGAGGGGAAATATGAAGCTATCAGGCAGGAACTTGGAAGCATAAATTGGAAACAGATGTTCTCAGCGAAATGTATGGAAGAAATGTGGCAAATGTTCAGTGGATATTTGCGTGGCATTCTGCATAGGTATGTTCCAATGAGACAGGGAAAGGATGGTGAGGTACTGGAACTGTGATGTACAAAGGCTGTAGTAAATCTAGTCAAGAAAAAAAGAAGAGCTTACGAAAGGTTCAAAAAACTAGGTAATGATAGAGATCTAGAAGATTATAAGGCTAGCAGGAAGAAGCTTAAGAATGAAATTAGGAGAGCCAGAAGGGGCCATGAGAAGGCCTTGGCAGACAGGATTAAGGAAAACCCCAAGGCATTCTACAAGTATGTGAAGAGCAAAAGGATAAGATGTGTGAGAATAGGACCAATCAAGCGTGACAGTGGAAGAGCGTGTACGGAAACAGAGCAGATAGCAGAAGTACTTAATAAATACTTTGCTTCAGTATTCACTATGGAAAAGAATCTTGGTGATTGTAGTGATGACTTGCAGTGGACTGAAAAGCTTGGGCATGTAGATATTAAGCAAGAGGATGTGCTGGAGCTTTTGAAAAGCATCAAGATGGATAAGTCACTGGGACCGGATGAGATGTACCCCAGGCTACTGCAGAGGCGAGGGAGGAAATTGCTGAGCCTCTGGCAAGGATATTTGCATCATCAATGAGGACAGGAGAGGTTCTGGAGGATTGGAGGGTTACGGATGTTGTTCCCTTATTCATAAACTTGATTAGGGATATCCAAGGAAATTATAGGCCAGTGAGTCATACTTCAGTGTTTGGTAAGTTGATGGAGAAGATCCTGAGAGACAGGATTTATGAACATTTGGAGAGGCATAATATGATTAGGAATCATCAGCATGGCTTTGTCAAAGGCAGGTCATGCCTTATGACACTGATTGAATTTTTTGAGGATGCGAGGTAGAGCTGTAGATGTAATGTATATGGACTTGTTAAGGTACCCCATGCAAGGCTTATTGAGAAAGTAAAGAGGCATGGGATCCAAGGGGACATTGCTTTGTGGATCCAGAACTGAAGGCAAATAGTGGTTGTAGATGGGTCATATTCTGCATGGAGTCCAGTGACCAGTGGTGTGCTTCAGGGATCTGTTTTGGGACCGTACTCTTCGTGATATTTATAAATGACCTGGATGAGGAAGCGGAGGGATGAGTTAGTAATTTTGCTGATGACACAAAGGTTTGGGGTGTTGTAGATAGTGTTGAGGGCTGTCTGATGTTACAATGGGATATCGATAAGATGCAAAACTGGGCTGAGAAATGGCAGATGGAGTTCAACCCAAATAAGTGTGAGATGCTTCATTTTGGTAGGACAATTATGATGGCAGAATATAGAATTACTGGTAAGACGCTTGACAGTGTGGAGGATCAGAAGGATCTTGGGGTCCAAGTCCATAGGACACTCAAAGCTGCTACTCAAAGCAGGTTGACTCTGTGATTAAGGAGGCACTGATTGATGACTGGCCTTTATCAATCACGGGATTGAGTTTGAGAGCCGAGAGGTAATGTTGCAGCTATATAGGACCCTGGTCAGACCCCACTTGGAGTACTGTGCTCAATTCTGGTTGCCTCATTACATGAAGGACGTGAAAACCATAGAAAGGGTGCAGGGGAGATTTACAAGGATGTTGCCGGGATTGGGGAGCATGCCTTTTGAGAATCGGTTGAGTGAACTCGGCCTTTTCTCCTTGGAGCGATAAAGGGTGAGAGGTGACCTGATAGAGGTGTACAAGATACTGAGAGGTATTGATTGTGTGGATAGTCAGAGGCTTTTCCCCAGGGCTGAAATGACTAGCATGAGAGGGTACAGTTTTAAGGTACTTAGAAGTAGATACAGAAGAGATGTCAGGTTTAGGTTTTTTACACAGTGAGTGGTGAGTGCGTGGAATGGGCTGCCGGCGGCGATGGTGGAGGCAGAAACGATAGGGTCTTTTAAGAGACTCCTGGATGGCTACATGGAGCTTAGAAAAATAGAGGGCTATGGGTAAGCCTAGGTAGTTCTCAGGTAGGGACATGTTCGGCACAGCTTTGGGGGTCTGAAGGGCGTGTATTACGCTGCAGGTTTTCTATGTTCCTATGTTAGTCTCCTGCCTGATGGTACAAAGTTAAAGAGGTTGCTGGATGGATGGGTAGGATCCTTAATAGTACTGAAAGCCCCATGTATACAACACTCCTGATAAACGTCCTGAATGGATGGTAGAGAGATCCCTATGATCCTCTCAGCTGTTCTTGCAGAAGCTTACCGTCCAATGCTTGACTGCTCCCATACCAGATGTAGATGCAACTTGTCAGGACATTCTCAATGGTGCTCATGTAAAATGCAGTTGAAGTGGGGGGTGGGAGCCTTGCTTTCCTCAATCTTCTTAAGAACTGGAGAAACTGCTGTGCCTTCTTGTTCATGGAGGTGATATTACAGGGCCAGGTGATGTCACCCATGATGTGAACTCCCAGGAACTTGGTGCATTTAACACTCTCTATTCACTGTGCGGAATGGTTTTTCTACAACCTCCTGAAGTCTACAATGATTTCTTTCATCTTCGTCATGTTCAGGCTTAGATTGCTCTTCTCACACCAATACATCAGCCATTCCACTTCCTCTCTATACCATTGCTTCTTTGAAAGGCCAACCACAGTTATGTCATCCGCAAACTTGATGACACAATTTGAGCTGCGAAACAATCAAGATTCAACAGTGTGAACCGCTGCAAACTGAACAGAAAACCTTGGAGCAGGGGGTGGTGTGGGGTGGTAGTTGCAGGTGCTCAGTGTAATGGGATTAGAGATGATACTACCACATGGACTAATTGTGTGTTGTTGGTACTGTGTTTTGCACCTTGGCCGTGGAGGAATGTTGTTTCATTTAATTGTAATTCAACGGTATTCCTGAACATTTGAATGACAATTAAACTTGAACTTGAGACAACACTATAGGATGTAGAGTTTTATCGAGGGAGTTCTTAGAGGATAAACTTTGATGTGAATGACATCAGGCAAGCAGTGTCATTACCCCATTTCACAATCCTTCTGATTGCAATGCTGAATCTTATCCCAAAAAGGCTTTGTACTAGCATGGAGCTAATGTACAGACAATATGAGGAACTGTCCAACTCATGTCACTTCCACACTAAGATCACTCCAAACACAGTCACTGAGTGATTGGCTTGCAGATGATTTTTACATAAATGCATGTTAGGACTGTAGAACATTGAAGGATAGGTTTTGCATTAAACATCCACAAAATAGAGATCCTTTAAAGGACAGCATCCAATGTGCAACATAACTTTAGAACAATAAAGGTCCTCAATAAAATTTTGGTAATATGGATCAATTCATGGCAGTATGAGAAAGCACCATCATCTCGCTGTGCTAGCATAGATTATTACCAAATGAAGGAAAGCATAAGTGAAGATCAAGACAACAACCTCATGGTCCACCAAGCAGTAGTGATCGTCTTCTTCTTGAACACTTCTGAGTTATGCATTGACTGCAGTACTGGAGCGATACCAGCAATGCCGTCCTCACAATGTTCACAGAAACTAATATCAATATCTTCACCCAAGCCAATAACCCTAGTATCAAATCTCTAAGAGTCCAATGAGTGGATCATATAGCTTTCAAATCTGGCAACTAACAAAAGGCAATAGAATATTATCTGGACTGGGGGAACAATTCAAGAATACCTTTACAGCCTCCTTGAAAAAAATATCAGAATCAGAATCAGGCGTACTATCACTTGTGAAGCTTGTTGTTTTGTGTTAGCAGTACATTGCAAGGCACAAAAATTACTATAAATTACAAAATGACTAAATAGTGCAAAGATGAATGATGAGATATTGCTCATGAGTTCATGGATTGTTCAGAAATCTGATGACAAAATGGAAAAAGCTGAGTCTAAATTATTGTGCGTGGGTCTTCAATTACTATACCTCCGTGATGGTGGTAATGAGAAGAGGGCATACCTCGAATCATAAGGGCCCTTAATGATGGAAGCTGCCTTCTTATGGTCTTTTCAACATGTTCTCAATGGCAGGGTATGTTGTATCTGTGATGGAACTAGCTGCATCTGCAGCCCAATGTGGCCTCTTGCAATCACATGCATTATAACCTCCTCAACCAGGCTGTGATACAATCAGTCAGAAAGCTCCCTACCATACACATGTCAAAATATTGACTCTTTGGTGACATACCAAATCTCCTCAGACTCCTAAGGAAGTATAGCTGCTGGCATTCTTTCTTCATGATTGCATCAATGTTTTGAGTCCAGGATAGATCCTCTGACATGTCGATGGCCAGGAATTTGAAGCTCTTCACTGCTGCTCCATCAGTGAGGTCAGGTGCATGTTCCGCTGACTTCCCCTTCCTGAAGTCCGCAATCTATTTCTTGATCCTGCTACCTTTGAGTGTGAGGATGCTATTGTGACACCACTCAACCAATCAATATGCCTCACACTTGTACGCCTCTTTGTCACCAATCAAGATTCTGTCAACTATAAATGAATTTATGGAGAATATTTGAACTATCGCAGTCATGTGGAATCTGTGTCATCTGTGGAATTCTCTGCCACAGGATACAGTTGAGGCCGGTTCATTGGCTATATTTAAGAGGAAGTTAGATATGGCCCTTGTGGCTAAAGGGATCGGGGGTATGGAGAGAAAGCAGGTACAGGGTTCTGAGTTGGATGATCAGCCATAGTCATACCGAATGATGGTGCAGGCTCGAAGGGCTAAATGGCCTACTCCTGCACCTATTTTCTATGTTTCAATGTGGTTTAGAGGGCGTAGAGCAGAGGGGTGAGCACGTATCCTTAAAGTGCATCTTGTGTTGAATATGAGTGAGGAGATTTTAACACGTTGTTGAGGTTTGACACCTCCATCATTGCTGAGACATTGCATCATTGCATCTTTACATCATCAAGGTAATTCCTGATCCATGTGTGGAAGCAACCATGACCACATGAGTCTCCACTGGGTGCTCCGGTTTCACCTCACATCCCAAAGACCTGTGCTTTGCTAGGTCATTATCCACTATACATCACCCCTTGTGTATAGATGACTGGTGAAATCTGGAGTAAAATAAGGAGAATGTAGGGAGAATAAGAAATGGGACTAACATCATATTACTGAAAATGGGCGGTTAATGTTCAGCATTGACTCAATGGGCCCAAAGACTTGTTTCCATGATATACGTTTCTACGTCTCTTTGGAAAAGTTTAACCAAAGAAGGTTTTTAAATGAGATCAATGAGAAACACACTCAGAGAGATTCAGCAGAATTCTAGTGTTCAAAGCCTTGTCCTTTTAAGAATTGTGATAAAGTTGTGAAGTTGAATAGACCAAACTATATCACAGAAAGTTTAACAAAGACCAATCACAGAGATAGTTCTTTTGAGCATACAGTTTTGCTTTTTGTTCTCTCTTTTTAAAAACTCATCCAACTATGTCTTGAAAGTAGTCAGCAACAACTTCAAGTGCCACTTGCTGCATTGGGGTCCATGTACTGATAACCATTCACATGAAAATAAACCCTTCCACCCTCTCAATTTAGAACAAATTCTAAATCTGCACTGGAATGTTGATTTGTAATATATCAACATAGCATCCTACATTAAGAAAAAAGCAGTCAGCTCTTTAGAAGTTACTTCATTCAGTAATTCAAATTCCCAAAGCAAAAAATCCAAACTTAGTCTAATCTTTCTACAGTATTCAACATATTTTAAACAGTCAAATTTTTGAATAGAATAGATTATTTCCTAAAAATAAATCCTCATGGCAAGCTTACTGCACTAATCGTTTGTACAAATGAAAAATATAGTGCATATATTTATTCAAAATACCATGAAATCCCAAAATCAACTATACCTGTGAATACATATTTGCAAATTACAGAGGCAGATACTCAATAAGCAAACCCTCACGTATTATCTTCAAGATACCAATGAAGGCTACAACTAGGCTTATAAAATAAATTTATTTCTCACTTTGTAGCCACTTTTCACAAGCTTTTAGCCTTTCTATTCAGATCTGCTCTATGTTTTTGTTTTCCTTGCTCTATTTTAATGAGATTCTATCATTTCTAATCCGTCAATGACACAACACAGTGGATGTGTGGCGAGCTTTGAAATAATCCTTTTTATGTACTGCCAATATTCATTGAGCAAGGAGTTCGATTGTTTTAATTGGTCTTCATTAGGGCAGGATCACTTGCCAGTATCTCATTTCCAAATGGATTATACTGTAATTTTGCATGATCTATGACTCAGTGGGGAATTGTCTTCATCCTTTCATTCAGAGACAGTTTAAAAAGAGGATTTTGATATCCTGGGTAGTGGGAAAGGTTAATCATCAGGAAATCAATTCACATTTTATCTAAGCTAATATTGTCTAAGAACATCCTAGGGTCACAACTGTCACTGGGGCACAAATGGAATTGTGAGGTCAGTGGGAAGGAACTGATTAGAATGTGCTAGTTGTCATTCTAGCCTTGCTCTGCCCCAATCAATCACTCTTGAAAGCTCCTGAGCAAAGGGCTGATGAGACTACACTGAAACATTTAATTTAAACTGTAAGTTCCCGTGCATGCCCACTCATTTAATGTAATGTTTCAGAAATGTTTTGCCTTCCTTGTGGAATAAGGGCCGGTCTAAGATAGTTTTGCACCAGCCTTTATAAGGTCCACTGAAGATTTGGCAGGGAAATGATGACCCGATTAAGTTTGACTATAGATGTGAGAAAAACAGGTGCACTGGGGAGAAGTATCTGTAGATCCTATCCTCAAATGAACATTTTGCAATGATTTTGTGCATGAGCTAAAGTTTGAGGGGTTCAAGGACAGCTTCTATACTGTTGTTAGTAAACCCCAGAATGCACCTCTCAAACACTAAAAGATTAACTCTTAATTGGCCTTTGCACCTTTTCTGCATACCTGCACTGCACTCTACTCCACATCCTGTTTTCCATTTAGGACCTCAGTGTACTTATGTATGGAATTGTCTATCTGGAAGTCAAGCTTTTCAATAGGAAGTAGAAAACTCACATTCAATAATTCAAAAGCAGTTTCTTCTTCTCCACTATCAGATTTCTGAATGGTCTCCATAATCCATGAAATTTATAGTAATTGCATACCTTTGCACTGCACTACTGTCGCACCACTGTCACAAAACAACAAAGTTCACAATATTAATCAGTAACGATAAATCCTTTCTTAATTCTTTACAAAAATTGTCAAAGTAAGTTCAATAGTATTCTTTAGCTCGTATACAGTGTTGACTTGAACATGCCCTCTGTGTCGCTAATGAGATGACACAAAAAAGTAAAAGAGCAATTATGGTTTTTCATTCTTCTGAAGTTTGTTTACAAATATATTTAATGAGACAAAAGAATTTGCAACTGCAATTCTAAAAATCATTCTACTTCCCTCAAAAAAGAAATATATCCTTGCTACACCTGTAAGGCATCCACTTAAAATGTTTACAAGTATACTAAATGTTTACAAATATACTATATAATATTGAAAATCCTGTGAATGATAAAGGAATGGCTCCCTTTCTTGTTAGACTTGCTATGCTTGAAAGGAACTTGAGAGTGCAAGATAAAAATGGCTTGGATTTCAAAATATGGAGTGTCATTAAATAGGACAAGCATTTGTGTTTTCCTTAAATAATCATATTGAAGGGGAGTAGAACTACCAACAATGAACAGATTTTGCATTTTTGATACTAGCGGAAATTTTTGGTGTTTGCTGTCTTTGCAAAGTGAGATTGACATTTCTGCACACGGTTGATTGAAAGAGGGAAATTTGAATCTGCTGTCAATGATTTAGTTCTTCTCCACAGGCAACTTCTCCAAAGGAATTAAAATAAATTACATGAAAGGAGATGCCAATTCCTGGTGTTTCACACCACAAAAACTTTCTTCAAGGCCAGTTTTGAGCACAGTTATTTCCTAGTTGACTGTAGTTTCAGGTAAACATCAGAACAAGGAAGCATAAATTAAAATAGTGAATTCAATGTTGAATTAGGTACAGAAAGAAAAGAAAGGGAGGATCTGCAAAGTAGACTTGATGACTGAATGGCCTAATTCTGCTCCTATGTCTTTAAGACCATAAGACCATAAGATATAGGAACAGAATTAGGCCATTTGGGCCATCGAGTCTGTTCCGCCATTTCATCATGGCTGATTCAATTTTCCTCTCAGCCTGAATCTCCTGCTATCTCCCTGCACCCCTTCCTGTCCTGACCAGTCAAAACTCTATCAACCTCTGCCTTAAATAGACATAAGACTTGGCCTCCACAGGTGCCTGTGGCAAAAGATTCACCACTTTCTGGCTAATAAAAAAAACCTCCTCATCTCCATGCTAAAAGGACACCCCTCTATTCTGAGGCTGTGTCCTCTAGTCTTAGACACTCCCACCATAGGAAACATCTTCCCCACATCCACTCTAGCAACATCCTCTCCACCTCCAATAGGTTTCAATAAGGTCACCCTTAATTCTTCTGAATTCTAGTGAATACAGGCCCAGAGCCATCAAACCTTCTTGAATCATTATGGTCATATAGTCTGATGGTCTAAGGAAGTAAAAGACAATAAGAGAGCTAAGACAAAAAGAATAAAATTAAAAGTAATGCCATCATTTCATAATGAAACCTTAAAAGAATGAGTTAGTATATATACTGGTTAATTTTCTGGAGAGGGTAATTTGCTACTAAATGACACCCCATCACTTGGGCTTTAAATGACATGATTTAATTTTTGGCTGTGGCATTATGTCTACATTGCAAATAATGTAATTTCACAGCTGTCAACGTTTTGCTAACCATAAGTGTTGTGAGCTCTGCGGGCTAGTTCACCCGTGTTTGTTCATTGTTGTCTTATCTAGAATCATTAAGCCCTTTTGCTTTCTGTTTGATTTTGTCACATTTACTTTGGCCAGCACGGGTTTTCTGTGTACTGTGCTTATTTAAAGCAGATTCCCGATTAGCGCTGATCACAGGACCTTTGTTTCAAGAATGGTTCATTTTGCAGTGTCGCTCAGTCAAACCATTGATGGTCAGCTGGAATTCCTATGAATATTTTTTTCTTTCTGTCTAAGTGGGAGGCTGTTGCTCCTTTACACCTGGGTTCAGTTGTCTGTCAGTGCACACTATAACACTAGAACGCCACCATAAATGTACCCAGCAGTGGCTTGGAAGTGAAGGTGCCTTCTATTCTCAGTGCTTGTCTACATTCCGAGTTTCCTGAGGCTACCTTCCGAGTTAGCTAAGTCCACATTTTGAGATTCTCCAGTCTATGTTCAAGTTCGTTGCTTTCCTGGGACTCCCATGGCCTTTCAGGTTTCCGAGAACTAATCCAGGTTTTTAAAGACTACTCTACGTTCCTGAGTTTGATTCCATGTTCCCTTATTTGATTCTGGGTTCCCTAGTTATAGTATATGCAATATCCCTGAATTATATGCAATGTCTGAGCTTACCATCCCTGCGAGGTACTATCACGAGTCCTGCACCTGTATATGTCAATTGTTGTCTTATCTAGCGTCATTTAGCCCTTGTGCGATCTATTTAATGTTGTCAAGTTTACTTTGGCTGACACGGGTTTTCTGCGTAATATAATTATTAGCTTAACTCTAGGCCTTTGTGCTTAGAGAATAATTCGTCTTGCAGAGTTGCTCAGCTCAGCCACTATAGTTTTGTTGGAATTTCTATGAATAAACTCTTATTTCTGTCGCTACATGGTAGTCTGTTATTCTACCACACCTGAGTTTCATCGCCTGTCAGTGCACATGGTGACAATAAGTTTTATACAAAACTGATAGTGAATCAGAATCAGAGTGAGGTTTATTATCACCAGCATGTGATGTGAAATTTGTTAATTTAGCAGCAGCAGCAGTTCAATGTAATATATAGTCTAGCAGAGAAAAAATAAATAAATAATAACAATAACAATAAATAAGTAAATCAATTACTGTATATGTATGTTGAACAGATTTAAAAAAACATGCAAAAATAGAAATACTGTATATTAAAAAATAGTGAGGTAATGTCCAAAGATTCAATGTCCATTTAGGAATTAGATGGCAGAGGGGAAGAAGCTGCTCCTGAATCACTGAGTGTGTGCCTTCAGGTTTCTGTACCTCCCACCTAATGGTACAACTTAGAAAAAGACATGCCCTGGGTGCTGGAGGTCCTTAATAATGAAGCTGCTTTCTCAGACACTGCTCTCTGAAGATGTCCTGGGTACTTTGTAGGTTAGTACCCAAGATGGAGCTGACTAGATTTACAACCTTCTGCAGCTTCTTATATTCCCGTGCAGTAGTCCATCCATACCAGACAGTAATACCACCTGTCAGAATGCTGTCCATGGTACAACTATAGAAGTTTTTGAGTGTATTTGTTGAATTGCCAAATCCTTTCAAACTCCTAATAAAGTACTGTCTTGCCTTCTTTATAACTGCTTCGATATGCTGGCACCAGGTCAGATCCTTAGTTATCTCGACACCTAGGGACTTGAAACTGCTCACTCTTTCCGCTTCTGATCCCTCTATGAGGGTTTGTATGTGTTCCTTCGTCTTATCCTTCTTGAAGTCCACAATCAGCTTCTTCGTCTTACTGATGTTCAGTGCCAGGTTGTTGCTGCAGCACCACTCCACTAGCTGACATATCACACGCCTGTACGCCCTCTTTTAACCACTTGAGATTCTACAAACAATGGTTGTGTAGTCAGCAAATTTATAGGTGGTATTTGAGCTATTCCTAGCCACACAGCCAGGTGTACAAAAGGAGTAGGGTGGAACTCCTCATTCGTCTTGCTTCTGTATTTGAACATTTATCTGCATTCATAGGAAATTTGCCGAGATACTTGACCATAAATTCTTAACTTGCTACTTCCTTTGAAAGAATATTTTAGGCAATGGGAAGAGGTATTGAGGGGCTGACCCACCTACAGTCACTTGGCCAGATACAAATGCACAATCTTGTTGCAAGATTGCACTTACGAGTCTCACTGGTAACTGGGCTAGGGTAAATGCTAGGAAGCGCCACATGGATATGCAGAGACCGTACCCTTCAGTCTCCTAATGCATATGGGGGCAGTCTTGCCTCCTGTCTAAGATGTAAAGGATTTTGACATTTTTAAAATATTGACATTTATATATGCAAATAATAGTAAAACTGAGACAATCAATTAAAACTTCTTTGAAAACTTAAAAAAGAATTGACAAAACATAAAAAGATTCAGGGATTACTGGAACCATTATGCTGAAATAAAATACTTGAAAAAATATCTTCGATCTTATGTTAGGTCTCAGGTTAAATTGAACATGAAAGGTAAATCCTTACATTGGGCTTGAATACCTGTCACAGTGTTGAGGGAGAAAGCATTCACATGAATTGGCTAACCAAAGAAAATACTAATTCTGGTGAAGTCACTCGATTTGCCTTAGCTTTGCCCAAGTTTTTTTGATAGCAAGATTGGAGTGGTTTCAACATGTACTTAATTAGGTATGAACCAGGAGATTTGGGTAGGAGTATTGCAATGTAACTTGCTGGTTGCATTTTTCCTATCAAAATATCACATAATATTTCAGATATTCAACATTCAACAGGTGCTATAATGTGTGTTACAATGTGCAATAATTTCTTTAACAAACTATAAAAAAATATCAGTAGGACCCAATGTAGATTGGGAGAGCACTTTGCTGAGCACCTAGTAAAAGGAGGATTTCCCAGTCACCACCGGTTTTAATTCTACTTCCCATTCCCATTCTGACATGTCAGTTTATGGCTTCCTCTAATGCTGTGATGAGGCCACACTCAAGATGGAGGAGCAACACCTTATATTCCGTCTGGGTATTTTTCAACCTGATGTCATGAACATTGATTTCTTGACCTTCCAGTAATTGGCCTCCCCCTTTCCTTCTCCATTCCCCATTCCTGTTTCCCTCTCTCACATTATCTCCTTACTTGCCTATCACCTCCCTTGGGTGCTCCTTCCCCTTTCCTTTCTTCCATAGCCATTTCTCCTCTCCTATCACATTCCCCCTTCTCCAGCCCTTTTCTTTCGCTGATTGACTTCCATGCTCTCTACTTCACCCCTCTCACTCTTCTGGTTTCACCTATCATCTTGTATTTCTTCCTCCTCTCCCCCCACACCTTCTTACTTTGACTTCTCATCCTTTATCTCCAGTCCTGATGAAGGGTCTCAGCCCAAAATGTCAACTGCTTACTCCTTTCCTTAGATGCTGTCTGACCTGCTGTTACTCCAGCATTTTGTGTGCATTGCTTTGATTTCCATCATCTGCAGATTTTCTCTTGTTCATAAAAAAGAACTATTCTTTGTGTTTCTTTTCCTTGACACATTCTAAGAGTATGAAAGCAGTCCATATTATCATGCAAATCCTTGTTTAATGCAGTATATGAATTGCATACTTGCAGTTTGAATGTCCATCGGCACCGCACTTCCTTTGGAACTGCGACACTACATTCTGTGTTCCGCTCCTTTTTTAATCTACCGTACCATATTGGTATACTTCTGTATGGAATGGCATGCTTGGTATCTTACTAGGATTGATAATAAAAAAAAACAATTATTAATTATTCCAACTAATGCTGATGCACGTTATCTCACGTTCCTGCATTCCCTCTCCCCCCACTAATGTCAAGAACATTTGCAATATGTCATTGTTGAAAGCAGAATAAAACAGATTTGCAAAAATGTGTCATCAATTTTCAATTGAGAATGGCCAATACTGCAACTTAACTATGAACAATATGTGACATATATAAGTCTTTCAAGATTAATTGACAAGAGCTGGTAGTAAACAGGAATGCTTTCAACCAGAGGTTGATGTGGTCATTAGCAACATGTGCAAACAGAGTAAATGGCTCCAATAAATGGTAACGCAACTTTCTCCAGTTAAAGAGCAAAACAAAACCAGTTCAAAGCCTAATCATTTGCCAGGATTCCTGACAAAGGCTTTTATTTTAATGCATCCCTGATACCTGAAATGTGTCAGAGGAGGTAATGGGTGATTTGATTGAGCTGCTTATTCTAGATAAAATATTGAAAGACGAGCAGAGAGAAACAAACTATTTCCATGAAAGAAGGATCTATAATGACCTGGAATGCAATTACACTAAAAATATTGTGAGTCCTTGAAGTCGGTGCTTAAACTTGATTCCCTTACAACAGTAATATATAGATTACACATTTTTTAAAATGACAATAAAACTGCATGAGAATTTGAAGAGGAATGATATTTAAATGGAGAATAAACATCAATATGCACTTGAACAAACATCATATGCTCCAGATTTTGCATACGCTCCGTATACTGCAACTTTCATTTTTGTTAAAGCAGGCTGCACGAAAAGAAGGAATAACCTGTGTGGCTTAATATTCCAGAAATCAAAGCAGTTACACAGAAGAATTAAATCAGTTCATTGTATGAAGGCACCATAATGCAGAATGATCAGAGCATAGTACAGAGAATCTCAGTATACAATAAGTGTGTACACATAGAGACAAAATTATTCAAGATTGTCCTGAATATACTGTACCAGCTGTACAGAAACTTTATTTCCGATGATGGAGGAGTTTAGAACCAGAGGACACAGCCCTATAATACAAGAGCATCATTTTACAACTAAGATGAGGAGGAATATCTCTAGGAAGAGGGTAGTGAACCTATGGAATTTGTGGCCACAGGCAGCTGTGTAGACCAAGTCATTGGGTATATTTAAGACAAAGGTTAATAGATTCTTGATGAGGGAAGGTGTGAAGGGATAATGGGAGAAGCAGCAGACTGGGGCTGACAGGGAAAATGGATCAGCCATGATGAAATGACAGAACAGACTCGAAGGGCAAAATGGCTTAATTGTACTCCTATATCTTATGGTCCTACCATCATTATCTCATGACTAATGTACTAAACGTATTCAGAAAATCACTTTGTTTACCTAAAGTTGCATGCGCACAGCACTCCGTAAAGTTCATTATAAACAGACAGAAATTCTATTATAATTATTTCAAAGCAGCACTTGACCCGCATTATTCATGGACTGAATGAAAGAAAGATATTTTCATTCTCTGGCTATGAATAATCTTGTGTCAAAATTGCACATTGTTCTTACTGTTTATGAGAATAATGCTCTGCTGTACATTTCTGTTGTTGTTTAATCATCACAGAGAGCAGCAACAATGCATAAGAAGGTACAGGTGTAAGGTATTCAACATAAGCTGCCAAGAGGATGAAACTTTCAGACCAAACGCCAGATGGCTAAAATTTAAAAAAACACTTTAAAGTGTGGAACTATTATGGGGGGTAATTTTTATTTTTGATTTGGTTCATTTACTTGGAGATGCAGTGCAGAACAGGCTCTTCTGGCCCAATGAGCCATACCGTCCAGCAAACCATCTACTTAACACTAGCCTTAGCATAAGATAATTTATAATGACCAATTAATCTACCAACTAGTAGGTCTTTGAACTGTCAAAGGAAACCATAGCCCATGGAAGAAATCCACATGGTTCACAGGGAGAATGTACTAACCACCTACAGACAAGTCCAGAAATTAACTCGGAACTCCCTAACACCATGAGCTGTAATAGTGTCATGCTAAACATTGTGTTATTGTAGCACCCATTCTGAAGTTGAGCTAGGCGTCTTTAATGGACTGCTGGAAATAGATCCCAAGCTTTAAGTGATATTATTGAGGGTTATTATTTGCAGTGGCACAGAGGCAGAGCTTATAAACCTGCAGCCTCACATTCAGGGATATGGGTTCAATACTGATGGTGCTGATTGTTTAGAATTTATATGTTCTTCCTGTGACTGGGTGCTCTATCTAGTTTGTTCCCATATCTCAATAACTTGTAGTTTGAAGGGTTCATTAGACATTGTAAATTTCCCTTCGTATAATTGAAGAGAAGCTAAGGATAATGAAATGGGTTAGGGTAATATCACAAACACAAGAAATTCTGCAGATGCTGCAAGTCCAAAACAACACACACAAAACGCTGAAGGAACTCAGCAGGCCAGGCAGCATCTATGGAAAAGAGTAAACGGTCGACATTTTGGGCTGAGACCCTTCATCAGGACTGGAAAGGAAGGGGAGAATTCAGAGTAAGAAGTTGGGGGGAGGGGGGAAGTTGTACAACTGGCAGGTGATAGGTGAAACTGAGAGATGGTGAGGGTTTGAGATAAAGAGCTGGGAAGCTGTATGGTGAAAGAAATAAAGGGCTGGAGGTGGGGGAATCTGATAGGAGAGGACAGAAGAACATGGAGGGGGGGGGGAAGAGCACCAGATGGTGGAGATGGTCAGATAGGGAGATAGTTGAGAGAGTGAAATAGAAATGGGGAATGGTAAATGAGAGGGTAGGAATATTTTAAGTGATGTTTGGCAGGAACACAGTGGAGCAGAGAAACTGCTTCCATGTCATATTTCTCTGTGACTCTATTTATACAAGAAAAGACCACCAAGGAGAGATCTTGGGTGACCCAGTAAGTAGTAATGCAGGTAAGTAATAGCAGAACACACTCACCCTGTAATCGTGTTGGTAGCAACCCAGTGAGTGGAGTCTTACCAAAGGATATGGTGGTGAACATGACTTAGAAGATAGGAAATTGACGGTGTTGAAGGCTTCAGAATGGCTAACAAAAACAAGGAAGAATAGTTTGCCTTTGTCATAGCCACATAGTATGTCATTGGAAATCTCAGAAGATGATTTATCTATACTATGGAAATGTGACCTGGGAGACTGAAATAAGGAACTCTGGAAAGATAGATACAAATGTGAGAGAATTTAACACAGTTCAGGCATTGGAGATGAATGAGGTTTTGGGATGGAGGGAGTAAAAAACACAGATTTCAAAGAAGGAGACAATACTTGAAGCAAAAGAACTGTTAAAAACTATCAGCTGGAAAGAATGTGGGTAGGCACCTGATCAGTGGAGGTAGGTTTAACATTTTCCTCATCGACATGATAGCCTTTATCTCTCTTGAACAGTCTCAAAATATTCTAAAATGGAATTGGACAATGGGTTTTCCTGCTAATACCCATAATAGAAACACTCAATTAGTAAAGAAAGTAACTTTTTACATTTGTCTCCATGCCCCACCGTTGCAACCGCATGTCTCTCAGAACCCACTGTCAGCTCTTGGGTCCTCGGAGCTTTCATCTTCCTCCCACTCCACCCCTGAACACCCCAACTGTCTTCACCACTCTGACACCACCAGCTCTCTCCCCCGCTTCTGATCCCAGTTCTAATCTTTGTCATGTCTTCTGATGATCTAGAGTGGGTTCACTAAAATGCCACACTACAACATCCCCTTTGTCTGAGGCGCACTGAGCTCTGCCATACTGAGCCCAGGTGGCAACTTTCAGACAACTCCTCATACCTACACTTAGAGGAGGAACCCACTCTAGGTCATCAGAAAACTGCCTCCAACATGACTAACCTCATCCACTCTGGAGAACTCCCAGCCACTGCCACCAAACACACAGTCCCTTTGCCATGCTCTGCTCACGTCTACCTCCTACCCAAGATCCCCAATCCAGACTGCCTCCGTAGGCCTGCTCCTGTCCTCCCGAACTTGTGTCCTCATACCTTGAATCCAGTCTATCGCCCTTGATTCAATCCCTCCGCACCATCTGCCATAAGCAGAAATGCACGATGTCAAAACATTTTAATTACAATTCTCATTTCTGTTCCAACATGTTGGTCCATGCCCTCATCTTCTGCCAAGATAAGAGGCCACTCTCTGGGTGGAGGAGCAACACCTTATATTCTGATTGGGTAGCCTCCAACATGGTGGCATGAATATCGGTTTCTCCTTCCAGTAAACAAATACCACCCCTTCATTTATTCCCCACTCTGACATTTAACTCCTTCTCTTCTTCTCACCTCTCTATCACTTCCCTCTGGGTCCCCTCCTCCTTCTCTTTCTCCTACGGTCCATTCTCGTCTCCTAAAAAAATTCTTCCTGCTCCAACCCTCAACCCTTGTCCTTCCCTACCCACCTGACTTTACTTGCAGCTTGTCCTCCTTCCCATTCCTCCATCTTTTTATTCTGGTATTCTCCCCCTTCCTTCTCAGTCCTGAAGAAGGGCCCTGGCCCAAAAGGTTGACTATCTATGTATTTTCATAGATGCCGGCTGACCTGTGGTGTTCCTCCAGCATTTTGTATGTGTCGTTTTATATTTGAGTAAAAGCCCCTCACAGCCTTAGGATGTTTATAGCCAACTAATTATTTTTGAAGTTATGTTACTATTATAGTATAAGGGAATTGTGCTGCAATGTATTTTATACAGTGACAGTAAACACACTATAAAATTGGATTGAAAATGGCTAGTTAAACAGGTGGTCAAACTGTCAGCACACTATCAACATACAACTTCTGCACTGCTCCAGAAAGAAGCTCTTCAAAGTCACCAAGTCATCCTTCAATGTCTCAGCAGCATTTTGGAGATATGCATCTAATTGCCCTTTGCTCATTTCCTTGTCCCAGCCAATAAGAATGTGGAACATCCTGCAGTGGACAAATATTCCCAAAGCTATGCAGCCATTTCTCCTTCAGTATGCAAATTGAACAAAGTTATCAGATATTTTTATGGGGTAATGTACAGTTATCTTGAAGAGAATGTAAATTATTTATTTCAATTTAGTTATTTTGTATGTAAAGGGGGTTTCTTCTTTTTTCTTTGTTACTGTTGGGAAAGGGTTTCTTTTTGTTAACTAGCAGGAATGCTAATTTACTGATAACGAGAATGGTATTCCTTTGTAAACCAAATGGGGATTAATGTTCTTTCTTCTGAGTCTGTAAGCTTTTGTTGACAGGCTTTTGGGGAGATCGGCGCGAGGGGGTCGAGAGAGAGGACGCAATGCTCTAAGCTGGGCGAGGATCGGACCCCAAAGGGGGGTCCGAGGCCAGGAGATCCTTCGAGGAGGGGGGGGGGGCGATGAAGCTAGATGTGCTTGGTTGACCACTCGGAGGGTCCTGAGCTGTTTGGAGAGTCGAGGAGTTCGGAGGGTCCTGAGCTGCGAATCGAGGAGTTCGGAGGGGATCGAATGGTGGCCAGAAGACTTCAGTAATTGAGCTCCAACGGCTGTGCACGAAGTGGTTTGGACTTTGATAAGTTTGGCACCTTTTCTTTAATTTTCTCTTCATATATACTGTATCGTTATTAATCACTTAGTTATAGTAACCTTTATAAATTGTACTCATTTAATCGCATATGGTGTACTGTCTGTTTCTGGGTGAGGCGGGGACATCACACAGCATCCACACCAGCTGATTACCCAGTTTGGCGGGGCCGAAGGCTGCTCCCCTAGACGAAACGAGCTGAGCCAGCCTGAGGTGACGCAGGGGGTTACATGTATGTCATGCAATATTTTCTTGTTATCTCAGATTGTACTGAAAATAATTAAAATTAATCACACATTGTATTAAGGTTAAAAAGAATGCCTTTTTTTCCTAACTATATCTCCAGTGCCTTTTATGGTTTAAATGCTATTCAATTGATCCAATTGCATATATTATTGTGTTCTGTTAATCAAATCTCATCACCCTTTCGTATGTAACTACATTGATGTAAGATATGATTTTAATATATTTTATACTCTTTCACACTAAGGATCCTGCTGGCATTTACCAATGAATGACAAGAATCTCTTGGTGTTGACAATTTTAATTCATCTCTTTTCTCTCTACATAAATATTATAGCTATACAATGCTTAATGTCCTATATTTGTTGGAAGAAAAATGACATCTGAATGACACACGTCATTATTAATTTACAAATCAGCTGCCAACTTTTGGCAATTAAACTGAATTGGTAAAAGTCAATGTTTGATTTGTGTCCTCCACTGATTTATTGCCCTTAATGTCTGTAACATTTTTATGAAGTTGCTGCATTTCCTCCTTAATTAGCCACTGAACATACACATGCAGTAATTAATAACTTGAGTACATTTTTTTATAATTTTATAACTCTGAGTGTGTACTGATAAACATCTTAAGCCCAGATGGTGGACAATTTAAACTGACAAGTTATGTTGCTTTATTTTATTAGCAGAGATTTAAACAAAACATAAAACATCATTTTTTGAAAAATATTGCACTGAGATTTTTTTTTTCCTTTCTGTCTTGGTGCAGTCATTTCCATCACTCCACATTTCTTTTCAGTCACTTAGTCCACATAGATTTCAAATACTGTAATTCATAAAACCTCTTCTGCTTAATTCTGAGACTTCTTTTTGATTTAGGAAAGACACTGTTGGTCACCAAAGTCTTGGGTGTCTTATTGCTTCTGTGATTTGCTTGTTCTTCCAGCAATTATGCGAGTGAAAATTTCTTGAGCCAAGGGCTACAAGAATAAACCTAAATTTAAATTCTGGACCAATATCTTCATTCTAATAGAGGCAAAGATGAGTAGGAAAGCTGTTAGGCACCCTTCTGCACCATCAGTGCTATTTCCCAATAGACAGCAAGGCCCTCATCTTAAAGTTTAGAACAGAATGAATGAATATTGAAAACTATTGTCAGGAGGAGTACTTGACGACACTAAATTATATATTTTTTTCCCATTATACTCAGCAATTTGTTACAATAATGGCAATTAGAAATAATTACCAATGAATATTTGTTGTTGAATGTAATTATAAGGAAATGAATTTTGAAGCTTTTAATAAGGTTTAATGAATGATGCAATGTTCTATCTGCTAAAGTGGAGTACAGGGAGGTAATTTGTTCATGCTTTAATTGGTTGAAAAGCTAGTATTAATATTATTACTGACTCATTTCTTATAGCTATTGCTAGACACGTCTCATACAGTACCATTTTAAAATTCAAAGCACAGTCTATGAATATGAAATATAACAATGATTAATCCCTGCTTAGAAACTAATCAGATTTATGTGCTTTAAGAATAATGTAACTACAAATGGACAATATTCTAAAGGATGTTCCATAATGTAGTTTAGTCTTTTTTGAAGCTTGACAACACTTAAAGTTCTATTTTTTCTATTTATGAATTTGAATTTCTGTAATGAAAGACTATTCTCATTGATAACTGCAATAGGAATGAATTAGCTGAGTCTGGGGAAACTCAACTCACTGCTTCTTGAATGAACCTAAGTCATGATGCTAAATTAGCTCCGATCTACTCAGAGGAGCCTGAAACCAAAATCCTCTGGCACCTCATTTGTGGCTAAGGATGTTTTAAAAATCACACTAGGGCCCCTGTAATTTCTGCACTAGACTCACACAGGGTCTGAGGGAGGGACCCTAGCGATTTATACAACCTAATTTGCCTCAAGAGAGAAGCACTTTCTCCTCTGTAATCTGTACAGTGTCCATGACCTTGGTACTGCATTGCCTCCTATCTATAGACTCTGTGTCTGTCTTCCAAGTAAATACAGGTGCAAAAAAATCCTGTTAAGACTTCCCTCATCTCTTTCAGCTCCACACACAGATTAGCACTTTGATCTTCCAAAGGTCCAACTTTGGTCCAACATAAACTCGTTATTCCTCTCTCTGTTTGCTGTCTGACCTACTGAGCACCTCCAGCAATTTTTGTGTATTAATCTTTAACTGTGATGGGATTCCAGCATTGAAATTGACAATCTGCTTGGGTATATATTGTATGTCATAGCCACGATGGAGGATTCATTCTGTGTGTTGTAGAGTATGCTGTCTGTAGACATCCTCCTCTGTGAACTGTATGGTGTCCATGACCTCACTGCTACATTGCCTCTTATCTATATACTCTGTATCCATATACATAGTGAAAAACTTAGAAGAAGCATAATAGCATGTATTTCAAGCAATATTGCTTCATGTGTCTGGATGCCACTTGGTGTAACATGTCAGGTTGATAGAGAAACTAAAGGATTAAAAGATGGATTGCATCTCAATCTATCCCATTGACGGGTTTCTCAAACTGTATATTTAAAAAATTACACAACATGATAGAACTATGAGTTATAAACTGGGTCAGGTACTGCTTGTTTTTCATTGCTACACAGTCCAATTTCAACTTTAACTGGAGCAAATCAGGTTGATAACTTATTTTGGGGTAAAACCGTGCCAATCTCTAATTAATCAGCCATTAACTATTGGGATTCACATGAGTGCATCTCACAATTTTCAGTGATTGGACGTACAAATTACCTCAAGGTTCCTGTATCTTTTATTTCAATTCAAACTGAAATGATAGTCCACATTACAGCTTCCACCAGTGACTCTCACTCAAACCAGGTTTGTTACTTTTCGGACAATTTAAAGGGCAATCTCATCGCATCAAAATATTGGACTGGGAAACTTCAGAAGTGTCTATAAACTGCATGAACTCCTTCCAAAGTATGCGAAAGCCGAGTGTATGCTTTTCTCGACATTTAGATTATGAGTTCTTTATCTGATGGGTATTTCAGCTGTGGAATCTCTGGCAGCACTCCATTAGTGGTGGCTTCCAGATAGGTGTGGTTCAACAATCAGGATGGGCGAGAGACAAGAGGCAAAGACATGCTCTTTTTCAAACAACCCCAATCCAGAAATGCAGTATTAAATGAACAATGTCTTTGCAGGTTCACATTTTTCCGAGAACTTCATCCTTGAAGTTTTTGATTCAAATAGAATTTCACTCATTAAGCTGTTGCAGAAGGCAGTAATGCATGCAACTATCTCACATTGGGTTTCCCCTTGGTAATTCCAAAGGATAAAAGATAACTTTATTTGTCACATGTACATCAAAACATATACAATACAACAAACCTCTTTGCATCCAATTGAATCAGCAAGGATTGTGCAGGACAGCTCGCAAATGTTGCCACATTTCAAGTGCCAACATAGCATGACCACACTCACTGACCCTAACCGTACATCTTCTGGAATGTGGGAGGAAACCAGAGCACCTGGAGGAAACTCACATGGTCATGGGGAGAATGTACAGACTTCTTACAGGCAGTGACAGGAACCAAACCCCATTCTTACAGCTGGCACTGTAAAACGTTGCTCTAACTGCTATGCTACCAAGCCACTCTTGCTTCTTGTATGAACAGAGAGGATTCCCTCACACTCAAATGAGCAGTGGCTGTCATCACAAGAAGGATTTTCTTGAAGTGAATAGCATATTTCCTTCCTCCAGAGGAGGCAATGCTGCCAGACATTGTCTGTGGTTACCGAGATGAATGGAAGTCTCATGTTTCTCCAGGTAAAAGAAGAGATTAAGGGGTATATCCCTGCTCAGCTTCCACAGCCTCAATTTGCAGGTAAAGGAAAAATACAAGCTTTGGACAAGAAGTTTATAAAGAATTCATTTAAAAGAGAGCCGACTTCATAACGTCCCTGCAAAATCATTATCTCACAGCATTTAGGAATCTGCAAAATCATTATCTCTCACAGCATTTAGGCCGAAAATCAGCAGAAGCAGCCCAGATGACACATTAGATTTTTTCACATTCTACTTTATAGATCCATGTGCACTGATGATAACACATGAATGAGTGAATCCCTGATTCCAATATTGAAATAGTGTGGTACTATTGCCTGTAGGGTGGCATTTTTAAAAAATATTTTTCATTTCTTATTTTGAAAGAGATGGAGGCTATTCAGCCAGTCGAGTCTATGCTTGTTCTCTTTTCAGGGTTGAAGATACAAATACGTTTATTATCAAAGAATGTTTAAATTATACAACTTTGGGATTTGCGAGCTCTCAGGTAGCCACAAAACTAGAAAACCCAAAGAACCCAATTAAAGAAAAAATGAATAAAAATAAAAATAGAAGAACAACAATCAATGTGCAAGAGAAAGAAAAAAAATATAAGTCATGTGAACAATTGAAGCAATCAACATTCCAAACCACTACTGAGTCCTCAGATCCAAACTCCGGAGCAGCCAAACTCCATCCGAAATTATTCTGCAAGATGCCGCCTCAGCTCAGACCCAAACTCACTTCGCCATCGCTTGTCCCTTAACTATTATGATAATTTAATACAAATTACCACAGTAAAGGTAATTTTTTAAAGATGGTTTTTGTTGGATTTCTTATCTTTTTAACTATAGGAGAGCTGTTGCAAGCATTGTGGTGGTGTCATCTTAACCAGAAGTCCATAGAAGTGAATTCCATTGATAGCATTTCCCCACTTAATTCTCTGTGAAGCATTTTATTTCACATATTCCCCTCCCCTTAACTATCCTCCCCCACTCCCACTGTCATTATCCTCTCTCCCAACGACACTTGGAGTAAGTGACACCAGCTAACCAACTTGTGTTTGACGTGTAGGAAGAAAATGAAGCAGGCAAAGGAAAAAATGTGCAAACTCCACAGAGATAGTAGCCAAGGTCAAAATGAAATCCTGATCATTGGAGCTCTGAGCTAACAGCACAACCCGTGACAAAATTGTGCCACCCAGTAAAGAAGTTTGACAAGTACTCAAGGTGTATCTACTTTGATCAGCTTTATTCTGAAACTTCAAACACAAAATCTGGAAACCCATGAGTTGCCATGCAACACAAATGGGGTTGGTCAGCATTTTAGCACAGCAACTGAGAGAAATGCACATAACAACATATTGATGATACTATTATTCAAAGAAATGCATTTCAAAGCCAAAGGAAAGCATTATCATTCAAAATGAGAAATCTTCCATGAGACACCAGATGAGGTTCACTTTAAACCAAGGGTTCCCAACCTGAGGTCCACAGACCTCAGTTAATTGTAGGGGTCCATGGCATGAAGCAGTTTGGGAAAGGCTGTATTGTCCTAATTGATCATTAGAAGATGCACAATGGAGTGCAATTGATGAATTATCAGCCGAGCATCAAAATTTCACTTAGCAACAAATGGATCTAATTAATGCAGTGTCAGACTTTCTTGCAGAAGCCATCACTTCTCATGAATGTTAACTCATTTCATCCTGCTGTTTGTAATGGCCCAAGTGGTGAGTATAAATACGATAGGTCAAAGGGATTGCTTCTGTGCTGAGTGACTTGATGACTCTATGATTACTGCATCAGTAAACATGGTTCAGTCTGGTCATTTTTTCAGGCAGAAAATCCTCTGTGTTTTAACACACTTCTCAGTTCAGGGGCAGTTAGGGATCCAAGATAAATGCAGCTTTATCAAAGAAGTTAAAATCCTGAGAGTGAATGTACATAGAAAGACATCTGGCAAAGTGAGAGGAACCAATCCTAGTAAATGCTGATCGCATACTAGCTCCCAACTCCTCCTGTCTCCCCATATAACAGTTCAAAGGTATCACCAGTGAACCTATTACTTGGATAGACGCCGATGGTTTAAGTGGTCAGGCCACTTAATATGTGGTACAAAGGTACTCAGAGTCATAGACCACGGAAATATGCCCCTTGTCTCAGCTGTTCTAATGCCAAGAAATATTTTGATCCATGCTAATCCCCTTTGCCTGGATTTGACATAGTTAACATAATTCATTGATACAGCTTAATGTCGGAACATTGAGGAATGCTGCCTGGCTATGCAGAAATCTCTTCTAACAGTGGGATGACTGAGGATTACCAATGTCCTTGCAGGCAAATTTGCTAGAGGTGTTGGGAAAAGTTTCAACTAATTTGGCAGGGGTATAGGAACAAGAGCGATAAGGCTGAGGATAGTGATGTTGTTTTACAAGCAGAGGTAGTCTATAGAGAGACTCTCAGGAAGGACAGGCAGGTCATAAGGCAGAATTGCAGTCAGCAGGATGGCTTGCAGTGTAACAGTGAGACCAAATGGAAAAGGGCCAAGACCCTTCATCAAATTTTCAAATACTTGGTGATGTTCTCAAACTCTTAATGAATATAGCCTCTGTTGTGCCTACTTTCTAGCTACATCGATACGTTGGGTCCAGTTTAGATTTTTTGGAGATACTGACACCCAGGAACTTGAAATTTCTCACTCTTCCCACTTCTGCTGGCTCTATGAAGATTGGTTGGTGTCCCCTCATCTTACCCTTTCTGAAGTCCACAGTTAGTTCTTTGGACTTATTCACATTGAGTGCAAGGTTGTTGTCGCAACACCACTCAACTAGTAGATACATCTGTCTTCTTTATGTCTTCTCATCTTCATCTGAGATTCTGCCAACAATGCTTCTAACATCAGATGGCATTAGAGCTATGCCCAGCCACACAGTCATGGGTGTAGACAGAGTAGAGCATCGGGCTAAGCGCACATCCCTACGGTGTGCCAGTGCTAACTTTCACAGATTGTGCTTAAGCTTAAGGTAATGGAACCTTAGGTAACAGTAAACGTAATAGAATTCACCCTGCAGTTTGAGTGGGAGAAGCCAAAGCCAGATGTATCAGTATCAGAATCAGAATCAGGTTTATTATCACCGGCGTGTGTCATGAAGTTTGTTAAATTAGCAGCAACAGTTCAATGTACAGAAGAAACAAAACATAAAATAACAATAACCATAATAATAATAATAATAATAATAAATAGGTAAATCAATTACAGTATACATATATTGAATAGATTAAAAAATTGTGCAAAAAACAGAAGTAATATATATTAAAAAAGTGAGGTAGTGATCATGGGTTCAAAGTCCATTTAGAAACCAGATATCAGAGGGGAAGAAGCTGTTCCTGAATCACTGAGTGTGTGCCTTCAGGCTTCTGTCCCTCCTACCTGATGGTAACAGTGAGAAAAGGGTATGCCCAGGGTGCTGGAGGTCCTTAATAATGGATGCTGCTTTTCTGAGACACCACTCCCTGAAGATGTCCTGGCTACTTTGTAGGCTAGTACCCAAGATAGAGCTGACTAAATTTACAACCCTCTGCAGCTTCTTTCAGTCTTGTGCAGAAGGCTCCTCCCCCATACCAAACAGTGATGCAGCCTGTCAGAATCTCCACGGTACATCTGTAGAAGTTTTTGAGTGTATTTGTTGACATACCAAATCTCTTCAAACTCCTAATGAAGTATAGTAGCTGTCTTTCCTTCTTTATAACTGCTTTGATATGTTGGGGCCAGGTTATGTCCTCAGAGATCTTGACACCCAGGAACTTGCAACTGCTCACTCTCGCCACTTCTGATCCCTCTATGAGGATTGGAATGTGTTCCTTCGTAAAGTCCACAATCAGCTCTCTCATCTTACTAACATTGAGTGCACGGTTGTTGCTAGAACATCACTCCACCGATTGGCGTATCACAGTGGAGTAAGTGGAATTACAGAGAGGAGCTGGCCAAAGTGGGCTGGAAGGGGACTTGAGAATGCATGATGGCAGAGCAGCAATGACTGAGTTTCTGGGAGCACTTTGGAACCCAGAGGATTGATGCATCACAAAGACAAGGAATGCAATCATGGCTGACAAGAAAAATCAAAGACAACACAAAAGCAAAAAAAGAGGGCAAATAATAGAGCAATTAATAGTGGGAAGTTAGAGGATTGCAAAATTTTTTAAAAAACAACAGAAGACAACTACAACAAAAACCATAAGGAGAAGAAATGAAATATGACGTCAAGCTTGCCAATAACATCAGAAAATGATACCACGTTTTTATATATATATATATATATAGAGAGAGAGAGAGAGAGAGAGAGTAAAAGAGAGGGAAATGTAGATATTGGACTGATAGAAAATGACTCTGGAGAGATAGCAATGGGAGACAAGGAAATAATAGACAAACTGAATAAATATTTTGTATCAGTCTTCTTTATTGAAGATACTAGTAGTATGCTGGGATTGCAAGAGTGTCAAGGAATATAAGTGAGTGCACTTCCTATTGCTAAGGTGATGATGCTTGGGAAACTGAAAGGTTGGATGATAGATATGTCACTGTGACCTGTTGGAGTACATCCCAGGTTCTAAATGAGAGATTGCGGAGGCATTAGTAATGATCATTCAAGATTCAATAGAGTCTGGCATGGTTCTGGAAGGGAGGGAGGTATAGCTGGATCCTGGACTACCTGTCAGATTGTCGGCAGGTGGTAAAAGTGGGCTCCCTCACCTTTACCCCTCTGACCTCAACACAGGTGCCCCTCAGGACTGTGTACTAAGCCCCCTCCTTTACTCCGTACACCTCTGACTGGGCCACCACTCACAGCTCTAATCTGCTAATTAAATTTGCTGATGACACTACATTGATTGGCCTAATGTCAAATGATAACAAAGCAGCCTACAGAGAAGTTGTCACCCTGACACAGTCGTGTCCAGAAAACAACCTCTCCCTCAATGTCACAAAAACAAAGCACTGGTTGTGGACTTTAGGAGAAATGGAGACAGACTAACCCCTATTGACATCAATGGATCTGGAGTTGAGAGGGTGAACAGCTTTAAGTTCCTCAGCATACACATCACCGAGGATCTCTCGTGGTCTGTAACTGCCAGTTGTGTGGTGAAAAAGGCACAACAGTGCCTCGTTCACCTCAGATGGTTAAGAAGTTTGGTATGAGGCCCCAAATCCTAAGAACTTCCTACAAGCACACAATTGAGAGCATCCTGAATGGCTGCATCACTGCCTGGTATGGAAACTGTACTTCCCTCAACTGCAGGACTCTGCAGAGAGTAGTGTGGACAGCCCAGCATATCTATAGATACAAACTTCCCACTATTTGGGACATTTACACAGACAGGTGTGTAAAAAGGGCCTGAAGGATCACTAGGGATCCAAGTCACCCCAACCACAAACTGTTCCAACTACTACCATCCAGGAACTGGTACCAGAGCATAAAAGCCAGGAGCAACAGGCTCTGGGACAGCTTCTTTCACAAGGCCATCAGACTGATTAACTCATGCTGTTACAATTGTATTTCTATGCTATATTGGCTGTCCTGTTGTACATACTACTTATTACAAATTACAATAAATTGCACATTGCACATTTAGAAAGAGTCGTAATGTATAAATTTCTACTTTTCACATATATGAAGGATGTAAATTATAAACTCAATTCAGTTCAATTCAGAAGAAAGGAAATTATCGTCCAGTTAGCCTGACCTTAGTAGTTGGAAAGATGTTGGAGTTGATTGTTCAGGATGTAGTTTTGGGGTACTTGGAGACATATGAAAAAAAATAAGCAGAAGTCATCATGGTTTTCTTAAGAGAAAATATTGCCCAATAAACCTGTTGGAATTCTTTACGGAAATAACAAGCAGCATAGACAAAGCAATATTGGTAGATGTTGTGCACTTGGATTTTCAAAACCCTTTGACAATGCCGCACATGAGATTGCGAAACAAGTTAAGACCACAGGGTATTACAGGAAAGATACTAGCATGGATAGAGCATTGGCTGATAGGCAAGAAGCAAAGAGTGGGAATAAAGGGATCATTTTCAGAATGGCTGCCAATGACTAGTGGCGTTCCGCAAGTGTTTGTGTTGGGACTGCTTCATTTTACATTGTATGTCAACGATTTGGATGTTGACATCGAACACCTTGTGGCCAAGTTTGAGGATGATACAATAGTAGGTGGAGGGACAGGTAGTGTTGAGGTAGCAAAGAGGCTGCAGAAGGACTTAGATTAGTAGAATGGGCAAAGACATGGCAGATGGAATACAGTGTCTGTGAGCATATGGTTATGACCTTTGTTAGGTGGCATTAAAGCAGACATTTTTAAACAAGTAAAAATTCAAAAATCCAAGGTGCAGAGGATTTAAGGAGCTCTCGTTCAGGATTCCCTAAAGATAAATTTTCAGGTTGAATCAGTGGTGAGGAAGGTGAATGCAATGTTAGCATTAATTTCAGGAGGACTAGAATATAAAAGCAAGGATGTAATGCTGAGGCTTTATAAGACACTGTTCAGACTTCACTTGGAGGATTGTGAGCAGTTTTGTGCCCTTTATTTAAGAAAGGATGTGCTGACCTTAGAGAGGATTCAGAGGAGGTTCACAAGAATGATTCTGAGAATGACAGGGTTATCACAGGAACAGCAACTGAAGGCTCTGGTCCTGCTTTCGGTAGAAGTTATAAGAATGAGGGGGTATCTCATTGAAATAATTTGACTTTTAAAAAGCCCTGATAGAGTGTATTTGAAGTTGGGAAGTCTAGGACCAGAGGGCACAGCCTTAAAATAGGGCTTCTATTTAGAACAGAGATGAGAAGGAAATTCTTTAGCCAGAGGGTGGTAAATCTGTGAAATTCATTGCCATAGGTGGCTGTAGATGTCAGGTTCTTGATTATGAGGGAAGGCAGGAGAATGGGGTTAAGAGGCAAATAGATCAACCATTATGAATGGTGGAGAAGATTAGATGGGCTGAATGGCCTAATTCTGCTCCTATGTTTTATGGTCTTATGGAACATTATGCACCTGCTACAATTTTCAGCTGCACACCACTCAATCTTTCAATGAGAAAACATGCACTGCCTGTAACACTATACGTCAGTGTTATCTGAATCTTAACACTGATTATACTTTACCACAGATAAATACTCATTTTAACAAAGCAGAAAGAAAGATAGCCATCTCCCTCATTTATTTACTGACCTTGTGGACACAGCATGAATTTAAAACAACCTGCTTGGCTGCAGGGTATCAGCAATCCTCTTGCTGATTTCTACACATTCTAAAGATGAACTAAATGACAACCAATATCAAGAAGTGCCTCTTCCTTCAGCTTTTCACAGTCCTGCTGTGCTCTGTGATTCTATCTCTCTGCTGCTGTTACAGATGTAACTGGTCAGTGTAGGCAGATTTTGGAATTAAAGTGGGATGTCAGCATAGGCAGATTTCGAAGTTGTAGTTACTGCCCATCTTTCTTCTGGAGGGAAAAGTTGAATACATAGCCATGAACTTCATCACCAAAATCATTTGCATGGTTGGGGTCATAAAGGTTAGAATTTTGGGACATATTAAGCAGACCATTAAGAAATGTGGTACAGCAAATGAGAAACGTCTTGATCGTATTCTCTTGCCACCTTTCTAAAGCCGACATAGGTATCTTCACAATCTATGTTGTTCCTTTTCCCATTACCATGATCTGCCTTCTACTAATTACTGCCCATACATAAGACTGCCATGACATATTGCTGAATCATGATCTCCTGTAACATTAGCAGTGCTTTCCCTTCTGCATTCAAAAGTCACTGTAATTAGATGGTGTACAGATGGTGTTTTTTACTGATCTTTCATGCATTAGATCCTTCTTGATGCTTGAGTGATGTGACTGTGACTTGCAACCAGGATGTCAATTGTTATTCTGCATGAGACTGTCCCATAAATGCTTGTTGCTATTTTAACTGGCTTGTTACACTGATGATAGAATATACTAATTAGTTGTCACACTGCTCACAGTCATTTTGAAATCTGTGTAAAGTACTCATGCTGCCTTGCAGATGTGTGATCATTAAATCTTGCTTGGCATTGCATCCTTGGCTGAAAGCATTGGGCTGCTGAAATTGATAGTCAAGGCTTTATTTTGTCATTGAGGAGAATAAAGTATATTTTTTCTCCATTCACATTACAACGACTCACTAACCTTGCCATCCAACAAGGAGATTTTATGGCACCAGCCCTGTTTACAACCATATTGATCACTTCCAAACTCTTCTGTTCACCAGAACAAAAATAAAATGCTCTTTTCTAAATCTATTTTAAAAGTTACCCCTTGCCTGTGTCCATCTTCACTCCTTCTCAGTCCACCTATCACCTACTGGCCCTTTCTCACTCCTCATTAGTCTGGCTGTCTCTCTTTTCCACTCTTAGTCCTGATACAGTGATTGCCACTCAATCTGTTGATTTTCCTGAGCAAGTTGTATGTATTTTTTTGTTTTTACTAAAATTCCTTTCTCAAAAATCAGTTGAAGTTATAGGCTCACAGACTGCTGATGCAACTTATCCAAAAACCTTACGCGTCAACTGAGAATTTAGAGTTTTCAAAATGAACACGCAAACCTCATTCTCCTCTATTCTTCATAGTGTGACCAAATGAATCCTATGCAATACCACCAGATATAATCCTATTGCATTTGACATGCGTGTATAGTACACATTTTGACACAATCCAGTAAAGCCCATTAGGCACAGAAGGTCTATTCCAGACATGAGAAAATCTGCAGGTGCTGGAAATTCAAAGCTACACACACAAGACGCTGGAGGAACTCAGCAGGCCAGGCAGTATCTATGGAAAAGAGTACGCAGTTGACATTGTGGGCTGAGACCCTTCATCAGTCTTGAGGGGTCTCAGCCCAAAATATCAACTAGTTACTCTTTTCCATAGATGCTGCCTGGCCTGCTGAGTTCCTTCAGTATTTTGTATGTCTATTTCAGTATTGGTGCTATCCAGACAGATCTTCCGTATCATTAAAATTCCTGTTCAGATCATGGGAATCAATCACATGAAGCCTACATATGACACTACTCAGCTTCTTATTCACGAAGATTGAAAATGAGTGCAATATGAAATTTCTCGAAACCCTGCATCTACCAAGGACAAAATTATAGGTTGAATTATATAACTTTCATATTAAAAAAGTTAGGAAGACAGGAACTGGTGTGGGTTGTTCAACCCTCGGAGTCATTCACCCCCAGAGTTCAACTGTTACTAATCTGAACATATTCACATTCACCTGCCAAAAAAACAAGTCTCTTGAACAACCTAACACACAAAAATACCTATCTTACTTCTAGAAGTTTCTATGAGAGTAACATCTGAATACATTTTAAGGAGAAAGAGGTAAGGGTTAAAGAGGAATTTTAAACCCCAACAGTGAGTGTGTAAAATGGAAAGTGTTGGGTTAAAATATTTGATTGTTCACATGTTAATATGTTGGCATGAAGCTATTTGCTGTACTCAGGGAATTCATAATAGGATGTGGAAAATTACTTATTCACACAATTAACACTTTTGGAAAGGAGGCATTTTAAATTGCTTTTAACATGGCCTTGAATTTAACTTGTGTAACATGGGAATAACCAATGGATTAGAAGCAAGTTTAAGCAGTGCTTCATGTTGCTGCTTGGACTTGTGATTGTCTAATCTGAATAAATATTCACTGACTGCAGATTTCTGTCAAAAATTTCAAAGAGAATGTTTCTGCAGATACCACTTTTTATCGGCCTTTGAAGGCTTTCAAGATAGCAAGAATTTTGGAAGTGTTTGATAGTATATGAGAAAAAGAAGAAAATCAGCTTTCATGACAACAATGATGAGTTTTGCTGTGCTCACTCACATGGAAGGTGGTTCCAAAGAGGGGAAGTGGGTGGAAGAGTAGAGTTTGTAAAGAGGGAGCACAATGTGTGGGGGGCACTAGGGTAGGATGTTCAGTGGTGCAAACACACTAAGACAAGGGGGTGGTGGTGTTCTGGGTAGAAACTCAATTTGCCTGATGCATTACTCTTATGGGCAGGGTCTAATTCCTTGGTTTCTTAGAAGGATTGTGGTCACATGACTTGATGTTGTCAATCCAGTTGGAGGTAGATGCCTGCTGCTCATCACAGGATACCCTGTTCATTGAAGGATTTGATGGCCTCATAACCAGAGGCTATGCCCTGAAGTTTTTCACCTGAATGTGCTCCCAAAGTGACATTAGTGGCATACAAAGTCAAGTCAATAATGAACTCTTGAAGTAATGTCTTAAAGCAGCTACACAATTAGGACAGAGTCACAGGAGAATGCAAATTCAGGTGTCCTCCCCTTTACAAAGGTAGAGCATTCCTATGAAACTTTTCTTAAACCAAAATGGCGAAAAGCAAAGAACCGTCAATGTAAATGGGAAAAATTTTCATAAAAGCGTAAGTCTTCTTTGTAACGCGGAAACAGGTTACTAATGTAGGTCTTTTGTAAAAGCGAAGTGGCGTAAAGCGAACATTTGTAAAGTGGGGGACACCTGTGCTGGAATTTGGAGCAAAACAAAACGAACTGCTGGAGGAACTGGTTAGGCAGCATTTCCAGAGGGAAATGGGCAATCTATACCAGAAATATCAAGTGGCCATTTCCCATGACTGACCTGCAACATTCATTTGATGTATTCAGTTATAGCAGATTATGCTTGACCAACTGTGTTCCTCCAACAGTTTGCATTGTTTTTGCAAACAATGAAAGAAGTTATATGATCCCCCTTTAATCTGTTCTGCCATTCATCAAGATTTTCTACATAGTGTCACTTCTAACACAATCTCCACACTGACTGACTCCCTTAAAATCCTTAAATGTATCATTCTCTGCTTTAAGTTAACTGTTACAGATGTCTAGAGCAGAGAATTAAAAAGACTTGCCAATATCTGATTGAAGTAGTTTCTCCTCATCTTGGTATAACCATATAACAATCACAGCACGGAAACAGGCCATCTTGGCCCTCCTAGTCCGTGCCGAACCCTTAATCTCACCTAGTCCCACCTACCCGCACTCAGCCCATAACCCTCCACTCCTTTCCTGTCCATATACCTATCCAATTTTACCTTAAATGACACAACTGAACTGGCCTCTACTACTTCTACAGGAAGCTTATTCCACACAGCTATCACTCTGTGAGTAAAGAAATACCCCCTCGTGTTTCCCTTAAACTTCTGCCCCCTAACTCTCAAATCATGTCCTCATCTTGGTACCGGATGCCTTAGCTTTATTCTCATTCTGTTACATATTTGTCCTAAATTCCTCTCTGCGTCTAGCTGGTTTAATAATTTTGTAAGGCTGGGGTCAGCAATTACCCTGAAATTAAAATGATTGGAAAGAGTGGGCTCGCTGGGTCATCTCTGTTGGTCCCTATAATGCATGAGTGGTGTAGCAGCTAGTGTGACACTATAGTTTAGACTATTAGGAGTTCAATCCTAGCATCCTCTGTAAGTTGTCTGTATATCCTCCACATAGAATGCAGAGATTTTCCCCAGATGCTCTGGTTTTCTCCCACAGTCCAAAGACATTGCAGATAGGTTAATTGGTTATTGTAAATTGTCCTTTGATATATTGTATGATCATTTTTCGCTGATAGTTTAATAAGATATTGTTATCTTGTTACCAACTCAATTTTAAATCTATTGTATCCATAACATATGTAATATTATTATGTTATGTTTTTTTAAAAAAAATTAATAAAAAGATTGAAAAAGAAAAAAAAAATGTCCTTTGATGGGTTAGGGTTAATTTGGGGTTGTCAGGGGTTGCTGGGCTGTCAAAGAGCAGGAACTTCCTATTCTGTGCTGTATCCTCAGGTACAGCACGCATCACACTAACACGAGAGGGCTCAGTTTTAAGGTGCTTGGAAGTAGCTACAGAGGAGATATCCACAGCAAGTTATTTTACTCAGAGAGTGGTGAGTGCGTGGAGTAAGCTGCTGACAACAGTGGTGGAGGCGGATACGATAGGATCTTTTAAGAGACTCCTGTATAGGTACATGAGCTTAGGAAAAATAGAGGGTTATGGGTAACCCTAGGTAATTTCTAAAATAAGTTTATGTTTGGCACAGCATTGTAGGCCAAAGGACCTGTATTGTACTGTAGGTTTTCCATGTTTCTATAAATAAACAAATAAATAATCTTAAAGGTTGAACTTGTATGGTGCCATTGACTGCATCCATCATGCAAAGCAACACCACCATAGTAATCCAATAGACATCCAATCAACAATGCAAGGTTGATATGTAATGACAGGCAGTTCTTGCAGGTCTTCGCCAGACTCAGTGGGAGCTGCTATGATGCCTTCGTACCACAGGAGTTCAATATTCCGGATGTTAGTCTTAAAGGAGTATACTTAGGGGTTAGTTCACATGTGATGTCCTTGGCTCATGCCATCTCTGAAGAATTTTATCACCAGGTAACAGGAGCAACAATCCAATAACCACATCAGCACCATATGTGCAAATCAATAGCATCTTGTTGGAGATCTTTAGATGCCTCGATAAACCCGAAGATGTACTTGACCATTCACCTCCAGAATGACAACATTGCCTAATGTAGAAAATTACAGAGTCAGAAGGATTGTAAGTAGAACAGGATAAAAACGCTCAGCAGGCATTATCATTACATGAGGAGAACACGGAGGTGGAAGAGGAGGAGGATAAAAGGCAACAAATTATGCAGAGCAGTCAGTCACATTGTTGCCTCATTGACAGTTATCTCCCCTGTAATTCTGACCTATTCTACACATGAGAATATAATCTCTGTGGCTTGACATCTGTAATTTCTTCCATTAGACTCTGCACCTCAATATTTCCCTTGAATTACCCCTAAAAGGATACCTCTTGGCCCAAGGTTTAGTCATCTGTCCTGCCTTCTCCTTATGTAGCTTGATGCAGATTTCTTTAAAATTTACTATGAAATGTCTTGAAATATTGACTTCAATAAAGGTGCTATATAATTAGAAGTCGTTGTTACAATTGTGCGATATGACAAGAAGGCCTTAATTCCACAAATTTCCATTAGCAATAAACATCAGAAATAACTCCAGTATGGTGTGCCGCCGGGATGTGTCCATGGCATTTGTCATTTCCACTAAATAGTTTTGTAACCATACACTCACCTATTGCACATCTGCATGAATACTCCTACCATGTATTAACATTAACAATACAACAAATGGAAGGACAGTTGGCTTTTAAAATTTAATCACTGGCAAGGTGTGGATGTGTGCACTATCTATGTAAAACAAATCCTAAAAATGTGTAACTTTATCAAGGGCTTAAGTCCTTTCTAGTAACCTTTTACAATTTTTGAGACTCATGACTCTCACTATTTTTATTAGACCATAAGACATAGAAAAGGCCATTCAGCCCATTGACTCTGATATGCTAATGCAGCATGGTTGATTTATTATCCCTCTCAATCCCATTCTCCTGTCCGTAGCCTTTGACACACTGACTTATCAAGAACCTATCAGCCTCCCCTTTAAATATACCCAAAGACTTGCCCTCCACATCCACATTTGGTACTGTATTCCATAGATTCACTAGCTTCTGGCAAAAAGAAATTCTTTCTAAATGGATGTCCCTTAATTCTGAGGCACTGCCCTCTGTTCCTAGACTTATACTCTAGAAAAAACATACTCTCCTCATCCATTATATATAAGCCTTTCAATATTCAATAGATTTCAATGTACCCCCTTCATCTAAACCACAGTGAATACAGGCTTAGAGACATCAAACACCCTTTGCAACTCAGATTTTTGAATTTTCTCCCTGTTTAGAAAATGACCTAAGCATTTATTCCTTCTACTAAAGTGCATGAACATACACTTCCCTACTCTATATCTCAGCTGTCTCTTCATTGCTGCTTCTCCCCATCAGTCTAAGTCGTTCTGCAGACTCCCTGCTTCCTCAACACCACCTGCCCATCCACCTATCTTTGTATCATCTGCAAACTTGGCCACAAAGCCATCAATTCCATCATCCAAATCATTGACATATAATATGAAAATGAGTAATCCCAACACCAACCATTGTGGAACACCAGTAATCACTGGCAGTCAACTGGAAAAGGCCACCTTTGTTCCTACTCTTTGCCTCCTGGCTATTAGCCAATCATCTATCCATGCCAGTATATTTCCTACAATGCAATGGGCTCTTATCTTGTTAAGCAGCCTCATGTGCACACCTTGTTAAAGTCCTTTGACAATCCAAGTAAGCAAATCCTCTTTGTTATTTTATCAAAGAATTCCACAGATTAGTCAGGCAAGATTTCCCCTGAAGGAAATCAGGTTGACTGGTATTATAATATGCCTCCAGGTACCTCAACATCTCATCCATAAAAATGGATTCCAACATCTTACCAATTAATGAAGTTCAGCTAACTGGTCTATAATTTCCTTTATCAAAGTTCAAAGTTTAATGTTTTTTATCAAAGTACATATATGTCACCATATACAGCCATGAGATTGTATATTCATGTGGGTATACTCAGCAAATCCAAGAACCATAATAGAATCAATGAAATACCGCACCCAACTGGACAGACAAAGAAGCAATGAGCAAAAACAACAGACTGTGCAAATACTAAAAGAGGGAAGACAATAGATACACAATAAATATTGAGAACATGCTATAAGGAGTTCTTCAGCAAGACCGTATGTTGTTGGAACAGTACAGTGATGGAGCAAGTGAGGTTGAATGAAGTTATCCTCACAGCTTCAAGAGCCTGGAGGTTGAGGGATAATAACTATTCCTGAACTTGCTGTACCTTCATCCTGATGACAGCAACAAGAAGAGAGCCTCCCTCCCTTCTTAAAAAGTGGAGTAACATCTGAAGTTTCCAGTAACTGCTGAACCATTCCTTAATCTGGTGATTCTTGAAGGATCATTACTAATGCCTCCTTAATCTTTTCAGCTTCCTCTCTGGAGTCCTGGTGTGTAGTCCATCTGGTTCAGATGACATATCTACCTTCCAACCTTTCAGTTTCCCAAGCACCTTCTCATTAGTAATAGCAACTACACTCACTTCCCCCCCCCCCCGACACTCTTGAAATTTTGGCATACTGCAAGTATCTTCCACAGTGAAGAATGAAGCAAAATGCATATTAAGTTCATTGCCATTTTTTTCCCTCACTAATACCTTTGATCATCATTTTCCAGTGGTCTGATGTCCACTCTCACTTCTCTTTTACTCTTTATATATCTAAAGTAACTTTTGGTATCTTCATTGATATTATTGGCTAGCTTACTTTCATATTTCATCTTTTCTCTCCTTAGGGCTTTTTTAGTTGGTGGTTAGTTTATAAATTGTTCCCAGTCCTCTAGCTTCCCACTAACTTGGCGCCATAGTGGCATAGCAGTTAGTGTGGCACCGTTACTGCTTGGCGCGTTTCAGAATTCAGAGTTCAATTCTGATGCCATTCTGTAAGGAGTCTCTGTACATGCCCACCACCCCCCCATGGAATGCGTGGGATTCTTCCAGTTCTTCCGGTCTCCTCTGCAATCTGGGTAGGTCAATTGTGAATTGGGATAATCAGTTAATCAGAATTAGGATAGGGTAATTGGGTCCCGTGATCAGGATAAGGTTAATCGGGTTTGTTGGGGGTGCTGAGGCAGCATGACTGGAAGGGCTGGAAGGTCCTAATCAGAGCTGCATCACAAAATAAATAAATAAATAAATGGCATTTCCCTATATTATATGCCCTAATTTTTAATTTTCTACAGTCTACAACTTACCCTGAAAGTTGTGGTTGCCTCATTCCCACTCTAGAATACTTCTTCATCTTTGGAACATATCTCTTCTGTGCTTCAGAATAGCCCCCAGAAACCCCAGCTATTGTTAATCTGCCATTGTCCCTGATAGTATCTCCTTCCAATCCACTTTGGCCAGATACTCTCTCATGACTCTGTAATTTCCTTTACCCCACTGTAATACTGATACAGCTAACTTCTCACTCTCCAACTGCAGAGTGAATTCTATCATATTATGATCTTAATCTCCTAAACATTCCTTTAGCTTAAGCTCCTTAATGAAATCTGTTTCATTACACAATACCCAATTTAGAATTGCCCTTCCCCTAGTGTGCCCAACCACAACCCGCTCTAAAAACCCATCTTGTAGGCATTCTACAGATACCATCTCTTGTGATCCAGCATCAATCTAATTTTCCCAATCTACCTACATATTGAAAACTCCATGGCTATCATAACATTGCTGTCTTTACAGGCCTTTTCTATCTCCATTATAGTTCATACCCCAAATCATGGCTACTGTTTGGGGGCCTGTATATAACTCGCATCAAGATCTTTTTACCCTTGCAGTTTCTTAACTCTACCCACATGGACTCTACATCTTATAATCCCATGTTAACTCTTTCTTAGGATTTGATTGCATTCTTTTTTTCTAACAGAACCACCCCAACCTCTCTGCCTACCTGGATGTACTTTCAATATGAACTGTATCCTTGGCTGTTAAGCTCCCAACTATGTCTTTTTTTCAGCTACAACTCAATGATGCCCACAAGATAATCTACAATGTGCTACAAGATAATCTACCTTATTGTGTATTCTACATACATTCAAATATACCATCTTTAGTCCTGTATTGATCACCCTTTTTGATTTTGCTTCCATGCTCTACTTCAACTCATCCCACTGACTGCAAATTTCCCTATCACTTGCTTGCTCTTTATCGTTTTGTCCTAAATTTACCTTTTACAATAATGGTAAGGAATGGCTGCCCTCGTTCTTTAAACAAATGACTGCTTGGTTTTGTAATTACTGTTGGTCGTGCCAAAGGCTGATTCACTTACCATTGTGCAGATGTAATCTTGGCCACAAGGGGGTTGAGCATTTTGTCAGGTAGTGGCTGAGGGCTTGGAGTATATGTTGGGACATATGGTGAGGCAAATGTTTGATAATTTACTTCTGTGTCTCTTCTCATTACTATTCCTCTTCTAGGCTGGCGTCAGTCCTCTCAGCTTGAAGGAGATCACTGATGCACTGTAAAACCATGGTAGGATAGCCATTGTCCCTACTAAGGTGGCAGATAGTTGTAGTCTTAGCTTAAATAACTCAATGTACAGTAAATCTTTCTCAAGGCTGATGGAGACAGCCTCATTTGCCTGCACTTGACCCTCTTCATTTTAAACCTTTCTTATCCGTTCGTCTGTCCAGTTCATTTTTAAATGCTGTTATCAAATATTGTCAACTAGTTCTTATCATCAGAATCAGAATCAGTATGAGGTTTATTGTCACTGACATACATCATGAAATTTGTTTATTTTTGCAGGAGTAGTACAGTACAATGCATAAAAAATGACTACAACTTACTGTAAGAATTTATAAAAACAAGTAAATAGTTCAAAAAGAGAGCAAAATAGTGGGGTACTGATCATGAGCTCATGGACTGTTCAGCAATCTGATGGCAAAGGGGAAGATGCTGATCCTAAAATGTTGAATGTGTGTCTTTTTGGGTTCTGATGGTAGTAATAAGAAGAAAACATGTCTTGGATGGTGGAGGTCCATATTGAAGGATGCGCCCTCCTTGAGGCATCACCTTTTGAAGATGTCCTCAGTGGTGGTGAGGCTGGTGCCGTTGATGGAGCTGTATGAGTTTACAAACCTCGGCACTTTTTTTCTAATCCTGTTCAGTGACCCCTCCATACCAGACAGTAATGCCAACCAATTAGAGTACCCCTGCAGTACGTAACAAATCTTCCTAAAGTCCTAATGAAATAGAGCCGTTGGCATAACTTCTTCATAATTGCATCAATATCTTGGGCACAGGATTGATTTTCTGAGATGCTGACTCCCAGGAACTTAATGCTTTTTACCCCTTCTCATCCTTTGTATCACTGACAATCAGAGCTGCTGTGTGTTTTTCCAATTTCCCCGTTTTGAAGTCTACAATCAAATTGCTGGTCTTACTGATATTGAATGCAAGATTGTTGTGACAACGGCACCCAGCCAGTCAATCTACCTCGCTCCAGGATGACTCCTCATCATCATCTGAGATTTTGCCATTGGCAAACTGCATTTGAGCTCTGTATAGCCATACAATAATGAGTGTAGAGAGAGTAGAGAAGTGTGCTCTGCATGCATCCTTGAAGTGCTCCTGTGCTGATTGCTGTGCAGGTGGAAGTGCTACTTCCAATCCGCACTGACTCCCAATGAGGAAGTCAGGGATCTACTTGCAGTGGGAGGTACAGAGGCCCAGCTTTTGAATCTTATTGAGTAGTACTGTGGGAATGATGGAATTGAATGCCGAGTTGTAATCAATAATGGGGGCATATTCATGTCCCCACCTACATCAACGGAGCTGTAGTGGAGCGTGTATCAAGCTTCAATTTCCTTGGTGTCCACATTTCCGATGATCTCACCTGGTCCCTTAACTCCTCCATCCTGAACAGAAAGGCGCAACAGTGCCCTTATTTCCTGCGGAGCATCAAGAAAGCTCACCTCTGTCCCAGGATACTGATGGACTTTTACCACTGTATCATTGAGAGCATACTCACCAACTGCATCTCAGTGTGGTATGGCAATTGTCCCGTATCAGACCGCAAAGCACTTCAGTGGGTGGTGAAATCTGCCTAGCAGATTATCGGCACCCAATTGCCCACCATTGAGAACATTTACCATAACCGCTGCCTGGGCAGAGTGAAAAGCATTATCAAGGATGCATCTCGCCCTAACCATGGACTTTTTACTCTCCTTCCACCTGGTAGGTGCTGCAGGAGCCTCAGTTCCCACACCAGCAGGCTCAGGAAGAGCTTCTTCCCTGAGTCTGTGACCCTGCCGAACCTCACATCATTGCGCTAAGCAGTATTGCACCCATATTGGACTACCTCAGTGACTTTATATTTGTATGCTGTAGCACTAACATTTTATTCACAGTTATTTTGTAAATAACACTATTGCACTTCTGGTTGAATGCTAGTTGCATTTCATTGGCTTTGTATCTGTACTCGGCACAATGACAATAAAATTGAATCTGATCTAATCTAAATAGCAGCCTTATGTAGGTTGTGCAGGTGATCCTTTGAGATTGCATCCATTGTAGACCTGTTGTGGCAGTAGGCAAACTGTAGCTTGTCCAGGTCCAAGCTCAGACAGCAGTATATCCTAGTCATGACTGACTCAAAGCACTTCATTAAAGTAGATGTGTGTTACTTTGCAATAGTCACCCCTGCTCTTCTTGGATTCTGGTATGAATGAAGCAGGTGGGAACCTCCAACCGCAGCAGTGAGAGATTGAAGATGTCCTCCAACACTCCAGCCAGCTGATTGGCACAGGTTTTCACTGTCTTGCCAGGTACACCTTCGAGGCCTAATGCCTTGTGTGAGTTCAGTCTTTTGAAAGATGTTCTGTTGTTGGATTCTGAGAGAGATATGACAAGGTTGCCGATGCTATGGGGATTCACACAGGTATAGTTTTAGCGAGAATAGGCCTCAAGCCCTGGTGTTGCCTGTTTGCAGCTGCCCGGAGTGAGGGGACGAGGCCGGTGTATTTCACCAGGGGCAGAGCGGCACAGCATTCAAATGGAGTCGATGCTGCATGCAGGGTATTTCTCAGCAGAAGACAACCTCTATGGTGGTCAACTGCAATGTTTTTGGCTGCACTCATGGAGTTGAGGCCTCATGCTGCTGGGGGAGAGGCATCCGAGCCACTGGGGGCAGCATGGTGCTGTTGTGGCCTACTGAATATTTCAAATGGGCTGTGGAGTAGGGATTAGATACATATATAACTGTGTGGCTGTGATTTAACTAATATGATATATGAGTTTGTATATGTGAGGACCAGGCATCAAGCCGAATGTGATTTTGGCGGGTGTCGGGGCCAGTTTTGATGGGCTGTGGGGTCTGGTCTATATATGCATATTCTGCGTTGTTGTGCTGATAATTTATATGGGTTTGTTGTCTTGTATGTGCCTCAAGTCATGGTGTCGCGGCATGAGTGGTGGGGTTGGCCATCAGGGCCAGTGATGTTCCACCAAGGGGTGAGTTACAGCATCAGTCTGTATTTGCAGCTCCCTCCCAGTGTATGCTCAGTGGGAGACGCGCTCTATTGTAGTTGACTGTGGATTGCTAGAGCAAGTTTTTGAGACTCTTTTATTCGGTGAATGGGATGGTAGGTTTTGTGCTTGCCATCCTGTATGTGCTGTACTGTATTGCACCTTGCCCCCACAGTAACACTGTCTCGCTTTGCTGAATTCATGATATACATGTATTGATGAATGACAATTAAAGTTGAGTTGAATTGGATTGATGGTGGTAATAGAGTCAAAGAAAAAGTCCTGCAACCCAATTCATCCTTGCTGGCCAAGGTGCCCACCTAAGCCAGTCTTGTTTGCTCATGTTTGGCCCTTACCCCTCAGACCTTCCCTATCCATATACTTATCCAAATGTCTTTTACATGTTATTATAGCTATCTCAACTACTTCCTCTGGTTGTTTCATGTACCCATCACTCTCTGCACAAATAAGTTACCCCTCAGTTTTCTTTTAAGTCTTCTTCCTTGACTTTAAAATGTTAATTCTGTTGATTCATGTGGAGTATTCTCTTTCTCAGCAAAAGTCCCCAGCATCCAAAGCTCTATTGATATAATCAGAGCTTAAAGAGGAATGCAGTTATGGACCTTCAATGTCTGAAGTTACAGCCAATGTCTATTTGCAATTCATTTTGGTCATCAGCTATGCAACTGGATTCACGGAAATACAAGTATTTCTACCTGTGCATAGCTGAATCACTCCCCTTCTCACCAGAAACCATAATCAGAAGGATGAAGCTTCTTTGTGAAGTTGAACCAAACATGTCAGTGACTCTTGCCAAAAGAATTAAGGATACAAAGAGAATAGGAGCACTGAAAAGCAATAACTCCCTTTCATCTTCCTCTGCCATATGATTATAGTTGTCTCAATCCCATATTCCTGCTTTCTTTCCAAATTCTTCCATACTTTTTGTACCTCGGCATTTATCCATTCATGTATTGAATATACTTAGCATGATAACAATAAATAATTCATCCTCCACTGCATTTTGTGCTGGAAAATTTCACAGCTCACCACCCTCTTCTCTATATCTTAGTTCAAATATTTTACTTTGTAATCCAACACGGTGACCTTTCATTGTGGACACTGCAGAATGGGAAACTTCCATCCTCCATCCAGTTGAATTTTTAAAGTTTCAATTAGATCCTCTCTCATCAATCTAAATTCATATGAAAATAAATGTAATCAAGATATTTTCCCTTTGTATGCAGCAGCCCATCCATTCCAATTTGGTAGATTTAAATGTGTAATCTGATTAATGTCCTATAATTACAATTGCTTTTTAATCCGCTCATTCTGCTGTTGAAGAGCAACCTGTTCCACAAAGCCTTATTCAATATTTTGGTTCCCCACCCATGCCAACCCCTCCCCCAACTCTAACCCTTCATCTTTCACTACCCCAACCTCCAGCCCTCTTCCTTGTATTCAAGCATTTCAGTTGCATTGTATTGGGCAGGACTAGTTCCTGAATTCCATGCATTGTTGCCTCTCTTTGTCATTGCTGTGTAGAGAGTCACACATATTTGCTTCTATACTTGTATCTTAAACTTTAAATAGACTGTGTTATGGAGTAAATTATCCTTCCATGTGCCTAATGCATTGGACTACCTCTGCCTCAATATCTAGTTCCATGGTGGTAAATTGAGCAAATTACTGAAATCCCTCAGGCTTACATTTCTACATTGCCACTTCCAAGAATATGTCTTGCTTTGTTGTGGTCTGGTTCTCCCTCTGCTCTGAGAATTTCTCTCAATGCTGTCATACAGCACTGCATAGAATTGCAACAGGTATCTTCCATTACTCTTATATCAGTCAGTTCCCCCTGCTGTTTTCAGCTGCGCCAAATCTCTCACACAAATTTTAATATGTCTAAGGGTTCAGCTGAAGTCAATAAGCAGCTTGAGTTGTGCTCTTATAACTTGTAATGTTGCTGAAACGATTTGAGGTTTTATGATCCTGTAATGTACTGTAGCATATGTGTTATCTTGCATTTAAATCTAGCATTATATGGCTCTGAAAATTACACAAACCTGGAGATGAGTCAAGGTTACAATCTCATTTCTGGTGCAGATAACATTTATCATCGAGTGAAACTTCTCCCTTATGGCTTAAACATGATTTGAAGACCTGAGAGAGATTATAGCCTTGCACTCACTGCATAGAACACACTTGTAAAACATTCCAGACCATCTGTTGCTATTGCTGGAACCACACCACCAGGTGTTCAAATTTTGAGCAAAAAAATTAACCGATGTGAGTAAGGTCAACTTGAAAAACAATATAGATAAAACAAAATGAAACAATTGATATTGATTTTCCAGTATTCTTGTTGGAATTGTAATCTTTTGTTGATTGTTGGTTGATAAACCACAGAAAATCAATACCTTGCTCTCTTCCCTCTAATTTTACTGGTCATATGATCAGATGACATTCAGTGTTTGCCATTAATTATTGAGAGTTCTGGATATAACATTATTAGTCTGCTGAAATTTAGATTCCAGGGTAGTTGGAAAGAGTACAGTCAGAAAATTGAGGTATTAATTGCAAAAAGTATGACATGTGTAGATAAATGTGTGAAGAAAAAAGCATTTCAGGATGTATATTGTATACATTTCTCTAACATGAAACCTTTGAAACCTTGAAACCTTAATCTGAGGGAAATGGTCAAGGATTGTGATGAGGCAAAAACAATCTATCCAGTAAGAACCAGAAGAAAACAGAGGTGCATAATTTGAGTTGTGATTTGAGTGGTGATCTTTCAGAGAGCTCAAAAAGCAGTAGGTTATGACCCCTATATTTAAGCAAGACCAGGTGATATTTCATCTGAAAAAATATGATGATCATTCTGGAATGCAAAAATGGGAAGAGCGACATGATAGTTATACTATCTGACAAAAAAGAAGAATGAGACAATTATGTGAGTATGGTCTTAAGTGGGACAGCTTTCTGAATAAGATTTATCAAATTCTCATAAGTAATGTCAGAGAAGAAGTATTATGACAACATTTTCTTAATCAAAGAGGAATTATTTGGTGTACCTGTCTTCTCGCAATTGGCCGATTAATAGGCTGAGGTAATTACTTTGTTCTTACTTTGCTCACTTAGCACCCAGAAATCAGTGCGGCCAGATTCTGCTCTAATTCTATCAACAAGTTTGCAGATGACACCTCAGTAATGGGTCAAGTCTCAAGGAATGAAAATATAGAATATAGGAAGGAGATAAAGCATCTCATGATATGGTGTCAAGGCAACAACCTCTCTCTCTATGTCAGCAAAACAAAAGAGCTGGTCATTGATAGGGAGTAAGGAAGCACATGCTCTTGCTTGTGTCAATGATGTTGAGGTAAGGTGGTTGGGAGCTTCAGGTTCTCAGCTGCAAATATCACTAACTGTTTGTCCTTGTCCAGCCGCGTAGGCTCTATGGTCAAGAAAGTATATCAGTGCCTCTGCGTCATCAGAAAGCAAAGGAAATTCAACATAACCCCAGAAACCATCACTGAGTTTTAAACCTTATAGGAAGCATCTGATCTACATGCACCATAGGTTGGAATGGCAACTGTTCTGCTAAAGACCACAGAAAATTTTACAGGGAGTTGTGAACATAGCCCAATCTACCATGAAAACTATCCTCCCCTCCATTGACTCCATCTACAATTCCCACAGAAAATCAGTCAACATAATCAAACCCTCTCCCACCCTGGTCATTTTCTTTTCTTTGCCATTCCAACAGGCAGTTGATACAGAAGCTTGAAATCATGCACCACCAGGCTCAAAGGCAGCTTCTGCCCTATCATTACAACACTCCTAATGGACCATTTGCACAATGAAGATGAACTCTTAACCTCTCAGTCCTCCTCATCATGGCCCTTGCAGCCATTTTGTCAACCTGCTCTGCACTTTGTCTACAACTGTTACACTACAATTATAATAATATTAATACTATATTAACTGAATATTATCAACTTGTATCAAGTTATATCAAGTGACATGGGTGATAGAAGGGCTTCGCTTCCAGATGAACTCAATGCCTTCCATGTTCACTTTGACCATCAAACCACTGAGGAACCATCATGAACTCCCACAACCCCCAATGATTTCAGTCTCTGAGTCTCCAGATGAGCAGCCTTCAGGAGGGTGAACCCACAAAAAGCATCCAACTTAGAGGGGGTACCTGGCCAAGTACCAAGCACCTGAGCTGACCAACTAGCTGGAATGTTCACTGAGATCTTAAACCTGTCATTTTTGAAGTCTGAGGTACCCACCTGCTTCAAACAGGCTTCCCAGAAGAACATGGCAACCTTTCACAATGACTATTGTCCTGTTACACTTGCATCCACAGTCATGAAGTGTTTTGAAAGGTTGGTGATCAAACATATCAATTGCTGCCCGAGAAGTGACAATAGATCTACTCCAATTTACCTACAGCCTCAACAGTTCCAAAACAGATGCCTTCTCATTGGCTCATCACTCAACCCAGGACAGGCCTTGTTCCAGGGAAGGAGGGACCTGTTATGACGAGATGGGTTGCACCTGAACTGGAGGGGGACTAATATCCTTGCAGGAAGGTTTTCTAGTGCTGCTCTAGGCAGTTTAAACTAGATTTGCAGGGGGAGGGGAACAAAAGTGTTAGAGCAGATAGTGAGGTGGAGGAGGATAAAGGTCATGTGAGAACTGCAAGTACAGTGCATGGAATAAAGCCAGATCTAACATATAAAGAGGCTTCGAAGAAAGAGAAGCAGAATAAAGGGTGTAAATGTAGTAAGCTAGAAGGGCTAAAGTGCGTGTACTTCAATGCAAGAAGCATCAGGAACAAAGGTGATGAACTGAGAGCTTGGATACATACATGGAATTATAATGGAGTGACCATTACAGAGACTTGGCAGGCACCAGGGCAGGAATAGATTCTCAATATTCCTGGATTTCAGTGTTTTAGGATGGATAGAGAAGGGGGGGGGGATAATGGGAGGAGGGGTGGCATTAATGGTCAGGGATACTATAACAGCAACAGAAAAGGTGAATAATGTAGCCATTACATTGAGTTAGTATGCATGGAAATCAGGAACAGGAAGGGAGCTGTTACTCTTTTGGGAGTATTCTATAGTTCCCTGGTAGCAGCAGAGATACCGAGGAGCTGATTGGGAGGCAGATTTTGGAAAGGTGCAAAAATAACAGGGTTGTTAAAATCGGTGAATTTAACTTCCCTAATACTGATTGTCACCTGATTAGTTCCAACGGTTTAGAAGGGGCAGAGTTTGTTAAGTGTGTCCAGGACAGATTCCTGTCTCAGTATGTTGTCAGGCTGACTAGGGGGAATACCATACTAGATCTAGTATCAGGTAACGAAAAGTAGGGTCAGGTTACAGATCTCTCAGTGGGTGAGCATCTGGTGGACAGTGACCACCACTCCATGGCCTTTAGCATTATCATGGAAAAGGATAGAATCAGAGGACAGGAACATTTTTAATTGGGGAAGGGCAAATTATGAATCCATAAGGCTAGAACCTGCAGGTGTGAATTGGGATAATGTTTTTGCAGGGAAATATACTATAGGCATGTGGTCAATGTTTAGGGATCTCTTGCAGGATGTTAGGCATAAATTTGTCCTGGTGAGGATGATAAAGAATGGTAGGGTGAAGGATCAAGTGAGGTGGAAAATCTAGTCAGGTGGAAGAAGGCAGCATACATGAGGTTTAGGAATCAGGATGGGGCTATTGAGGAATATAGAATAGCAAGAAAGAAGCTTAAGAAGGGGCTGAGGAGAGCAAGAAGGGGACATGAGAAGACCTTGGTGAGTAAGGTAAAGGAAAACACCAAGGCATTCGTCAATTCTGTGAAGAACAAAGGATAACAGAAGTGAAGATAGAACCAATTAGAGATAAAAGTAGGAAGATGTGTCTGGAGGCTGTGGAAGTGAGAGGTCCACAATGAATACTTCTCTTTGGTATTCACCAATGAGAGGGAACGTGATGACAATGAGGACAATATGAAGTGGTTGATGTTCTGGAGCATGTTGATATTAAGGGAGAGGAGGTGTTGGAGTTGTTAAAATACATTAGGACGGTAAGTCCCCGGGGCCTGACAGAATATTCCCCAGGCTGCTTCACAAGGCGAGGGAAGAGATTGTTGAGTCTCTGGCTAGGATCTTTATGTCCTCGTTATCCACAAGAATGGTACTGGAGGATTGGAGAGAGGAGAATGTTGTCCCCTTGTTCAAAAAAGGTAGTCAGGGTAGTCCAGATAATTATAGACAAGTGAGCCTTACATCTGTGGTGGGAAAGCTGTTGGAAAATATTCTTAGAGATAAGATTTATTGGCATTTTGAGAATCATGGTCAGATCAAGGACAGACAGCATGGCTTTGTGAAGGGCAGATCATGTCTAACAAGCCTGATAGAGTTCTTTGAGGAGGTGACCAGGCATATAGATGAGGGTAGTGCAGTGGATGTGGTCTACATGGATTTTAGTGAGGCATTTGACAAGGTTCCAAACGGTAGGCTTTTTCAGAAAGCCAGAAGGAAATGGGATCCAAGGAAGTTTGGCTGGGTGGATTCAGAATTGGGTTGCCTGCAGAAAGCAGAGGCTCGTGGTACAGGGAGTGCATTCGGATTGGAGGGTAGTAACTAGGGGTGTCCCACAAGGATCGGTTCTGAGACCCCTACTTTTCGTAATTTTTATTAACGACCTAAATGTGGGGGTAGAAGGGTGGGTTGGCAAGTTTGCAGACAGCACAAAGATTGGTGGTGTTGTGGGTAGTGCAGAGGATTGTCGAAGATTGCAGAAAGTCATTGATAGGATGCAGAAGTGGGCTGAGAAGTGGCAGATGGAGTTCAACCCAGAGAAGTGTGAGGTGGTACACTTTGGAAGGACAAACTCCAAGACAGAGTACAAAGTAAATGGCAGGATACTTGGTAGTGTGGAGGAGCAGAGGGATCTGGGGGTACATATCCACAGATCCCTGAAAGTTGCCGCACAGGTAGATAGCTCATGGAGTGTTAGCTTTCATAAGTTGAGGGATAGAATTTAAAAGTCGCGAGGTAATGATGCAGCTGTATAAAACTCTGGCTAGGCCACACTTGGAGCACTGTGTCCAGTTCTCGTTGCCTCAGTATAGGAAGGATGTGGAAGCATTGGAAAGGGTACAGAGGAGATTTACCAGGATACTGGCTGGTTTAGGGAGTATGGATTATGATCAGAGATTAAGGGAGCTAGGGCTTTACTCTTTGGAGAGAACGAGGGTGAGAGGAGACAGGATGGAGATATACAAGATATTAAGAGGAATAGATAGAGTGGACAGCTAGCGGCTAGCGCCTCTTTCCCAGGGCACCACTTCTCAAAACAAGAGGACATGGCTTTAAGGTAAGGGGTGGGTAGTTCAAGGGGGATATTAGAGGAAGGTTTTTTACTCAGAGAGTGGTTGGTGCGTGGAATGCAATGCCTGAGTCTGTGGTGGACAGATACACTAATGAAATTTAAGAGACTACTAGACAGGTATATGGAGGAATTTAAGGTGGGGGGATATATAGGAGGCTGGGTTTGAGGGTTGGCACAACATTGAGGGCCAAAGGGCCTGTACTGTGCTGTACTATTCTATGTTCTCTGTTCAAAGGAGCATACATCGCAAAGTATCAACTACATCTCAGCATTCAATACCATCATCTCTAATCAAGAAGCTCATGATACAACCCAGTACATCACAGGTAAAGCCCTCCCCACCGCTGAGCACATCTACATGAAACGCTGTCGCAAGAAAGCGGCATCCATCATCAACGACACTCAGCACCCAGGCCATGCTCTCTTCACACTGCTGCCAGCAAGAAGAATGTACAGGAGCCTCAGGACTGACACTACTTGTCTTCCCATGATTTTTCTTTCCTGAAACGTACAATCAATTCCATGGCCTTACTGACTTTGAGTGTAAGCGACACCATTCAGCCAGCTGATCTACTTTGCCCCGTATGCTTCCTCGTCACCACCTGGAATTCTGCCAGCAATAGTTGCATCATCAGCAAGTTTATAAATGGCATTGAATGTGCCTAGCCACACAGTCATGGATGTAGAGAATAGAGCAGTGGGCTAAGAGAGTATCCTTGAGATGTTCCAGTGTTAATTATTAGCAAGGAAGAGATGCTAATTCTAATCCAGACAGACTGTAGTCTAAAGGTAGGGACGTCAAGGATCCAGTTGCATGGGAGGCATAGTGGGCCAGATATTAGAGCGTGTTGAACAGTACAAAGGCAATGATGATGTTGAGCACAGTGCTGTAATCAATAAGCAGCAGGCTGACATAAGCATTGCTTTTGTCCAGGCGATCCTATGTCTTCCCAGCCTACCTCCTATACAAATGCTATTCCCTTTACATAGTTTCTTCACCTCCAGCACATTTGTCCCCAGGACTCGGCTTTCCATTTTAGGACATCTGAAATGTCCTCCTTTTTAGAGAGTGGAGTTTCCGTCTCTTTACTATTGATGCTGCCCTCGCCTGCATCTTCTCCATTTCCCATACGTCCACACTCACCCCATCTTCCCACCACCATAAGGGTGATAGGGTCCTTCTCGTCCTTATCTGCCACCCCATCAGCCTTCACATCCAACACATTATCCTTGAAACTTCCGCCATTCCAGTGGGATCCTACCACTAACATATCTTTACCCCCTTCCTCCACTTCCTCATGGACTCTCTCTCTCCGCGATTCCCTTGTGCATTCTTTCCTCATCCCTAATCTCCCCCCAGCCACTTATCTCTGCAAGCAGCCTAACTACTACCCCTTCCCACGCACATTCTCCCACACCTCCATTCAGGACCACAGACAGACCTTCTAGGTGAGGCAACACTTCACCTACAAATAAGCTGCGGTCATCTATCATGTGTGGTGCTCCCGGTGATATACCCTTGACTTTAGTGAAAACCTTTGTAAGTTGGGGGACCACTTCACTGAGCACCTCCACACCATCTGTCACAAGTAAACTTTCCCGGTGGCGCAACATTTTAATTCTGATTCCCATTTCTATTCAATGTATCAATTCATGGCCTCCTCTTGCCAAGATGAGGCCACCCTTAGGGTGGAGAATCAACACTTTATATGCCACCTGGAGACAAGTACAACCTGAAGGCATGAATATCAGTTTCTCCTGGTGAACAAAATTCCTCTGCTCCATTCCCCAATCTTCTCTCACCTTCTTCTCACCTGCCTATTACTTCCTTTGGGTTCTCTCCTCCTTCGCACTTCCCTCTCCCTCTTGACCTTTCTCACCCACCTGACTTTACCTATCACCTTCCAGCTAGCCTCTATCCGCTCACATACCTTTTTATTCTGGCGTTTTTCCTTAACTTCTTGAAGAAGGGTCTCAGCCCAAAACACTAACTGTTTACTCGTTTCCATCGATGCTGCCTGACTTGTTGAATTTCTCCAGCATTTTGTATGTATTGCTTTGAGTTTCCAGCATCTGCAGACTTTCTAGTGTTTGCAATGAGGCAATAATCATTGAGGCAGCTCATCCTGCTCTTCTTGGACACATATATAAGAGCACATGAAATTACAGGAAAGTTACTAGAGTGGGTGGAGTATTGGCTGATCAGCAGAAAACAGAGAGTGGGAACAAAGTGATCCTATTCTGGCTGGCTGCAAGTTAGTACTGGAGTTCCACTGGGGTCGGTGTTGGGACTGCTACTTTTTACAAAGAATGTTAATGATTTGGACCATGGGATTAATGGATTTGTGGCTAAATTTGCCAATGATACAACGATAGGTGGAGGCACAGGTAGTGTTGAGGAAACAGAGAGCCTGCAGAGAGACTTGGATAGGGGATTGGGCAAGGAATTGGCAAATGAAATATAATGTTGAAAAATGGATGGTCATGCACTTTGATGGAAGAAAAAAATGGGCAGAATATTATTTAGATGGGGAGAGAATTGAAAATGCAGAAATGCAAAGGGACTTGGGAGTCCTTGTGCAGAATACTCTAAAGGTTAACTTTCAGTTTAAGTCAGTGGTGAAGAAGGTGAATGCAATGTTGGCATTCATTTCTAGATGGATAGAATATAAGAGCAAGGATATGATGTTGAGGCTCTATAAGGCACTCATAAGATCACATAGAGTACTGTGTGCAGTTTTGGGCTCCTTATTTTAGAAAGGATATACTGACATTGGAGAAGGTTCAGAGAAGGTTCACTTGGAATATTCCAGGAATGAAATGCTTACCGTATGAGGAACGTTTGGCAGCTCTTGGGCTGTATTCCCTGAAGTTCAGGAGAATGAGGGAGAATCTCATAGAAACATTCCGAGTGTTAAAAGGCCTGAACAGATTAGACATGGCAAAGTTATTTCGCACGGTAGGGGATTCTAGGACAAGATGGCACAACTTCAGGATTGAAGGACGTCCTTTTAGAACTGAGATGCGGAGAACTTACTTTAGTCAGAGGGTGATAAATCTGTGGAATTTGTTGCCACGACTGGCCATGGAGACTAAGTCATTGGGTACAATTAAGGCAGAGAGAGATAGGTTCTTGATTAGTAAACACAAAGTACACTGCAGATGCGGTGGTCAAATCAACACGTACACATCCTGATGAAGGGCCTTGGCCTGAAACATTGACTGCACATTTCAACGGATGCTGCCCGACCTGCTGAGTTCATCCAGCTTGTTTGTATGTGTAGGTTCTTGATTAGCCAGGGCAATAAAAGGGTATATGGAGAAGACGGGGAGTGGGGATGACCGGAAGAATTGGATCAGCCCATGATTGAATGGCGGAGCAGACTCGATGGGCTGAATAGCCTACTTCGACTCCTATGTTTATGGTCTTATGGTCTTATATGACTGTTACTCTTCTGAAGCTGGTGGGAACCTCCGACTACAGCAGTAAGAGATTGAAGATGTCCTTGAACCCTCCCACCAGTTGGTTGGTACAGGTTTTCAATGCCCTACCAGCTACACCATCAGTGCCTGATGCCTGGAAAGTGTTCACCCTCTTGTAAGATAGTCTGACATCAGATGCTGAAGGGATTCGTACAGATTTAGTTTTATTCTCCCTTTCAAAGTGTTCAGTACATGAAAGACATTGAGCTGATTAAGGACACCCATCACCCAGGCCATGACCTCTTCTTATTGCTACCATCAAGGAGGAGGTACAGGAGCCTGAAGACATACATTCAATGTTTAAGGAACAGCTTCAACCCCTCTGCCATCCGATTTCTGAAAGGACAATGAAACCATATACAAAGTTTATACTACACTCACTACACAAAATGCTGGAGGAACTCAGCAGGCCAGACAGCATCTATGGAAAAGAGTACAGCTGACATTTCAGACAGAGACCCTTCATCAGGACTGAAGACTGCAGAGATCACAGAGGGGGAGCAGTGAGAGAGAGTTTCACTGAACTCCCATCAAAGGGATGATTTAAACCTCTTCACAGTATAGTAACTGCAGAGAGTTCGCAGTGTAGTAATCCAATCACAAACAAGAGAAAACCTGCAGGTCCTGGAAATCTGAGCAACACACACAAGTTAATGAAGGAACTCAGCAGGACAAGCAGCATCTATGGAAAAGAGTACAGTTAACTTTCTGGCCAAGACCTTCCAACAGGATTTCCAGCATCTGCAGATTTTCTCTTGTTCACGTTACCATATGTTTTACTTTTTTTCTTTTTCTTTACTCACTTTTTGTATTATCTATTAATTATAGCCTTTAGTTCTTTATTATATATTGTATTATACAAAAAATTTCATGACATATGACAGTGATATTAAAACTGATTCTGAATCTGATTGCCTTGTCATTTCTCCGTCTTCCCTCCATCTCTTGTTTTTCATTACTCATTCTGGTTAGCTTCTCACCACCTCTCTTCTCCTCACCTGCCCATCACCTCCCACTGGTTACTCTCCTCCTCCCCATTCTTCCATGTTCACTGTGCTCTTCTATAAGATTATTTCTTCTTCAGCCCTTTATCTCTTCCACCAATCACTTGCGAGTTTATTTCTTCATTGTCTCTCCCCTACCCATTCATCTTTCTTTCACTTGGTTTCAGCTATCATGTCCTATTGTTTTTCTCCATCCTCTGCCTCCACTTTCTCATCCTTGCTCTTTCCACCTTAGTTTCCCGTCCTGAGAAAGGGTTTTAGCCCAAACATCGACTGTTTAATCCTCTCCATAGATGCTGTCTGACTTGTTGAGTTCCTTCATCATTTTGCGTGTGATGCTCAAGATTTCCATCTACAGAATCTCTTGTATTTTTGTTTTGCATTTTAAAAAGTATGTCAAAGATAAATTTGCATAGAGAAAATTGAATGAATAAAGCTAATGTCACTCTTTGAAATGCAAATTATCATTTGGATGAAAAGTTGTGTGTAAAACTGCAAAGCAAATGGCAAGAAATTCCAACCTGGAATGCTAATAAGTTTTCAGTCGTATTGTGGTTCTTTGAACTTTTAAATGCAGTGTGAGTTTTATAAGCAGTTTTACAAGCAGGGAAGAATCACACAGCAAGTCTTGTTTTGGGATTGTGGGGGGCTGAGCAATGGGGGAGATCAAGGATAAAATGCAGAGAATGAGAGAAATGAAATGAAAATTCCAACCCCTACGTGCTTTCCATGTAAATGTGCATTGGTCTGAAAATTCTACAGGGTTATTAAGTAATGCTATCACAAAATATGAAAACAGCTATTTAAATATTTGTTTTTCAGTTATTTAGTCATTCAATTGGCCTTGTAATCCATTGGCAAAGAGAGGACTAAATAGTAGGTCAGGTTTTGTGCCTACTTTGTTGAGGGTGTTTCCTTTTTGGGAAGAAAAGCATGATTTATAAATAACACTTGTTCCTAACAAGGATAAAAAACCGTGGACTTTTTGAGATATCCTAAGAGGGAAGAACTTTGTATGGATGTGTTTCACCCACATATAAATAAACTTGACATTTTATCCATCCAATGTTAATCTCCTCCATGTTTGTTCCCCATTTTAAGTGCACATGGAATCCCACTGTCACACAAGTGAGCATACCGTTAATTAGCAGATTTCCCATGGCAATAGGAATTTCCTTAGTTCAATAGGCAAAGCAATCCAACAGATTGTCTGTTCTGAGGTGTAATGTGTTGTAAAGTTATCTCAGTTACCACTGAGAAAGGATGAAGCATGGTAGCAAACAGAGAAATAACAGAACATATAAACGTATCTGTTTTATAGAGGAAGAAATATAATATCCGTTCAGAAATAGTGATGATCTATAGATATAAAAGTAATGAATTGTTCATAGACATGGGCAAAAGGGAAAAAAAACTTAACTAATATTGGGAAAATCAATGGCCTGGAATCATTAAAACCCCAGGAAATGATAACATGCATTCTAAAGTTTTGAAGGAGCTAAGTAATGGTGCACAACTTGTAATTTTCAAAAAAAAATCCAAGATTTTGGAATGGTTCCTATAGTTTGGAAGGTAGCAAATGTAACTTCGCTGTTTATAAAAACAAGGAAATTGGGAAATATAAAACTAAAGGCTAATTAGAGCAACATACGCAGCAAGGAAGGCACTGGAGCTATTATTTAGGAAGTGCTAACCGGCCCATTGAATATATGAGTAGACTATAACAATATGGTTATGTAAAAGGGAATTTTTTTTTAATCTGTTGGTGTATATTGAGATTGTGTGGAACTGAATAATAAAGAAAAGCAGTTCATACCATGGATTTGGACTGTTGATAAGATGCACTAAGAGAGGTAATAAATCAAAATTGTCATATACTATACTGGGGATAATACACTCAGTTGCCACTTTATTAGGTACACCTGTACTCCAGCTTGTTAATGCAAGTATTTAATCAGCTATGCATAAAAAAATGCAGGTATGGTCAAGAGGTTCAATTGTTGTTCAGGCCAAACATCAGACTAGGGAGGAAATGTGTTCTACTGTAACTGACTTTGAGAAAGATTGTTGGTTACAGACGGGGGTAGTTTGAGTATCTCATAAACTCCTGTGATTCTCACGCATGGTAGATAAACTAAAAGCATCCAGCGAGTGGCAGTTTTGTGTGCAAAAATGCTTTGTTAATTAGAGAGATCAGAGGAAAATGGCTAGACCGCTTTGAGCTGACAGAAATAACTCAAATAGTCACACATTACAACAGCGGTGTGCAGAAGGTAATCTCTGAATGCACAACATGTCGAACCTTGAAGTAGATGGGCTGCAGCAGAAGATCATGAACATATACACTGTGGCCATTTTATTACGTGCTTCAGGATTTTTATTGGGACCCAACTGTTCATAACCTATATCGAGGTTTTACATGAGGGGGATAATGCATTATGTATCCAATGAGTTGACAATGCAAAGCTACATAGCAATTGGAGATGTGAGATGGACATAGAAGCTTCAGAGTGGCATAGGCAGGTAGGTGAACCATGCAGATGAAACATAAGTAGAAAAATGTGAGTTCAGCCTCAAGCTGAAAAGCAGTTGGCACACATAATACAGAAAGTAATATTACCTCTAGTAAATTAACAAATGATAAGGTGCATTTACTGCACAAGTTCACAAGTATACAGTATAATGTTACTGGTGCTTTATTCATGATGATACAAGGGTGGTGGCAGGGAGTTCAGTAGTCTTACAGTCTGGGTGAAGAAGCTGTTTTCCATCCTAACAGTTATTGTCCTAATGCTATGGTAACTCTTCCCTGATGGTAGGGGTCAAAGAGATTGTTGGACAGATGAGAGACATCAATGATAATGCTAAGGGCTCTACATACACAGAGCACCTGGTAAATCTCTCTGATGGATGAAAGAGAGACCCTGATGGTTGGCTCATCAGTCCTCAAAACCCTTTGTAGGGAGGACACATTGGGATTCAAGTTGGTGTGCTCAAACCATTCTACCTCATTCTTTAAAATGTGCTAATTTTACCTGCCTCTACCACCTACTTTGCAGCTTGTCTAGCGTATTCTCCACCCTCTGTGAAGAAGTTGTCCCTTAGCTCACCAATAAATCTTTCCCCTCTGAATATAAAGCTAAAACCTCTAGCCTGAAAAAGAGACTGTGACTATCTACTCTATCTAGGCCTCTCAGGATTTTAGTTATATCTATAAGGTCACCTCATAGCCTTCTACTTTCCAAGCTAAAAAGCCCCATTCTATTTTGTCTCTCTTTACATTGCAAGACCTCCTGCCTGAGCAACATCTTTAAGTATCTTTTCTGTACCTTTTCTAGCTTAGTGACATCCCTCCTATGGCTGGAAGTTCAGATATGCATATAATACTCCAAGTGTGGTTTCATCAATATTATCTGTCTATTTATTCACATCTACTGTCAAATGTGCCCTTCCCCTCAGCAGCAGTTAAATGAGCAAGCTATCCGAAACCTCAGATTCCAAGTTACATTGATAGTCGGCAGTATTAGACCCGTTCCTGAACCAGAGATGAGCTTCACAAATCTTTGCAGTTCCACTTTTGAAAGTTTAAAAGCATTTGCTGGTGTTCACATATAGGTAAACCAGATTTAGTTTGCATTGGGCTCCCATATCCATTCGAAATCCTAGGTGATTTAGTTCACTCCATCAAATTTGTAACACATTCACCAGTCATGTTTTATCACTGACGAGTATAAAAATAACTCTTGTTCCTGAAACTTTATTTTGTATGTATGTTATTATGTCGATGATTACATTCCATGGCATGTTTCACTCTGTTACATCTTTTTCAAAAGCAAGCCTTCAGTTTCCTTTAGATTTACCTTGCAAGTTCTTTTTCTGTAACCACTGGAGAATTTTGTGGATTTACTTAAAGCATTCAAATTCAAAGTCAAAAGTCAAAGTCAAAGTCAAGTTTATTGTCACAGTTCATTTATTTCTTTTTATTTGGAGATACAACATGGAATAGGCTCTTCGAGCATACTGCCCAGCAACCCATGTCAACCCCGATTTAATCACAGGACAATTTAAAATAACCAATTAACACTCTGAATGTCTTTGGCCTGTGGGAGGAAACCAGAGGACTCGGGGAAAACACACACGTTCCGCAGGGAGGATGCACAGAGTCTCCTTACAAAGGATGTTGTGACTGAACTCCGAACTCTGATGCCACATGCTCCAATAATGTCACACCAAACGCTATGTTACTGTGTACAAACAAGTACACTTGCACAAATACATGTGTGCACAGGGGCAATGAAAAATTCACGCAGCAGTACCACAGACACATAAAATCATATACCCGCATTTACAAGAAAAATGTGAATTGAACATGAATTACACACATTTTTGCACAAGAAAGAACACAATTAAAAACAAAAAAAAAAGGCAATTTTAATACCAAGGGATCAAAGTCAATTTGTTGCTATATTGAGATAATAATTGGGGATTGTGCAGGTTAGTTCAAAAACTAAGTGACTGAATTGAATTGAATGTAATTGACTTTATTACTTACATCCTTTATATATATATATATATATGGGGAATTTATGTTAGTTCATATTTTTTTTGTAAATTCTGTGTATCAGATTCTATGTGATATTCCTCCAAGGGAATTTTTCATTGCACCTGTGCCCACGTGTACTTGCGCATGTGTCCTTATTTGTTGGTCGCCACAGTGCGTAGTGGTTAGCATGACATTATCACAGCTCGGGATGTCGAAGTTCAGAATTCAGACCCAGTGTCCTCTGTAAGCAGTCTGTCTACATCCCCCATCTGAAATGCATGGGTTTTCTCAGGGTCCTCTGGTTTCCTACCACAGGTCAAAAACATACTTAGTAGGTTAATTAGTAATTGTAAATTATACTGTGATTAGATTAGGGTTAAATTGGGGTTGCTATGCAGTGCAGCTTGAAGGACCTGAAATACATTTTCTGGGCTGTACCTCTAAGTAAAATAAAATAAATAAAATGTGACAATAAGCTTGGCTTTGACTTTGATTGCTGTATGCAAATCCACAAACAGATCGTTGTTTGATGTTTAATGTAATTTCCAGTACACGAGTGTAAAGGGGAACAAAGTAATTAATCATATGTCTCTTTACAGATCTAACATGTGATTGTTATAGAGCAAATCATGTCTAATGTGTCTGACTGTATTATTTGAGGAGATTACAAAAATAAATGGAAGAAAAGATATAATGAAATTTGCAACAAGACCTCGCTGATAAAAGTGAAAACTTGTAAGATAGAATGCAGTATTGAGCTGATTAGAAAATTAGCTAAGCAGCAGGAAAAGCAATAGACAAGCGCTCAAAATTGTAGGTTGTTAGTGTACGGCAAGGTTACATATCAGAATTGCAAATGACCATATTTGTGAAAAATTTTGATAAGGCAACAGGAAAATATTAACATTCTCTTCATCTCATTCTTGGAAACCTGGAACAGTGCATTGAGCATACTTGGTTTTTGATGTAACTAACAATAGAGGTAGCTTGAATTGCAAATAAATTATTAAAATATTAATATATCAAATAAATGGACAAAACATTGGTGAATGGATTTTAATTGAAGCAAATATGAGGTCCTTCACTTTAGACTGAATATGATGAGAATATAGAACATAGAACAGAACAGCCCAAGAACAGGTGCTTCAGTCCACAACACTGTACAAAATTTATTACATTAGTAAACAAATGCCTAACTAAAATAATGATTTACTAAGTGTCAAATGCTCCAACCTATCATTAGAAATGTGAATGAAGTACAGCATCGTCTCTGGTGTTTGCATGACCATTCAATACAAACGCTGATCCATAACCTGCAACTCCACTTTGTTGCCAATTTCCTTTATCTCCTGACATGCTCAGAGTTGAAAATAATCTATTCATCTTTGAATATTCTGGATAGCAGACCACCTACTTCAGAGTAGAGTAGAGGATATCAAAGATTCAAACTCGGGAAGAAATTTCCTTTCATCTCCTTTCTAAATGTTCTACCCCAAGTTTTAAGAGCACACTGCTTACTTCTGATTTTTTTATTAATGTTCAATCCACAAATTTATCACAATCCTTCCAAATGCAAACATTTAATAATCTTCAACCAACTAAACAAAATAATGTTTTACTATTATCCTTCTGTTGACCATTTGAATCCCACTAACGGCCTAATTTTGCATCAAGCTTCCTGACATCAACAATGTTGTAGTCCATCCATTTATCTAAGTCAGTAATACAGTATATATCGATAACTGACATCTCAGTACTGAACCTTTTGGAACTCTTCAGTCTCACTACCTGAAAGTTATCTATTTATTCTTATTCTCTGTTTTCTATACATTTATAAATCATCTTTCCTTCTGAAAAATTATATGTAAATTACTGTGGCTTTACCTTGTGTAAAAATCTTTTGAATGGCACTACTTCAGTTTTTTCCAAAAATCCATCCACACAATACCCACAGCTTCCCTGCAGTCTATTCATTAGCCAATTCCTGAATGAAGCTGCCTACCTACCAATTTCATTTGAAGATTTGGCCTATTCGCCCATATGTGTTTCAATAAATTTATGTTTTGGCGATACAAAACAGCGGCAATGAATAATTTTTAAAACCAACCTGAAATGGCGACCTAACCAATGAAGCAGAGCACACTTTTTTCTTTGCAAGGAGTGAGCGAGAGAAGTTTGAGTTAAATAAAAGCAGAGCATGTGTTTCTTTGCAAGGGGAGAAAGCTGGTTGAGTTAAAAAAGAATGAAAATTAACAAAATTCATTAGCTCATAAACAATATGTACTGGCTGATAATAATAATAAAAATTTTAAAAAGGCAGAAATAGGTGGCTACCTCAGAAAGATAAACGTATTTGATTGCACAACAAATAACGGAGTGAATTTAGCAGTATTTGACACAAGTAAAATAAAAAATGAAAAGTGAGTGCCTGTTTTGCTGAATGTAGCAGTTGGAAAAGCATACAGTTTGCTTGGAGATTTGGCTGCTCCAAACAAAGCAGCTGGAATGAGCTTTGCTGATACTGTGAAAGTAATGCACAACCATTTAGAACCAAAAGCATTGTTGATTGCCTAAGCAGAATCAAACGGGAGGGGAGTCCATTTCAGCTAACATGCGTGAATTGAATAAATTGTCTAAGCATTGCTAGTTCAGTGGTTGGTTTAATGACACACTGAGAGATCATTTAGTTTATGGAATCTTACAAGAAAGCATTCAGAAATGGCTCCTAACTAAAGCACATTTAAAAGAGCAGTTGAACTGACGTTATCAGCAGCCAGAGGCACAAAAAACTGGCGGGAATATTCATGGGCATTTTCAACCTCTCACTTGCTTCAAAACGGCAACAATTATACCAGTGCTTAAGAAGAATGATGTGAGTTGCCTTAATGACTATCGTCCAGTAGCACTCACATTGACAGTGATGAAATGCTTTGAGAAGTTTGTCATGACTAGACTGATCTTCTACCTCAGCAAGGACCCACTGTAATTTGACTATCACCAATGGCAGACACAATCTCAATGGCTCTTCACACGACCTTAGAGCACCTGGACATAACAAGCACCTACGGCAGGATGTTGTTCATCCACTATAGCTCAGCATTTAACACTATTATTCCCACAATCCTGATTGAGAAGTTATAGAACCTGGGCCTCTGTACCTCCTTCTGGAATTGGATTCTCGATTTCCTAACCAAAAGCCCACAATCTGTCTGGATTGGTGATAACATCACTTCCGCGCTGACAAACAACACTAGCGCACCTCAGGGTTGTGTGCTTAGCCCACAGCTCTACTCTCTCTATATCCAGGACTGCGTGGCTTGGCATAGCTCAAATACCATCTATAAATTTGCTGCTGATTCAACCATTGTTGGTAAAATTTCAGATGGAGTCGAGGGGGTGTACAGGAGTGAGATATGCCAACTAGTGGAGTGTTGTCACATCAACAACCTGGCACCCAACCTCAGTAAGACAAAGGAGCTGATTGTAGACTTCAGGAAGGGTAAGACGAAGGAACACATATAAATCCTCACAGAGGGATTTAGAACATAGAACATAGAATAGTACAGCTCAGTACAGGCCTTTTGGCCCACAATGTTGTGCCGACCCTCAAACCCTGCCTCCCATATAACCCCCCACCTTAAATTCCTCCATATACCTGTCTAGTAGTCTCTTAAACTTCACTAGTGTATCTGCCTCCACCACTGACTCAGGCAGTGCGTTCCATGCACCAACCACTGAGTGAAAAACCTTCCTCTAATATCCCCCTTGAACTTCCATCCCCTTACCTTAAAACCATGTCCTCTTGTACTGGGTAGTGGTGCCCTAGGGAAGAGGCGCTGGCTGTCCACTCTGTCTATTCCTCTTAATATCCTGTACACCTCTATCATGTCTCCTCTCATCCTCCTTCTCTCCAAAGAGTAAAGTCCTAGCTCCCTTAATCTCTGATCATAATGCATACTCTCTTAACCAGGCAGCATCCTGGTAAATCTCCTCTGCACCCTTTCCAATGCTTCCACATCCTTCTTATACTGAGGCGACCAGAACTGGACACAGTACTCCAAGTGTGGCCTAACTAGAGTTTTATAGAGCTGCATCATTACATCACATCTCTTAAACTCTATCCCTCGACTTATGAAAGCTAAAACCCCATAAGCTTTCTTAACTACCCTATCTAACTGTGAAGCAACTTTCAGGGATCTGCGGACATATACCCCCAGATCCTCTGCTCCTCCACACTACCAAGTATCCTGCCATTTACTTTGTACTCTGTCTTGGAGTTTGTCCTTCCAAAGTGTACCACCTCACACTTCTCTGGGTTGAACTCCATCTGCCACTTCTCAGCCCACTTCTGCATCCTATCAATGATAGGATCAATCATCCTATCTCCGACAATCCTCTACACTATCTATAACACCACCAACCTTTGTGTCATCTGCAAACCCTTCTACCCCCAAATCCAGGTTGTTAATAAAAATCTCAAAAAGTAGAGGTCCCAGAACAGACCCTCCAATCTGAATGTACTCCCTCCACCATGACGCTCTGCCTTCTGCAGGCAAGCCACTTCTGAATCCACCTGGCCAAACTTCCCTGGATCCGATGCCTTCTGACTTTCTAAATAAGCCTACCGTGTGGAACCTTGTCAAATGCCTTACTAAAATCCATGTAGATCTCATCCACTGCACTACCCTCATCTATATGCCTGGTCACCTCCTCAAAGAACTGTATCAGGCTTGTTAGGCACGATCTGCCCTTCACAAAGCCATACTGACTGTCCCTGATCAGACCATGATTCTCTAAATGCCCATAGATCCTATCTCTAAGAATCATTTCCAATAGCTTGCCCACCACAGACGTAAGGCTTACTAGTCTATAATTACCTAGACTATCCCTACTACCTTTTTTGAACAAGGGGACAACATTCGCCTCCCTCCAATCCTCCGGTATCATTCCCTTGGACAACGAGGACATAAAGATCCTAGCAGTGACCATTACTACAGACCACCAGCACCCAGGGCATGCCCTTTTCCACTGTTACCATCAGATAGGAGGTACAGAAGCCTGAAGGCACACACTCAGGGATTAAGGAACAGCTTCTTCCCCTCTGCCATCCGATTCCTAAATGGACATTGATCCTGTGAACACTACCTCACTTTTTTAATATATATTATTTTTGTTTTTGCACAAATTTTAATCTGTTCATTATAGGTATACTTGTGGTAAACCATGTATATAGGTTGTAACTGGACATGCCTGGACACGCCCCTCTGCTGACTGCTCCTGTGGCTCCTCCCACAGACTCCCGGATAAAGGCGATTGTGTCACAGCTCCTCCCACTGTCCAAGACAGACATACAACATGGACTTGGATCCATTTTACTGTTAATAAAAGCCTTTCAGTATTTAGTCTACTTCCAGTCTTTTGGAGTTATTGACAGTGCATCAATTTTATTAGCAGTAATTTTAAGGCATGGAGCATATCCTGAGACCCGACAAGTTAGACCTTGACCCACAAACACCTGAGACCGGAAACACTTTCAAACTCTGGCTAGCCTGCTTCGAATCATACCTCGAGGAGATTGAAGTGACCGAGTCTGCCGCGAAGGACAGAGTTCTCCTCTCCAGGGTCTGTCCCCGGGTCTGCGTGACGAGCCGAGTTACGACGGCACGATGAGCGTCCTCAGAACACAATACCTGCAGCCGGCAAACACTGTCTATGCCCGACATCACTTAGTTACGCAGCAGCAGCGGCCTGGAGAGTCAAGTGCTGAGTTTGTCCAGGCCCTACAGACATTCATGCGGGCCTGTGATTGCCGGAGGGTGACGGCCGAACAGCATGCGGAGCTCTTAGTAAGAGATGCCTTCGTCACAGGGATCAATTCAGTGTACGTGCGCCAGCAGATGCTGGAACACCCCGATCTTACTTTTTCTTCGGCGATTGAGCTGGCTGACACACTGGAGGCCGCTCTGCACAACCCTGATGTTGTCCAGGCACGCGATCTCCCGACGGCTTCATGGACACTGCAGACCCTGCAACCCGTTGGTGAATCGACCACGGCTGCTGCCAGTCGTGAGTCCGCGAAGTGTTACTTCTGCGGACTCGAGAAGCGCCCCCGGAAATGCTGCCCGGTCCAAGAAGATACCTGCTCCAGCTGTGGAAAGAAGGGCCACTTTGCCAAGGCCTGTCAGTTCAAACCGCAAGCGAGATGAAGCAGAGCTGTGTGCGAGGCATAGGGGTCGCTATCTTGGCTGTCACCATCTTGCCTGCACACTGCCACCATGTGCGAGAAATGGGGGCAGCCACCTTGGTCGGCGCCAGCTCGCACCGCCTGCGACCCACGGGTGCTTACCAGGCATCCCACTGTGCCGGACCAAGACAGCGATTCAACTCTGGCCTCTGTGACCCTCGACCAAAGCGCTCCCCACCAGCTCACAAAGTCAATGATGGATATCCTGGTGGAGGGGAGCAGGACAAGCTGTCTGTTTGACACGGACAGCACTGAGAGTTTTATCCACCCTGACACGGTGCAGCGTTGCAGACTCGTGACACGGCCGGTAAGCCAGAGGGTCGCCAAGGCTTCTGGGTCGCATATAACAAACATCCGGGGGGGGGGGGGGTTGTGTAGTGACGTTAGTAGTACATGGCACAGAATATCGGGACTTTGCGCTATTGGTCATGCCTCAACTGTGTGCCCCTGTGCTAGTGGGGCTGGACTTCCAGAGCCACCTGAAAAGTGTGACAATGGAGTATGACGGGCCCCTCCCACCAATCACTGTCAGAAATCCTCAGTTCTATAGGAATACGTCACATTACCTGCTACTGACCACCCCAACACACTGACCCGCACATCCCACCCAACACCCAGCCAACAATCTCACTACAGGCACCACTTGGGGCCACTCCACCCTCACGATCCCTCCCCCACTGCTGTTCGCCAACCTGACCCCCGACTGTAAAGCTGTGGCAACTAAAAGCAGGAGGTATAGCACGGGGGACAGGGCCTTCATTCAGTCGGAGGTGCAGCGGCTGCTCAGGGAAGGGATCATTGAGGCAAGCACAAGTCCTTGGAGGGCCCAGGTGGTTGTTGTTCAGAACGGGGAGAAGAATAGAATGGTTGTGGACTATAGCCAGACCATCAATAGGTTCATGCAGCTTGACGCATACCCTCTACCCCACAACGTGGATATGGTCAATCAGGTAGCTCAGTACAAGGTGCACTTGACCATAGACCTAAAATCTGCGTACCATCAGCTCCCCATCCACCGGAGGACCGCCCTTACACCGCCTTCGAGGTGGGTGGCAGGCTCTATCACTTCCAGTGCGTCCCCTTTGGTGTCATGAATAGTGTATCTGTCTTCCAGATGGAAATGGACTGGATGGTGGACCAGTGCCAACTGAAGGCCATGTTCCCATATCTGGATAACGCCACCATCTGTGGTAATGACCGGCAGGATCACGACAACAACCTCCAAAAATTTTTCCAAGCAGCCAAAGCTTTCAATCTTACCTATAACAAGGACTAGTGTGTGTTCAGAACCACCTGACTTGCTATCCTTGGATGTGCCGTGGAGAACGGAGTCATTGGCCCCGACCCCGACCGTATGTGCCCCCTGTTGGAACTCCCTCTTCTCAACACCCTCAGAGCCCTCAAACGGTGCCTGGACTTCTTTTCATACTATGCCCAATGGGTCCCTAACTACGCAGACAAGGCCCGCCCCCTGGTCAAGTCTACCACATTTCCCCTCTCAGCTGAGGCCCGTGTGGCCTTCAGCTGCATTAAAGGGGACATTGCCAAAGCAGCAACACATGTGGTGAACGAGACCATTCCCTTCCAAGTAGAGAGTGACGCCTCCGACTTCGCGCTGGCTGCTACCCCCAACCAGGTGGGAAGTCTGGTGGTATTCTTCTCTCGTACCCTTCAAGGCCCTGAAATTTGGCACTCCGCGGTGGAGAAAGAAGCCCAGGCCATAGTGGAAGCTATTAGGCACTGGAGGCACTAGCCCACCGGCAAAAAGTTCACCTTGCTTACTGACCAGCACTTAGTCACGTTCATGTTTAGCAACCAACAGCGGGGCAAAATCAAAAATGTTAAAATTTTGAGGTGATGAATTGAACTCTCCACATACAACTATGACATCATGTACTGGCCTGGGAAGCTCAATGAGCCCTCCGATGCCCTATCCTGGGGAATGTGTGCCAGCGCACAGATCGACCGGCTATAAGCCCGACATGCAGATCTTTGCCACCCGGGGGTCACCTAGCTTTTCCACGTGAAGGCATGGAACCAGCCTTAATCCCTTGAGGAGATCAGGACGTTGATCAGGGACTGCCAAGTTTGCACAGAGTGCAAACCGCACTTCTACCAACCTGAAAAGGCACAACTAATCAAGGCCACCTGCCCCTTTGAGCGACAGAGTGTTGACTGTAAGGGCCCCCTTCCCTCCACCGACCGCAATGTGTACTTTCTTAATGTAATCGACAAGTACTCGCAGTTCCCCTTCGCCATCCCCTGCCCCGATACCACTACCACGTCAGTCATAAAAGCCCTGCACAAGCTCATTGATGCACTATCAATTACTCCAAAAGACTGGAAGTAGAGTAAATACTGAAGGGCTTTTATTATCAATAAAATGGATCCACATCCATGCTGTATGTCTGTCTTGGACAGTGGGAGGAGCAGTGAAACAATTACCTTTATCTGGGGGTCTGTGGGAGGAGCCACAGCAGCAGTCAGCAGAGGGACGTGTCCAGGCATGTCCAGACAGATAACCCAGTTACAACCTATATACATGATTTACCACAATACTGTAATTGCTTTATTTTTTTCTCTTCTATATTATGTATTGCTTCGAACTGCTGCTGCTAAGTTAAGAAATTTCGCAATGCATATTGATGATAATAAACCTGATCCTGATTCAGAATGAAAGTGAGCATGATCAAAATTGCAATCTCTCAACAGAAACCTGCCTAGCTGAACAAATTAATTTACATTTGTGGCAGGGGCTCACATACACCAGACCAATGCAGGTTTAAAGATGAATCTTACAGAAAATGCAACAAAGTAGGACACAAACAAAGAGGCTGTCTGGCAGACAAAAAAAAACAGACTGCATGGGGACGAGAAAAAGATAAAAAGTCAAGTTCAAGTTTCAAAAAGATGACAGTGAAACAGGACTGAGTTACCTTGAGATATACAATTTGAAAAATAACAGGAGATGAGTAATATGGTTTACACGATAAGTGAAAGGCAAATTAATTAAAATCGATTTGGACATTGGCTCAGCTGTTTCAGTCATTCCACAAAATGAGTTTGAATGTCATTTCAAAGATACTAAACAGACGCCTGCAGATATCCAACTAAGAGCTTATAATGGGGAAAAGATAACTCCTGTGAGGAGGACATACGTAACAGTGAAATACAACAACCAACAAGCCACATTAAGTTTGTATGTGTTAAAAACAAGAGGGCCAGCATTGCAGGGACATGAGCGTCTGATACAACTACAACTTGAGTAGGGATCAATCCACCTTTTACATACCACATCCTCTTCAACAGAGTCAATTGGAAGCAAATTAAATTGGTCTCAGCTGATGCCTACATACAGAAGGAGATGGAAGAAGAGTCCAAGGTGTTTTTCACCATAAATGCTCACAGAAAGCTTTATTGCTCTAATAAGCTTATTTTTGGAGTCGCTTCTGCACCTGCTTTCTGGCAGAAAGCTATGGAGCAGGTACTGCAAAGCTGCCCAGGCACTTAGTGTTACCTGGATGCCATCATTGTTATTGGTGAGGAGGACAAGGAACACCTCCAAAAGCTCAAGACAGTGTTAAAAAAATTAGAAGAGTATGGGCTAAGAGCACAATATAAGTGTGAATTCTTTAAACCACGCATTATTTACTGTGGTCACACTGGTGATGAACAAGTGTGCTGAGAAAATTCAAGCAATGGTAGATGCCCCAAGGCCAAAGGACATGACACGGTGTGGTCCTTTTTGAAATTGGTCAAGTGCTATAACAGGTTCCTGTCAAATGTAGTTACTTCAAAGGTTCAAATGTCCAATTTAATGTCAGAGAAATGTATACAATATACATCCTGAAATGCTTTTTCTTCACTTGCTCCACTCCTTGAACTCATTACTACAGATCAAAAAGAAATGGCAATGGACAAAGCAGTGTGAGTTTGTTTTCCAAAAGGTAAAGGAAATGGTGATTCAGACACTGCAAAAACATTATAATCCAATTGTCCTGTGTAGCTTGCCTGTGATGCAACACATTATGGTATTGTTTTTCAATTGTTGGAGAGAGAGAGAGGTTTTGAGAATAGAAACTTCCCAGCTTTCCTTTATCCACTCTTGATCCATATTCGTCCTTTAGCGAGGCCGTTCCATGGAAGACTCATCATCCGGGCAAGGATAGACACACACAAAAGCCTCCACCAGTCTCATACATTTCTCCTGGTGTGTCAAAAGGGGTTGTTCCCCAGACCCCTCTTTTATCCTTACTCACGGGGTCTCAGATGTCAATCAGGTTGGGATGATGCAATCCTTCAACCAGCTCACTCTGGTCATTCCCTGAGGGCTTCAATGAATAGTACAGTACTCAATACACGATTCCGTCTCCAAGAGACAATAGCCGTTATCAATGGTTCCACCTTGCTGAGGCCAGGACACATTCCAAGCCTTGTGTATTCTGGACGTCTCTCTCTCATTTCCTGGGTTCCAGACCCGAATTAATAGCGATCTTGCAATTCTCAAAAAGGAGGGGGCTACTTTGTACCCTTCGGTCCCTCAGAGTTGTGGCACATTCATAACACCCCTTCCTTCAAAGCCTTTTTACCATTGGTAAAAATGGATTAATACAGTCTTACAGGATTTTAGAACCTAACACAATACAAAAGTTTCTTTTCACTACAGAGTACTACAGTTATAAATTCAATTCAGCATCTAAACAGTTAACGATTACATTGTCATTTCCTGTAATATCTTAACATCTTGTACCTTAATAAAGTCTTGTAGCATCAGACTCCAATTTAATAACTACCTATTTTTATTCCTTTTCTTAAGCAAACAATAACTAAAGAGTTTTGATCTTAGCTTACGTGTATACTACAAAAGTTCATGCAATTACTAATCTTTATTTTACTTTCAAACTTAACAGTCAATCTTCCATGGGGTTGTCTTTATTATCCACATGCTTTGTCGAAATTCCTTAAAACCGGATCCGGTTAGTTAAAGCGGCATCCCGTCAACCCTTGCCCCTTTTCCAGTTAACTCCCATGTGGTGAGCTTGTGCACCAGTGTGGAATAGGCTTTCACTTGCTTCTTTCATAGGAGTTATTTTATCAACAATGTGTTCCAAACTTAGACCTTTTTCCAAATTTCCACACAATTCTTTAATTTTAAGCAAGTTGCTAGTTTTCTCTTCAGGACCCTTCATGCTATTAGTTCTCAATTTAAGACAGGGGTGGGCAAACTTTTTGACTTGTGGGCCACAAAGGGTTCTAAAATTTGTCAGGGGGGCCGGACCAGGAGCAGATGGATGGAGTGTTTTGGTAATACACCTCATAAGAGAAAATAAAATATCATGGGATATGTAGAAAACATGTGCTTTAATTTCAATTGAAAATGAACAAATGCATTACAACAAAATATCTGTCTTTGAAGTCCCATGGTATTTAGCTATTTATTGAAATGACTTTTAAAACACTGAAAATTAAATGAATAAAATACAGCTTTTTTTAATAGTAACAGTTATTATTTTAAAGCACTGAAAATTCTGTTATCCTTCAAGATATTATCATCATCACTCTTCTCCTGACTGTCTTTATTTCAAAAACGGTAGGAGATGCAGGTCTACTTGTCCTGCTCCTTCTTACTCAATTGTCCCCTGTACCAAAACTCAACAACGACCAGCATAAGGACAGAACAGTGACAGCGCGCCAGTATGCGGAGCGCGTTATTTGATCTGGAGCGCATTTTTTATTTTGAGAGTGTACGTGCACCTGCGCACTACTCATGTCCATCACTTAACAGAAATGACATGTAACATGTAAGGCTTATTGAAAAAAATATTTTCAAATGCATTTTTTAAATAACACAACGAAGAAACTTATTTTTAATTTCAGTGGGAACAGTGTTGTTGGTCTCCCTTTTTAGCCAGCGCATCAAAGTCTGGATTTAGTTTTGTTGTGGCGATTTTCAGGATGGATCTGAGGTGTTGGTCAGTTAACTTGGATCTGTGGCTGGCTTTGTTGATGTTCATGACACTGAATGCATGTTCACACAAATAGGTCAAGCCGAACAAAGAGTAAAGCGCAAATGTGGAGTAAAATGCTGCACCTCAACAAAGGTCAATGTGTAGCGGTGTGCTACACGCAGCGCTAAGATTACAACACGGAGTCTGTAACTGCAGTCAAAGAAAAAAACTTTATTCGAAATCCCCAGCCTCACTTTTAAGCCTCCCTCAACCTGCCCCCCGTGGCGTAGAGGCTCCAAAGCTCTGTGCTCGCAAATCCCCGCAGGCTATCTCCCTTATCCAGAACGCTGGCTAATTGTGAGCCGGTTTGGATGTGCCAGGAAATTGGTCGCCACAAATGTATATAGAGTGCATCATCTATTGGGAAAACGCCAGAATTGCGGGGAAAAAACGATAACAAGGTTTATTAATATAATTTCATCAAGTACTGCAGGCCGGATTAAAAAGCTTAATGGGCCGCATATGGCCCGCGGCCTGTAGTTTGCCCATGCCTGGTTTAAGATCTGCAAGCGATCCCTCTTTGTTCAAACAGCATTTCGAATTCTGCTTTTTCACACCACACTCTTGAATAACAATAGCGTGTGGGGTACCTTTACATTCCAAATCAAATTGTAATTGATTTACAGGCACTGCGTTACCAAGCCATTGTCTCTGTAGCCTGGTTACTGCTTCTGACATCAATCCAGACTTTAAATTTTCTTCATTCAATGTTGGAACTACACTTTTCCCTTTTCCTTCAATAATAATATTCACCTCACCACCTTTTATCTCCTCACTAACTTTTAACACACCTTCGAACACAAACAACTGGGAATTCTCACTTCCCACTATTACCAAGGTTAACCCTTTCTTCACTGAACCAAGTCCATCTGACCCACAAGGACTACATTCCTCTTCAACTGAATCAAATGCCTCAGACTTTTTCTGAGCTCCATTACTAGGTTCAGTACCACGTGCATCCACATCCTTAACACACTCAAACGGGACATTTGCCTCTTCCAGGCTTTCAATACTTGTACCCGGTCCAAATTCTAAATTCCCCTGATCCTCCCAGCTACTCTCTGGGCAACTCCCTTCCGGAGTAAACTCACCCCGCGGGCTGAAACAACCTCATCTGCTAACCCAGCAGACTTCTTCAAGGTAATGGCATCTTTTCATCTAGCCCTGCCCTCATTTCATTATCGGGAACACCTTTAGAATTTTCAACTTCTTTAAACAGTTCTGCCAAACCAAACAGATCATCCATGTCCAACTCTGGACCTTTTAACAGCCTTATCTGTTTCTCATCCTTACTTCGTGCCTCTACAAATTTTCTCCTGGCTAAGGGCAGGTCTACCTCCTCTCCCTTACTCTCCTTCACTTTCCTATTCTCCTTTTTACCACCCTCTAAACCCTCTTGGTACAGGGTCATTAAAAATGTCTCGGCCAAATCGATACTGGCCGAATTTAAACTGCTCTCGTTCTCAGCTGCCTTTCTCGATATGCTTCGAGTGATTGTGCATGCGGGATAGATCTTGGAATCTAGGGGCAGGACCTCAACACTTACAGGCTGGCTCGTCAGCTTCATTGCTGACCAAACCTTACCACCGGCTAAATCGTTACCAAGAAGGACGTTCACGTCAGTTCTCGGGAATTCTGATCGCACACCTATTTCAACTGGTCCAGATACCAGCTCACAATTCATAATGATCCAATGCAAGGGCACCATTTTCGTCCCTTTTCCTATTCCTCTCAAAGCTATCATTCCCATCTTGCAACCAAAATCCAGTACCTTACTGCTAATCAATGACAGTTCAGCTCCCGTGTCTCTCCAGATCCGCACTGGAACTGGTTTGTCTCTCTCTGTCACAGACACAGTTCCTTCTGAAATACATTTCTCAGACCCTTCTCGTATTCTGTCTACCTTGGGCTCTCTCATCAATTTACTGATCACCACAGCACATCCTATAGGGACTGCAGCTTTCCATTTTCCTGTCTCCTTCCTCGGAGCAAGGCACTTAGATTCAATATGACCCACCTTTCCATAATTAAAACAGGTCAAGCCAGGACCTCTCCTGCCGTCTTGCCTCTCCTCCTCAATTTTACCACTAGCTCCCAGCAGGACCTCTGCCTCAGCCGGCGGGCTTTCTCTACCATTCCCACGGTCTCTTTGGTAACTTTTATTCGAGGAAAACTTTGTCTTGTGGGTTAGGGCATATTCATCTGTGAACCTAGCAAATTTGGAGATGGACTTATTCGGCTTCTCATTCAAATACATCCGGATATCATCCGAAACACAACCTTTAAATTCCTCAATCAGAATTAACTCCCTGAGACGCCAAAAATCTTCTTCCACTATTTCTGCTGCACACCAATGATCCAAGAGCACACCCTTCTCATAGGCAAACTCGGTATACGTCTGATTCCACCCTTTCTTTAAATTTCTGAACTTTTGTCTATAGGCTTCAGGTAACCACTGATAGGTCCGAAGAATGGCCTCCTTTACTTTCTCATAATTCTCAGACTCCTCCTCCATGGACAATGCCGTATATGCCCGTTGTGCCTTCCCTTTTAACACACTTTGTAACAACGCCACCCACTGCTCTTTGGGCCACTTCTGATTAACTGCCACCTTTTCAAAATGCAAGAAATAACTATCAACATCCGTTTCCTCGAACAGAGGTAGTAACCTCAACTCCCGACTAACATTAAACTGCTCCTCTCGGTCTGACCCTTGAACTCTTCGCTCTTTCCTTAACTTCTCCATATCCAAGTCATGTTGCCTCTGTTTCTCTTTCTCCTCATACTCTCTCTCCTCGGCTCTCTCCTTCTCTTTTTCAGCTGCTTCCAGCTGTTTTAACTGAATTTCATACTCCCTTTTCACCTCTAACTCCTTTAGTTGGAGCGCATGCTCCCTTTGCTTGTCGGCCTTTTCTTTTTCCTTCTCAGCTGCTTCCAGCTGCTTTAACTTAATTTCATGTTCCAGCCTTAATTTCTCCAACTCTAACTGAGCCGTCCCACTAGCTGGTATCTTTTCAGGGATATTTTCCAATACCTCAGCTGAAAACACATTCTTCACAATATAATACTGAGTTATGGCCCTCCGCACCTCCTGCTTTTTCATTGACAACCTCACCTCTGCGAGGTTTAGTCCTTTCGCAATATTTATCAAGTCCGACTTTGTGGCTGCCTCTAGTGCCTCCAGAGTCAGGCTTTCTATAAATTCATCCAGGTCCATCTTTGCTGGCTTCCTGTCTGGCTACCCACGCAACCAGATCCAAATTTGGACTTACAAGCCAGATTCACTGGCCCTCCAATTCGGTATCAAATCTCGAGACGAGATCCCCAAGTTGTTACGAACCCCGTAACTGGGTCACTTACCAGCAAAGATACAGAGGTTAGTTGAAGACTGATGGTACTATTTCTAACAATATTTATTAGTAAAAATACACAAAAATAATATCAATGCAAACATACATATAATATACGTCGTCAATACTAAATCTAAAAGTGTGGGTATAATAATAATCAATAAGAAATAAGCTCTATCATTGTCTAGGGGATAATATATTGTCTGATGGAAATATAAAAGTCACTCAGTTCATTCAGTTCATACAGGCTTCAGCCTTTGGGGACCACTGGGTTTTCAATTGTTGGAGAGAGAGAGAGGTTTTGAGAATAGAAACTTGCCGGCTTTCCTTCATCTGATCTTGATCCGTATTCGTCCTTTAGCGAGGCTGTTCCATGGAAGACTTGTCATCCGGGCAAGGACAGACACACACACAAGTCCCCACCGGTCTCATACATTTCTCCTGGTGTGTCTAAAGGGGTTGTTCCCCAGACCCTCTTTTATCCTTACTCACGGGGTCTCAGATGTCAATCAGGTTGGGATGATGCAATCCCTCAACCAGCTCACTCTGGTCATTCCCTGAGGGCTTCAATGAACTGTACAGTACTCAATACACAATTCTGTCTCCAAGAGACAATAGCCATTATCAATGGTTCCGCCTTGCTGAGGCCAGGACACATTCCAAGCCTTGTGTATTCTGGATGTCTCTCTCTCATTTCCTGGGTCCCAGACCCGAATTAATAGCGATCTTGCGATTCTCAAAAAGGAGGGGGCTACTTTGTACCCTTCGGTCCCTCAGAATTGTGGCACATTCGTAACGGTATAGATGCAGTCACGTCTCAGTTATGAGTGATGGAAATAAATACTCCATAACCTTTGCATTGCATTCTCTTACAGCAGTAGAGAATAATACGCATGGATTGACAGAGGTTTAGGTTGCAAAATGTTTCAATCAGTACTTGTACAGGAGAGTTCACTCTCATTACTAGTGTCCAGTTTCAACTCACAGAAGAGTGTTCCACTAACAACAGCAGCTGATCCACATTATCCAGTGGAATGCAGATCTGAGCTCTGCTACTTGGAGGACACAATTACAAGATCCAATTGAAGAGGGCGATTATTCATGGAAGTGCGAATGTATTGTCTTGTTTACCCCTGGAAAAGGAAATACTTGAAAAATGAACATAAGAGGACACTCTTCTTGACATTTTCTCCCTAACGCCAAACGAAAGTTTAACTATTATGGCAGAGATAATCCAAAGGGAAACTGGAAAAGACCCCACACTGTCTCAGAACTACATGGTCATCCAAAGTGGCTGAAATGTACAGCAGAATTTCCAGTTCCCACATTTTTACCAGTGTCAGGATGAACTTGCCTTTGACGGTGGTTGCCTTATGTGGGGATTGAGAGCTGTTGTACCATTCAAGCTGAAAGCTAAAGTGTTGGAGGAGCTTCATGCCGGTCATGTAGGCATGGTCAAAATGAAAGCCTTGCTTGCAGCTATGTCTGGTGGTCTGAGATAGATCAGCAGATCGAAAAATTTCCCATGCGTTGTTCGGAATGCCAACACATCCAGAAGAAAAGTGCTCAGTGCCATCAGAAGCATTTCCTGCGGTTCCAGAGTATTCTCCTACAACCACCACAGAGGAGGCCCCAGAACCTGAGATTGTTTCACAGCCTTGACTCACATGCCAAGCTGAGTGACAACACCTTGTCAGGGAAGATGTTATTGCACAAGAGTAAGACATCCTGCACAGCAATGAAAACTTTAAGCCTGAATGGTCCGCTTAAAATTTACTATGCCGTTAATGTCTATATAGTAGTAGTTGTATTCAATTGTACTATATATATATATATATATATATATATATATATATATATAGTGTACTATATAATACAACGTATATATTATACTATAGAGTACAATACACACACACACACAGAGATATATATAGTTGACGAGAGCAATACATTATCTATTTAAATTGAGATGTATTGTATTCTATATTGAGATGGAGTTTATAGGTAAGCAGGGAGGAATATAGTGTATTCAATATTTCAGTAATATTGTAAATATTTTGTTTGATTAAATATTCTTAGTTGTTTACATAATAATGGGTTATATGTAAAAGTATATGAATGGCAAATGTCATATGTGCACGCCTCACTAAAGTAAAACTAAATATACACATATATCCTCAGGCCCCTATAGTTTTCTTTCAATTAATTTTATGTTTTGGACTTTCAAAACATAACAAAGGTGGTATCCATCATTAAGGACACTCACCATCCAGGACATAGCCACTTTTTATTGCTACCATAATTGTAGCATGAGGATAAGCACTCAGAACCAGTTTCTTCCCCTCTGCCTTCAGATTTCTCAATGACCCATTAAACCCATGAACACTTTCTCACTATTTTGTTCTCTTTTTGTACTATTTGTTTGTTTTATTTACATTTCTTATTGTAATTTATAGTAATTGTTATGTTACGCTCTGTACTGCTAGCAAAGATCAACAAATTTAATGGCATATGTCAATGATAATAAAGCTGATTCTAATTCTGATTCTGACATAAATCCTATAACTATCCTGTTTTATTCACCCACATACTCGCTTCCCCTCCAGGTTCAACCACTCAGCCACATTATCAGGAGAAATTTTCAATGCTCAATGAACCTACTGTTCCATGTGTCTTTGAGATATGGAAGGAAATTGGAGCACCCAGAGAAAACTCACATTGCCACAGGAAGAAGCTGCTGATGACACAAAGGCAGCATCCAAGGGAAGGGCTAAATTCATGCCTCCCGTACAGAGAGGCTGTATTAACTATCCTATATTGTACATCTTCATGGAAGAAAGAGAAAAAAAAAACATCCTTTTAGGTATAATGAAGAAAAAAAAATGGGTCTAGGTTCATCAAGTGGCTTAAAAAAAACACGTTGGAAAGAAGAATGGAACTGAAAGCCAGAAGAATCCCAAGGATCTAGTGATCTACATTCCCTGATTCGGAATGAAACGTCGATGGAGTGCACTGCACTGCATATCACCTTCCAAATGATATATGTTTCCAGAATATTTCCACAGATTAGAAGGTGGAGAATTTAACCCTATTATTAAAAGAAATGAAAAGAATGGAAACATCAGACTGATTAGCCTGACTTCAGTGGTAGGTAAAAAGCTGGAATCCATTGTTAAGTCAATGTAACAGAGTGCTGAAAACTTGGCAGAATGATCAACTCAAGAAACAAAACTTATTTTGCAAATCTGTTAACATTTTTTGTGATGATTGTTTACTAGCAGAGTAGATAAGGAAGAACTAATATTTTCTATATATAGACTGGAACACTCTTACTGTAGATGGGATAGGTCTTACACTGTGAAGGGTAGGGCACTGAGGAAGGCAATATAGCAAAGGGATATGGGAAACAGGGCCATAATTCATTGAAAGTGGTGTCACTGGCTGGTAGGGTTGTAAAGAACACCTTTGGCATAGTGGCCTTCATAAATCAAAGTACCGAGTATGGAAGATGGGATGTTATGTTGAAGCTGTTAAGGACATTGGTGAGGCCTAATTTGGAGTATTATGTGTAACTTTGGTCTCCTACCTACAGGAAAGATGTATATAAGCTTGAAAGAGTTCACAGAAAATTTACAAGGATGTTGTCAGGACTGGAGGATCAGAGTTGTAAGGAAATATGTAATAGGTTAGGACTATATTAGGGAGGGGTGGAGGGAAGAGAAGAGAAGAGAGCGGTAGTGATAGGGAATTCTATAGTCGGGGGGCAGTTAGGAGATTTTGTGGGGAAGATCGGGAGTCTCGGATGGTATGTTGCTTCCCTGGTGCCGGGGTCTGAGACATTTCAGATCGGGTGCAGGTTATTCTCGAGAGGGAGGGCAAGAATCCTGATGTTGTGGTCCATGTAGGGACCAACTACGTGGGTAGGATGAGTGAGGGGGTCCTGCGTAGGGAGTTCAGGGAGTTAGGTGCGAAGCTGAAGAGCAAGACCTCCAGGGTAACAATCTCAGGATTGCTACCTGTGCCACGTGCAAGTGAGGCAAGGAACAGAAAGATTATACAGATTAATACATGGCTGAGAGGATGGTGCAGGAGGGAGGGCTTCAGGTTTTTAGATAATTGGGCTTTGTCCCAGGGAAGGTGGGATCTGTTCCGACGGGACGGTTTACACCTGAACTGGAGTGCTACTAACATTCTGGCAGGGAAGTTTGCTAGTGCTTCTTGGGGGGTTTAAACTAAATTTGCAGGGGGCGGGGATCCAGAATGAGAGAGAGGATAGTGAGATGAAGAATAAAGGACAGGTGGGGACTACACGGCTCTGGAATATTTAGTATGTAGTAGAGAAAGGTGAGGCGGAACAAGTGATAAGGAGGACACATGTACAGAGGGATGGTCTGACGGAACATGGAGTTAAATGTGCAGAAAGAATAAGTAAATTTAGGAAGGACAACAAAATTCTAGGGAGCTGGGTTAAGCACAATAGGCAGAGATTCAAACAGAGAGAGGAGAAATGGGCTAAAAATTCTTTATCTGAATGCACGAAGTGTCAGAAATAAGGCAGATGAGCTTGAAGCTCAGGTGCGAATGGGTAACTATGACACTTTTGGGATAACGGAGACATGGCTGCAGGGGGATCAGACACAGGAAATGAATGTACAAGGGTATACGTGCTATCATAGGGACAGAAACGTGGGCAGAGGCCCTGATGGTGAGGAATGAGATACAGTCCTTTGCAAGGGGGGACATAGGATCAGGAGAAGTGGAGACTGTGTGGATAGAATTGAGGAACAGTAAGGGCAAAAGGACCCAAATGTGTGTTGTCTATAGGTCAACAAACAGTAGCATGGATATTGGGTGCAAGTTGAATAGGCAGTTAACATTGGCATGTGGCAGAGGTAATGTCGCAGTAGTTATGAAGGATTTCAACATGCAGGTGAACTGAGAGAATCAGGTTGTTGCTAGACCCCAGGATAGGGAGTCTGTAGAGTGCCTACGGGATGCATTCTTGGAACAGCTTGTACGAGAGCCTACCAGGGACAAGGCTATTCTGGATTTAGTGTTATGTAATGAACAGGATTTGATAAGCGATCTTGAAGTAAAGGAGCCATTAGGAGGTAGTGATCATAATATGATAAGTTTTTATCTGCAATTTGAGAAGGATAAGGGCAGCTCGGAGGTTTCAGTGTTGCAATTGAACAAAAGAGACTATGGAGCCATGAGGGAGGAGCTGGCCAAAGTTAACTGGATGGATATCCTAGCAGAAAAGACAGTGGAACAGCAATGGCAGGTATTCTTGGGAATAATGCACAAGGTGCAACATCAGTTCATCCCCCAGAGAAGGAAGGATTCAAAGGGTGGAAAGGGGCCACAGTAGTTCACAAAGGAAGTCAGAGATTGCATAGCATTAAAAAAAAGGAAGTATGACAGAGCAAAGGTGAGTGGGAGGACAGATGATTGGGAAATTTTTAAGGAACAACAGATCTTAACTAAAAAGTCAATACGGGGAGAAAAAATGAGGTACGAATACAAGCTAGCCAGGAATATAAAGGAGGATAACAAAAGCTTTTTTAAGTATGTGAAGAGAAAGAAGATAGTTAAGAACAATGTTGGGCCCTTGAAGAATGAATTGGGTGAAATTGTTATGCGAAACAGAGAAATGGCAGAAGAATTTAATAAGTACTTTAGATCTGTCTTCACTAAGGAAGACACAAGCAATCTCCCAGATGTATGGATGGGCCAAGGACATAGGGTAACAGAGGAAATGAAACAGATTGACATTAGGAAGGAAACGGTGATGAGTAGACTGATGGGACTGAAGGCTGACAAATCTCCAGGTCCAGATGGTCTGCATCCTAGGGTACTAAAGGAGGTGGCCCTGGAAATTGTGGATGCATTGGTAATCATTTTCCAATGTTCCTTAGATTCAGGATCAGTTCCTGAGGATTGGAGAATGGCTAATGTTATCCCACTTTTTAAGGAAAGAGGGAGGGAGAAAACAGAGAACTATCGACCTGTCAGCCTAACATCAGAAGTGGGGAAGATGCTAGAGTCCATTATTAAAGATGAAATAGTGGCATATCTAGATAGCAGTGATAGGATTGGGCTGAGCCAGCATGGATTTACCAAGGGTAAATCATGCTTGACTAATCTATTGGAGTTTTTCGAGGATGTAACCAAGAAGTTAGACAAGGGAGATCCAGTGGATGTAGTGTACCTCGATTTTCAGAATGCATTTGATAAGGTCCCACATAGGAGATTGGTGGGTAAAATCAAAGCTCATGGCATTGGGGAGAAGACATTGACATGGATAGAAAACTGGTTGACAGATAGAAAGCAAAAGGTAGTAGTGAATGGGTGTTTCTTGGAATGGCAGGTGGTGACTAGTGGGGTGCCACAGGGCTCAGTTTTGGGACCACAGCTGTTTACCATTTACATCAACGACTTAGATGAAGGCATTGAGAATAACATCAGCAAGTTTGCTGATGATACTAAGCTGGGTGGCAGTGTGACATGTGATGAGGATGTCAGAAGAATTTAGGGTGACTTGGATAGGCTGGGTGAGTGGGCAGATACTTGGCAAATGTGAATAAGTGTGAGGTTATCCACTTTGGGAGTACGAACAGGAAGGCAGATTATGATCTGAACGGTGTAAAGTTAGGTAGGGGAGAAGTACAAAGAGATCTAGTAGTCCTTGTTCATCAGTCACTGAAGGTGAATGAGCAAGTGCAGCAGGCAGTGAAGAAGGCTAATGGAATGTTGGCCTTTATTACAAAGGGAATTGAGTACAAGTGCAAGGAAATCCTCTTGCATTTATACAGGGCCCTGGTGAGACCACACCTGGAGTATCGTGTTCAGTTTTGGTCTCCAGGGTTAAGGAAGGACATCCTGGCTGTAGAGGAAGTGCAGCGTAGATTCACAAGGTTAATTCCTGGGATGTCTGGACTGTCTTATGCAGAGAGGTTAGAGAGACTGGGCTTGTACACGCTGGAATTAAGGAGATTGAGAGGGGATCTGATTGCAACATATAAGATTATTAAGGGATTGGACAAGATAGAGGCAGGAAATATGTTCCAGATGCTGGGAGAGTCCAGTACCAGAGGGCATGGTTTGAGAATAAGGGGTAGGTCATTTAGGACAGAGTTAAGGAGAAACTTCTTCTCCCAGAGAGTTGTGGGGGTCTGGAATGCACTGCCTCAGAAGGCAGTGGAGGCCAATTCTCTGGATGCTTTCAAGAAGGAGCTAAATAGGTATCTTATGGATGGGGGAATCAAGGGATATGGGGACAAGGCAGGAACCGGGTATTGATAGTAGATGATCAGCCATGATCTCAAAATGGCGGTGCAGGCTCAAAGGGCCGAATGAACTACTTCTGCACCTATTGTCTATTGTCTATTTTCCTTAGAACATAGAAGATTGAGAAGAGATTTAATGAGGTATACAAAATTATGAGTGGTATGGAAAAGGTGAATGCAAGCAGGCTTTTTCCACTGAGGTTGGGTAGGACTACAAGCAGAGGTCATAGGTTAAGAGTGAAAGCTGTGAAGATTAAGTGGAACATGAGGGGAAACTACTTTGCTCATAGTGTCAGGAAAGTATGGAATGAGCTGCCAGCACAAATGGTGCAGGCAAATTCAATGCTTAAGTGAAGTTTGGATAGGTACTTGGATGGCATGAGGGGGTCTGTGGTTCCAGTGCAGGTTGGTGGGAGTAGGCAGTTTAAGTGGTTTAAGCATAAACTTATGGGTCAAGTGGCCTGTTTCTGTGCTGTATTTTTCCATGACTCTATGAGCCTATGTTTGGCAACATTGCAAATCCCTTTGCTAAAGTAGTATATGGAAGGTTACAAAGCAAAATTAGAGTACAGTGGACTAGAAGATGGGTGTCAAGGTAATACATTGGTGAGGAATTGAGGATTGGTTCATGAATCAAAAGCATAACTTAAGTCAAAGATAAGCTGATTGCAATATACACAAGTATATGTATGCACAGCTGCAATTAAGAAGACCTGCAAAAGCATTGTGCAGCGTGGACAAAATGGTCATTGTGTGCTATACTGATGTAGTGATTAGGATAATTCTGGTTGGTTCAATGATTGAATGGCTGAAATGAAAATGGTCTGGCCCATATGGGGGAAATCTTTCATGATAGATGTTGCCTTCATGCTTACTTAGTGGCCATGTTATTATGTACTTCCTGCATCAAATAAAGTAGTCGCTGAGCATATGGTTGTGGTCTTCTGCTACTGTAGCCCACCTACTTCATGGTTCGATGTGCTTTGTGTTCAGAGATGCTCTTCTGCACACTACTGTTGTAATCCATGGCTATTTGAGTTACTGTTGCCTTCCTGTCAGAACATCTGCCATGATCAGGGCGTTTTTCAACCACAGAACTGCTGCTCATTGGATGCCTTTGTTTGTTTTTCACTTCATATTCTGTAAAATACAAAGTAAGTCCCAGGCCATCAGCTGCTTTAGAGAGATGTAAACCATCCCATCTGGCACAAGCAACCATTCCAGGCACTTAATCACTGAGATCACATTTCTTCCCCATTCTGAACTAAAGCAGAACCTCTTGACCATGTCTGCATCTTCTGTGCATTGAATTGTTTGTTGATTGGCTGATTAGATGTTTGTGTTAATGAGCAGGTGTCCAGGTGTACTTGATAAAGTGACCACTCAGTATAGAGACTAATGATGGTGTGGAGGGATGTACCTCTGATATATTGGCCTGGGTACATTACTCTCTGCAGCTTCTTGTGAATAAATATGTCATATATAGAGATGGAAAGCTGTGAGTGTCACTAGTAGGTCCAACTGTTTTCAACTTATGGTTTAGGAGGTTATCAAGTATCATAAATTTTGGACTGCTGTTAGTACAAATGGGTGGCAGTGTGATTTGTGGCAGGGAGATTTCTGGATAATAATAAATGTAATATGCTGGTTCACAACTTTACTGTTATGCTGTAGGTATTTCATTTAGCAGCTCTGTAACAGCTGTCTGTTCTGCTTTCAGCCTGGTTGGGTTATTGTTGAAGTTAAGGGATGATGTGGAATGTGTGCCATCCAACTAGTGGGAGGATTTTCTTAGTGAGGCACAGTAAAGTTGGTTTTGGTCTTCTGTTTGAGAGGAAATGAAGAGAGTAGATACTGGGGAGAACCAGTGATTCGCTGGGAGACACGTTTCTTCGAGATGGACTACAAGCGGTGTTTGGAAAGTGGTGTGTGCATTTACATTGACCGAGGGCCCAGAGTGGTGTGACAGAGAAGTTTAAGATGAGCTCCAACTTGTGCACATTTGACTGTTTAATTAGAATGGGCCCTTTTCTTGTTATTCTTTACTAACCCTTCAGTTAAGATTCATAAATCTAATTCCTTTAATCGTATGCAGTGCACTGTCTATTATTTCATGGCATTAATTTGTAACAGGGTAGCAAATGGTACAGCATCAGCACAAACAGCGGGTTTTGGGGTGGGCTCATGCCTCAATCTCACATGTTTGTTGGGGCCAGAGATTATCTTTCCTAGACTTATGCAGCCGGGGAAAGAGAGTGTTTATAATGTTAAGTAAATGGGCACATGCATAGAAGATAGAATATAAAATGTGGTAAGTATGAATTTATTTACTTTAGTAAAAAAATAAAATAAAAACAGCATATTTTAAAGCAGAAGAGATTGTAAGTGTTTTTTGGAGGGATCTAAATGCCCCGATACACAAATCATTGGATGTCAACAGGCAGATGCAGAAAGAAAATATGATTGGCTTTCATATTGGTCATTTTTGCTAAATGATTTCTGTACAAGAGTAAATGCACCCTACTGTTAATTGTTGGGCTCTGCTAAGACCCCAACTGGAAATGCTGTATACTGGCTTCATTGTCTTATCTAAGGAAGGGCAAATTGGCTGCAGAGGAAATGTAAAAAACTTTGTCATGTTGATCCTTAGGATTGGGGAATTATCCTGCAAAAAGTCTGGTCCTAAATTCTCCTGAGATTAGAAGAAAGAAAAAGTAACCTTAATGAAAGATGCAAAATACTCATTGTGCTTGGCATAATGGATGTAAGAATGATAAGCCCTTGGGTTAGGATCAATGTTCCTTTAATTTGTAATAACCAACCTGCACAAAAATCCTGTGCTATGCAATGTTTTGCCCAGTGACTACAACATGGGCACACTGACTTATTGATTCAATAATTTCTTCAATAAGAGCAACATAAATAAGCCAGTTCTAAAATCTGCATTCAAATCATCAGAAACTCCACATTGTCAACACCATCCACATCAGAAACTGGAAAAAGAAACGGGATTGTGTACAAATGTAAAATATACTTAACATGCCAGTGAGGCAGAGATGACAACCTTTTGTGTGCAGTTGAAATTCCTTTGTGCATTAATAGCAAAAGATGTGTGTGCATGCACACGCTCACACCTTAGAGGGTACATTGGTTAGGATGTTCAGAACCATAGGCAATGGTCTCAGAATAATACCATTCTGGATAGAAATTTGAAGAAATGTTATAAACAAGATGGTAGTGACTGTTTGGTAATTCTTTTCCCAAGATCACCATAGAGTCTAAGTTACCAAGTACGGGTTAGGGGTTAAAAAAGTAAAGTAGTTTGGATAAAGATCACACAAATCCTTTATGACTAATGAAGCAGATGACCCTGCTCTTTCACATACCACAAAAATGGCAATATTGGCATCAAAATCAGTATTGCTTACTAATAGGCATCATGATATAGTTAGTTTGCAAACTTAATCACTTTATGGATTTCTTCAAGATACCACTCCATGGAGCAATAAGCTATTTCATGAAAGCATTAAAGGATTTGAGCTTGCCTGGCAGTTGGAAGCATATTGGATACAAAAAAACGATAAATTTGTCACTGCCAGGAATGTCCTCTAAATTGTTCAAACATATATTTCTGTGAATAAATGCATCTCCCAGCTGATAGCTTCCATCAACACTGCCCTTTTTGAGTATTTTCTATTTCTGTGGGCTTCCTCTATCTGCACAAGTGTCCATTTTCTCAGTATTTACAGTATCACATTTCTCAATTGTACATTTGATCATAGAGTTTTAATTTTTTTGTCCTTTCATCACAAATAGATAATTTTCCTTTGATCTTTCCATTCCTTTGGGAACACCATGGAATGTTGGATGTCTAATGATCAAAAATCCATGTATTTTTTTATAAAACTACGTTTTATTTTAACAAAAATCCAAATTTAAAAAAACATGGAAACGAGAGGCTTGATTCAAGGAACTAGAGTAATGGGGATATTTATAAATGATCTGCCATTTGATTGTGAAATAATTTCTCTTTTGGGGACCATTAAATAACAAAAAGCACTTAATGCAAAATGTAGGCTGCAGTTAGACTCATCTGGAAAGGGATCAATGCATGTCAAAGCAATGTACACAGTCCTTACAGTGGTTAAATAAGGGGTGTAGATGTATTAGCAGTAGCAGAACATTGTCACGTTTCTGCAAAGTTGATCCTCAAGAGATGCTGTGGAACTGGTAATGACAGGGCACTGCAAAATGTCCAGTAAATGTGAAAATAATTGAACAGTAACAATAGTAGATATCCTTAGCCTGATATTAACAGGGATTCATCATCAGCATTATGTGCTGTGTGGTATGTTGTGGGCTATCATGGTCTCCATAACCATGATTGTTCTTGGTAAATTTTTCTACTGAAGTGGTTTACCATTGCCTTCTTCAGAGCAGTATATTTACATGACATATGACCCTTGCCATTATCAATATTGTTCAGAGATTGCTTGGCGTCAGTGCTCGCATAACCATGACTTGTGATATGGACCAGCTGCTCATACAACCATCTACTACCTGTTCCCATGGCTTCACATGACCCTGATCAGGGAGGCTACACAGGTGCTACATATTACCCAAGCGTGACCTGCTGGCTAGCAGGGGGAAGGAGCACTCTACAGCTTCTTTGGTAGAGGCAAATCGTTGCCCCACCATCCTGGGTAAAACAGATTAAAGGGTTCCTAAATGGTTCCCAAAATGAGTACAGGATACCTTTCTTAAACAGTCTGACATAAGTCCATTAAGAAAGTAAACAATGTTGGAATTATCTTTACAGAATAAATGGAGTGTAAGTGAGCTACTTTCCCCCAAGAAATCATTTGGATCATGGCAATTATTACAAATTATTACAATTATTACATGGCAAAACACTGCAAGTTCTAGAAAAGCAAAATCAAACAGCCAATACTTAAAATAACCAGCAGGTTAGACAGCACCTATGGAGGAGAAAAACAAAGTTCAGATTTCAGTTTGATGGTCCGTCAGCCTGAAAAGCTTTCTCTGTCCTTTCTTTTTCTTACAAATGCTACCAAATCAATTATTCCTGAATCATTGTTATTGTAATGCAATTTTTTGGAACATAATATGTAAAATGAAAGGTCACAAATTTCAGTGATTAAAAGGAAAACAAAAGTTGAGCAAGAAGACTATAAATAACCATGGAAATCTTCAAGATGGAGATAGCCTGTGTAAACATCAAGTTTACACAGAAGAAGGAAACACATGTCATCTATAACCAGAGCTCCCCAAATGATAAAGAAAGGAGGAATTCAAATATGAGAAAAACAAAGGTTATTTATGATAAATGTGGGGACAGATTAAATAGGAAAGTAAGTTAAAATGCACAGAGATAATAGTAGAAAAATGAAAAGAAGAGGGCGAGGACAAACAGAGACAATGATAAAAAGGATGATGGCTAGTATAACAGAGAATGAAAAATCTTTCATAACCACATTAAAAGGGAACCGCAGATGAAAGGAGCTGATTTGGAATTCATTCATAAAAGGAAACCACTGAGATACCAAATGAGTTCATTGCAAATATGATTCAAAAGGAAAATTATTTTATTGTGGTATTTGAGAAGGAGGAGCTAGAGATAATGAATCGGATTGAAATAGATAAAAAGTGTTGGTGGGGGGAGAAGGTAGCATTAAAAGTTGACAAGTTATCTTGTCCAGATAGGACAGATTGTAGATGTCAAGTTCAGTGAAAGCAGGCTAAAGTGAAATCATAGATATAATGGGACAGATAGCTGGAATGTATGTATTTTAATGCTAGGAGTATTCTGGCTAAAGGTGATGAACTTAGAACATAGATCAGTACATGGAACTATGATATTGTGGCCTTTACTGAGACTTGATTGAGAGAGGGACAGGAATGGTTGCTTAATGCCTCAGGGTTTTGATCTTTTAGAAAAGATAGAGAGGGAGATAAAAAGAGGGGAGAGCTGCAGTACTAATCAGGGACAGTATTGCTGTTGACTCAGGGGATTTAATAGAGGGCTCACTAAGTCTATATGGGTAGAACTCAAAAATAAAATGGGTGTAATCACTCTGATGGAATTTTACAATGGACCACCCAATAGCCACAGGGACATTGAGGAACAGATATGCAGGCAGATTAAGGAAAGCCGTAAAAACTATATGGTTGCTTACATGGAGTCCTCAACTTCCCTAATATAAACTGGGATTTTCTTAGAATAAATGTTTTAGATGGGACTGGTTTTGTTAGGTGCATCCAGGAGGGTTTCTTTACTCAATATATAGATAGTCTAACAAGAGGTGGAATTGTAGCTGACTTGATGTTGGGTAATGTGCCGGGATAGGTAACCAACCTTTCAGTGGGTGAGCATTTAGGGAACTATGACCACAACTCCTTAAGCTTTAAAATAAATAGAAATAAGGATAAGTATGGACATTTGGGGAGAGTAGTAACTTGGAGCAGGACAAATAATGAGAGCATCAAACAGGAACATCTGCTTTTAGGCAAGTCTGCATCTGATATGTGGAGCGTGTTTAAAGACCAACTGAACTGAGCACATTACTGGTATGTTCCAGTCAGAAGAAAGGAAAAGGAACTTTGGAAGTCGAGGGAAGTAATGAATTTAGTGGAGAGAAAAAAAGGAAAAGTAATAAAGCTTAGGAAGCTGGAAACAAACAGAGACCTTGAGGATTATAAAGAAGCCAGAAAGGAGCTCAAGAGGGAATCAAGAAAGCCAGAAGGAGCCATGAAAAGTCCTTGGCAAATAGGATTAAAGAGAATCCCAAGGCATTCTATGCATACATCAAAAGCAAGAGGATAGCTAGTGAGAGTGTAAAACCACTCAAAGATAAAGGGGAGAACATTTGCTTGGATGTGGGGAATATAGGTAAGGTCCTTTATGACTACTTTGCATTAGTATTTGGGTTTTAAGGGGTATCCAGAGGGCAGTAGTATCTCTGGTGAATGGTCCTGTCATAAACTCCTCAGGATAGCTCATCCACATTTGGTCCTCATTTGACACTCATCTCTGATCTATGTCTTCAAATAGTTTACACGTGACAGCGGCCACACCACAGTATACTATTTCAACAGCCAGGCTAAACCAGGTGAAGGGTAGTCAGTTGCCTCAAATTCTGGTGAGATAGGGATATGCTTATGCTTGCACTCAAAATCAGTTTTGGTGGACTTGGTGGATGAGATCACCAGTAAGATCAAACGGGCAGGAAGGTGGTTTTGCAGCACTCCATGGTGAGTGAAGGGCATGGCGAGGCACGGAAGATGCTAATATCATACTCTGTATCATACTCTGCAACTAAAGAGGTCTACAGTTGTGACTATCACTCTAAATATTAGAAAAGGGCTTCTAAGGTTCAGAGAGCCAAACTGCCCCAGTGCAATGGCTTTTCCACTCTTTCCCGCATGGATTCATATCATCATCATCATCAAAATTAGTAGGCAGTCAACACATCAGTATTCACCAAGAAAAATTATGTGGAAGATAAGGAGATCTGTGCCAACTATATCGACATGCTAGGGTATTTAGACTTAAGGAAGAGTAGTGCTGGGTCTGTTAAGGAACATTTATAAGTCACCAGAGATGGACCCCAGGTTATTGAGAGAGACAGGAGGAGAGACAGGCCCTTGAGCAATTCCTGCATGTTCTCTCTCTAGCCAGAGGCAAGGTCCTGAAGGATTGGTGAGTAACTGCATTTGTTCCATTATTCAAGAAAGGAACCAGGGATAATCCTGAAATCTAAAAACTAGTGAGTCTCACATCAGTGGTAAGGAAGTTGCTGGAGAGGATTCTGGGGTTAGGATTATGAAAACCATGGCATAATTAGTGAGAGCCAATATGGCTTTGTGCAGGACAAGTTGTGTCTTACTAACACGACTGAGTTTTTTGACAAGATGATGAGAGTGATTGATGAAGGTAGATTGTGGATGTTGTCTGCATGGATTTTAGCAAGGTGATTGAGAAAGACCCTCAAAGGAGAGTCTTCCAGGAGATTAAAATGCCTGGGATCCATGGTGAATTGGCCATTTGAATACCAATTATGAATTGACCAAGTAGTGGTCAAAGGGACTTCTTCTAGCTGGAGTTCTGTGATTAATGGTGTTCCACAGGGATCCTTACTGAGACCTCTGCTGATTGTGACGTATGACATGGATGAAAATATGGATGGATGGGTTAGTTTGCAGATGATGCAAAGAATGGTGGTGTTGTGAGTAGTGTAGCAGACTGGCAAAAAATACAGTGAGATTTGATCAGTTTCAGGTATGTGTGGGCAAACGGTGGTTGGAGTTTAACCCAGCCAATGTGAAATGTTTCACCTTGGTAATTCAAATGAAAAGAAACTGTCTACTATTAAGGTCAAGAGCATTGACAATGTTGATGAGAAGAAGTATCTTGGGGGGGGGGGGGTTAAGATTCCTGAAAGTGGCTACACAGGTTGATAGGGTGGTTAAGAAGGCATATGGCATGTTGAAGCATTGGGTTTAAAGTTGGGAAAATATATTGCAACTATAAAACTCTAGTTGGGCCACATCTGGAGTATTGCATTCATTTCTGGTGACCCCATTTAAGGAAGCATGCTGAGGATTTGGATTGGGCACAAAAGAGGATGATGTTAGGATTAGAGCATGTATGCTATAATGAGAGGTTGGACAAACTTGGGATGCTTTCTCTGAAGCGATGGAGGTTGAGAGGAGATCTGATAGAAGTTTATAAGATTATGAGAGGCATATATATAACAGACAGACAGTATCTTTTTCTGAAGGTTGAAATATCTAATAGCATAGGGTATGAGTGTAAGATGGGAGGGGAATTTTTTACACTGAGAGTGTTGGGTGCCTGGAATGTTGGAGCAGTGGCATGGTCAAATATATTAGGGACTTTTGAGAGATGTTTAGATAGGTACTTGACTGTAAGGGAAACAGAAAGATATGGACATTGTATAGGCAGAAAGGGTTAGTTTAATTGACCATTCTGAATACTAATTTATTTGGATTGGTGCAATATTGAGGGCCAAAGGTCCTGTTTCTGTGCTGTAGTGTTCTATGTTCTATGCTGATTGAATCAGCGTATTTACTTGAGGTAAATAAGGAGGGTAGAACAGTATTTAGGATATAATGATTGATAAACATTCAGTGGCCACTATATTAGGTACCTCTTGTACTGAATAAAATGGCCACTGAGTGTAAGATCATGGTCTTCTACTGCTGCAGCCGTTCCTCCTCAAGTCTGATGTGTCATACATTCAGAGATGTTCTTCGACACACCACTGTTGTAACGAGTGGTTATGAAATACTGTTGCCTTCCTGTCAACTTGAACCAATCTGGTCATTCTCCCCTGACCTCTCTCATTAACAAGGAATTGTTGCCCAAGGAACTGCTGCTCACTGGATGTTTTTACTTTTTTCTTTGGAGGGGGTTTGCTCCATTCTCTGTAAAGTAGTTGTGTGTGAAGATCTGAGGAGATTAGCAGTTTCTGCAATACCTAATCCACCCTGTCTGGCACCAGTAATCAGTCACTTAGATCACATTCTGATGTTTGGTCAGAACAATAACTGAACCACTTGACAATGTCTGCATGCTTTACTGCATTGAATGGCTCCCACACGATTGGCTGATTAGGTAGTTGCATTAACGAGCAGGTGTACAAGTGTACTAAATAAAGTGTCCGCTGAGAATCAGTCCTGACCTGCAGTGCTGTCTGGGTAGAGGTTGCTCAGTCTTCATGTGATTGTGTGTGTTTCCTCTATGTTCTCCAGTTTCTAGCCACATCTCAAAGTCAAGCAGGCAGTCAGTTTCAAACAAGAGAAAATCTGAAGATGCTGGAAATCCAGACACCACACAAAATAATGCTGGAGGAACTCAGCAGACCAGGCAGCATCTATGAAAAAGAGTACAGTCGACATTTCAGGCCGAAACCCTTCGACAGTCCTGCAGCAGGGTTTCAGCCCAAAATGTACTCTTTTCCATTGATGCTTCCTGGCCTGCTGATTTCCTCCAGCATTTTCCATACAGGCTGACAGTTTAATTGACCTCTATAATTTGTCTCAGGATTGCTGGGAGTGATAAAATCTATTGGGAGGTGCAGATGGGAGAGAGGACCGAGGTTGATGAGAGCTTAGGAAATATTAAAAATAGTATTAATTATTTATTAAAGTAAATGTATTGTAACTGTTGTCATTGGCTCAATGGACCAAAGGATCTGCTTACATGTTCAAGCTGCAAAATAACAAGATCTATATCATATAAGACAAGGATAATAAATCTGAATTGATTCTTATTTAGGTTTTCACCTGCCAAATATTTCTAGAATTCTCTGTACTTATTTTGGATTTTCAGCATGTTGATATTTTACTTCTCTAATGTGTATCTTAAAATCCTAGCATTTCTTTTTCCTCTTCCTTCTCTCTCCTCCATTTGTTACCATATGTTATTAACTCTTTGTCACCCTCTCTCATCTGTTATCTTCACACAACTTACATCTTTCAGTCTCCTTTGGAGTTTAAACAATCACAGGCATTCCTTTTTACCCCCCCCCCCCCACCCATCCTCCTTCTCTTCAAATTAACACATCTTTTCTCAGTTATACTGAACAATCGCCAACCTGAAATATCAACTCTGTTTCTCCCTGCAGCAGATGCTATTTGATGTACTATTTTCAGCCTTTTCTGTTTTTATATTAAAATAGCTATTAATAGTATCTATAATAACATCTGAAATTATAAAACAACTGTTCATTTATTGCAAAGTGAAATATACTTTATAAATGCAAGTTATTTCCTTTTGTTTTGAATTCAAAGGAATTAACTCTGATTATCTAAAAAATAATCATGAGAGGAATTGTTTTACTCCAAAGGTTGTTATTCTAACAACAAAACAGATGTGATTGCATTTTGAGTGTATTCACTTTACTCAAATAGCTTTCATTATCTTATTCATCACTTCACTAATGGAAAACAGTAGATTTAAAGATGAAGGAGTATAATCAGAATAGAAACTTGCTTTAAGATTGTAAAGCTTACAAAGCATTTATATTAAGATATACCTGCCCATTTGCTAACTTAGAATACAAATGAAAATTATTTAAAGTAGTCCCTTTCAGAAAGAATAGGGTAAAAGGAAAATAGATAGAATAGATCATTGCAAAGTAATAACAGTTGAAAAACATAGTCAATCTTGAGAAAGGAGATGTTGTGGTTTGATGGTCCTTTACTAATCACACCAATTCTTTCTAACATTTATCAATGTGGATGGTCAAGATGGTGCTAACCTACAGACTTTGTTGAGATCATGGCTCAGACTTAGTTTTTCTTTAAGTTCATTGGGATTGTTTTGGAGACAGAAGGGAAAATTATGCGCCAGGTTAAGGTTCAGGCACAGTGATGTGGGGGAGATATGGGTCAGATTAGGGTTTAGGGACATGCATGTGGAGGAGGCAGAGATCAGGCCTCTGATCCACACTCCATGTTCAAAGGCCAGAAACATGGATGAGTAACATGTTGGTCTCTCCCAGCCGCTGAGTCCCTGTGTGCAGCAGTGCATGAGGGCCAGTCAGTTGGCACACCTAAAGTCCAAGCCTGGAGTTCGGGTTCCTGTTATCGGCTGATCTGGGAGTCAATACCAAAGATATAGTCCAGAAGTTGAAGCATGATGGGTAAAGCCTGAAGTTTGGGGACTGGAGGACTATTCTGGAAGTCTTTCATGTGTGTGGGTGGGTGGAAGGGAGGGAGGAAAGGGCTTGATTGGCTGTTGTCGTTTTGTTGCTGGTTGTGCTCTGTGTCATTCTGCCGAGTTTTGTTAGCATGTTATATTGCGCCAGAAGGTGTTGTGACTTGAAGACTGCGCACAGCAAATCCTTGGGTATATGGGTTGCTAATGCAAATGATGAATTTTACTCCATGATTCAATGAACATTTGATAAACAAATCTGAAACTGAATCTGTTTCTATGAATCTAGAACATCATAGATTGAGTATAGGAATGTGCCTGTATATCTCAAGTCTATCCAACCAGGGGTGCAGTGCTAGCTGGAGCGCACCTAGCACACCTTTAAGAAAAAAGCCGAACTAAACAAGCTAATTAATTAGGTGCTGCCCAGGGTGATTTGACTATCTCAGAAACTGCTGATCTCCTGGGATTTTGACCACAAAAGACTCTGGAGTTTACAAAGAATGGTGCCAAAAACAAAAAGTGAGTGGCTATTCTGTGAGCAAAAACATCTTGTTAAATCCACTCGCTGGATTTTTTTTTGTTTTTGGACACCATTCTTTGTAAACACCAGAGTTTGTTATGCGTAAAAATCCCAGGAGATCAGCAATTTCTGAGATACTCAAATCACCCCGGGCGGCACCTAATTAATTAACTTGTTTAGTTCAGCTGTTTTCTTAAAGATGTGCTGGGTGTGCTCTGGCTAACACTGCACCCCTGTATCCAACCTTTCCAAATATCTCAGTTTCGTTATGTCACTTTAAAATTCTAATCTAAAATGCCCCCTCAGGGACATCTGATACACGTTCAGACTACTTGTGTCCTCATAGACTAATTTATTCCCCACATAATAAACTGTTAAACTGTTAGCTTTCTAAGTATTGAGGGAATTAGAAGATGTAATTTGGCACAAAAATGTGAGGCTGAAGAGGTCAAGAGTTCTCTTATTGAATGGACAAGAAAAGCAGCTGGGTTAAAAGTCATACTCTATTCCTTAGAATTATTAAGTTATACAGGATATAAAGAAACCATTCAGCCCAACTCATCTATCCTTCTAAACTAGTTCCATTTTCCTACATTTGGCCCATTCTCTCTAAATCTTGTTGATCCGTATACCTGTCCAAATGTTTTTTAAACATTGTAATTTTACCTGATTCTACAGTTCTCACTGGCAGTTCATTCCATATATCCTGTACCTTTTATCTGGAGAAGCTTCACCTCAGGTCCCTTTTAAATCTTTGCCCTCTGGTTTAAGACTCCTATCCTAGAGAAAAGTCCATGACCTACCAATTAATCTACAGCCTTCATGATTTCATAAACCTTTGAAGGTCAACCCTCAGCCTCTTACAATCCAGGCAAGACAGTTTTCTCCTTTTATCTCAAGTACAGGTAATGTCCTCATGGATCTTTTCCACATCCTTTTGAGCTCGGCGACAAATTTTCCATAATTGACGAAAACAAAACAGTACAAACTACCTTGTGTGTTCTCACAAGCAAATTGTACAGTTGCAGAATAACATTCCATCATCTGTTCCAAGAGTCAACCTTAGGGTATATATGAGTGTAAAAGAGCATCAAATGACATTCCTAAGAATGAAATGTTAGCTTAGGAAAGCTAAAGCTTAGAACTGTTTTATATAGCATGTCTCAAGGTTAAATCATTCTGCAAAGCAATTTCTGTTGCATCAAATTACTAATGACAATACTGTGGTAAACCATGTATATCTGTCTGGACACACCCCTCTGCTGATTGCTCCTGTGGCTCCTCCCACAGACCCCTGTATAAAGGTGATTGGGTCACTGCTCCTCCCACAGTCCAGGGCAGTCATCCGGCATGGACGTGCTCCGTTTTACTGCTAATAAAAGCCTTTCAGTATTTACTCTACTTCCAGTCCTTTGGAGTTATTGATAGTGCATCAAATACATACTTGAACAATCCACTGGAATAATGCACAAAATGCTGGAGGAACTCAGCAAATCAGGCAGCATCTAAGGAGGGGAGTAAATTGTCAACATTTTGTGTTATGTCCCTTCAGCAGGACTGGAAATGAAGAGGGAAGAGGTCAAAATAAGGTGGTTGTAGGAGAACAAGTACAAGCTGACAGGCGATAGTTGAAACCAGATGAGAGAGAAGGGTGAGAAGAGGTGTAGCCAATACAAATAGGAAGGCAAATTGAAAAGAAGGCTGCTAGGAAACCTGGCCTTTTGTGGTGGTTGAAGTGAAGGTGCTTGGCGAAGCAGTCCTAAATCTCCATTGAGTCATTGGTAAGAAGGGGCTATACAGGGAGCCAGGGATTTGGTAGATGAACCCCAACAGACTCTCAAGAGAAGTGTCACTTCACCTGGAAAGACTGCTTGGGACCCTAACTTGTCTTGACAAAGTGAGTGTAGGGGCAAGTGCAGCAGGGATACATGCTAGGTGGGAGATCGGTTGGGAGGGACAGCTGGACAAGGTAGTCAGATAGAGTGAGCACGACAGAAAGCAAAGAGAGTGAAGTGGGTGCAGGGGAAGGGAAGGATGTTCTTAGTGGTAAGATCCCATTGTAGATAGTGGATGTTATGGAGAACGATACGCTAAATATGGAGTTTTGTGTGGTGGTAGGGGAATTCTATCCTGTTGTGGTGGTGGGAGGATGGGGTAAAAGTAGATACATGGGAAATAGAGGAGGCGTGGCTGAGGGCAGCATTGATGGTGCTGGAAGGGAACCCTTTTAATTGAAGAAGGAGGACATCAAGATCTTCTGGAAGGGAAAGCCTCAACCTTAGAACAGGTACTGTGGAGACAGAGGAACTGAGAAAGGGCAAGGCATTTTTGCAAGTGATTGGATGGGAAGAGTTGCAGTGAAGATAGCTATCAGAATCAATCGGTTTACAAAAGGTATCAATAGATAATCTGTTTCCAGAGATGGAGACAGATGTGGGAAAGCTGCAAGGGAGACTTTGAGCATCCAGTTTTTCAGTTATGGGAAGAAAATCAAGGAACTGTAGGGTACTTAGTTGGATAATATTAATAACAAAGTTTCAAGCATCTCAAATAAGGTTGTAGTAATGGAAATTCACCATAAGATCAGGTAGGGGCAACATGAAAAGAGAAAGTGAGGGTGCAGAGAATGCAAACTGGATATAAAGAAAATAGGTTAAATGTACTAAATTATGAAGAACTAGATAGAATAAGTAGGGAAAACTCAGAATCAGGTTTAATGTCACTGGCATATGTTCTGAAATTTGTTGTTTTGCAGCAGCAGTACATTGCAATACATAATAATAACAACTATAAATTGCAACAAGTGTGTGTATAAAACAATTAAATTAAATAAGAAGTGCAAAAAGAGGAAGAAAAATTTAGCAAAAGATTGAAAGGAAAAAGTAGGAAATATTGTTTCAGTTGAAATAGGAGGAGGATAAGAAGGGAGATAAGGAATTTTCACCTTGCAGGTGGTATGGGTCTGGAGCCTATTATGTGAATGAATAATAAATGCAGAAACACAAACAATATTTTTTAAAAAAGCGTGGTGGTACATTTGAAGAGCAGTGATCTGTAGGGCTATAGCTCTAGTGCTGGAAGGAGAATTTAGGTTAAATAACCTTTATTGACTAACATGGACTGATGGACTTAATGATCCCTTCTATGTAATGAGTTTTTATTGAGTTCCTTATTTTAATCTTGATGAAACACAAATCCATAGAAATGACCATGCATCGTCCGTCAATTCAGAAAATATTTCCACTGAAGTCATGACAAATTTCCTGAATGAATGCTCAGATAACATAAATTTACAGTTGGATACATTAGTAAGCATCACTTTTTGCCTGCCTCGTGCTTTTGCTCCTGTAGCACATTCTTCAGCCATCAGATAATTGAGGACACATTTCTGGGTGTTGGGGATAGCTACAACATTGAGGCTCAGTGTGGTAGAACTGGATGAAGTCAGCACTGCACGTTGACTTATGGCCATCTCTGCATTCAGGTCTCTCTCAGGATATGGCAGGTTTCCATCCGTGAACTGTCCATAGTAACCCAAACAGTTTGGCAAGTTGGAAATGTAGGAGTGAACTGAGTTCCCATGCAGCAGAAAATGTCTGCAGCCAAGCAGCAGCAGGTTAGTTCAGAACCCTGCTGAGGACATGCACTCTACAAGCTTTTGATGTACAGGGACATTGTGTTCATTTCACCAATTTTTAATATGCCAGATATCAGAAATCACAACTCATGTATGCATCAAACTGATCATTCATCAGCACTATTACCTCCCAGGTTTTGCAGCTGATGATTTCCAAATTATCAACAAAACTTGCACATATTACAGTGTCAGAAATACAGCTTTTCAAATTCATATGTATTGCATTTCCGCAAAACAATTTTTACTAACCATTGACGTATTTCCCGAAAGCTAAATGGTTATTCTTTTAGCAGTCCTTCTCTGTAAATGAGAAGCATATTATTTTGCATCTTGCAATAATAATCTGATTTTCTATACCTATACTTTAGGAGCTTTCTGCAATCTTCTTTTCCTTTTCTGACAGTGTATTATTCCAATCTTCAACACTGCAGCTTGTTACATCTTCACCCTTGAAAGTAAAAAAGCCATAGTTTCTAAAAAAAAATCTTTTTCATTCCCTTTCACTCTCTGTCATCTTGGGCTTTTAATGGCACCAACATCAGTTTCCAAAACAATCCTGACTCATCAGCCAGGTGCAGATCTTGCTGTGCATTAACTGTAGCAGATGAAAAGAAATCATACATTCAAAAAAGTTTGGACGCTACCTCATGCATGCAACTTCAAGCCTTAGCTTTGAAATGCGATGGGCAATGCTCATTCGGAATCACTAATATCTTCAGGGAACATTGCCTGGGTGCTGTCACTTGAAAAATTGAATTTATTTGGTGTGCAATAATGCGACAAATATGAACTGTGAGCGAGAGGATTGTATCCACAGTACCACTGCAGTAATGTATGTAACAGCAGCATTTTGTTAACATTTGCTGTTACTACATTATACATCAATGGGCATTAGTAATATACATATTATAAATTATTTCCAGTTGTTAAAATATCAACAATAAACAAAAAAAAATTACAAATGAAATTTATTCCAGCTACAGCTCATAATCCTGGTACCGTCCAGATCACAAATTATTTGAATGTAACCTTGCCACTTTTTCTGTTGCAATTTGTTCCATAAAATTGGTTCAAATGCATGTTGTTGTTAGTGCTACTATTGAATTAAATTCCCACAAATCTGGGGTATCGCCATGGCTACTGATGGTTGATCTAATGGCTGTTTACAAAATAGTAAAACAATTTGTTAGGATAGATACAGGTAACTTTCTATTCTCTCTGACAAAGGATTGTAGAACAAAAGGGCATTGGACAGGAAGCGGGTAGAAGCTTTTGGCCTGGGATATCAACTGTTTATTCCCCTCCCTGAATACTGCCTGAATTATTACTGATCATTTTCCTGATTGGTACCTTTCACTCTTCTGCACCTCAAACAATCACTTGGCAATTTCAGAATTATCATTTCTTTTTAGCCGCTCCTATGACCTTCACCACTCCTCCTCTCAGCCACTGCCCTTCCCCCATATAATGCCCCAGACTGCACTGTCCATCAGGACAGAGGCAAAGCTCCTGAAAGGCCTCTTATCTGCACTGAGTACTGAGGAGTTTGTACACAGTAGAATATCAGAGCTAGGTAGCTTCCAAGGAAATTGTCTTAGCTCTAAGTTCCAGTAAAGTCAATGGCATTTGCAATTTTGCTGAACTAATGACAATTTCACATTGCTTCTACTTAGATTTAAAAGTAATGTCACTTAGAAGGCTCTTAGATCAGTGCACTTAGACATATCTCCAATGCTTGCATGATTATTTTGTCAAGCACCAAACTATTGCATTAGCTTTCACATTCATCAGCTTTAGGACAGCCATTGATTTAAGATTTCTAACCTGAGATTCGAAAGCAAGCTCAGCAGAGCTGAGGAAACAATGAACTCAACAGAAAAGAGCAAAAGTAAGAGAATATTTTAGTTTACTTGTATTCTGGCTTCACTAAAGAGTTTATTCTAATGTGATTAAGTGATAAATATTGGTTTTGTATTGCTTATTTATTATTATGTTTTACTTTATTTATTATTATTTTTTCTCTCTCTTCATGATTTTTTATAAATGACTTGGATGAGGAAGTGGAGGGATGGGTTAGTAAGTTTGTTGATGACACTAAGGTTGGAGGTGTTGTGGATAGTGTGGAGGGCTGTCAGCGGGACATTGATAGGATGCAAAACTGGGCTGAGAAGAGTCGGATGGAGTTCAACCCAGATAAGTGTGAAGTGGTTCATTTTGGTAGGTCCAATATGATGGCAGAATACAGTAGTAATGGTAAGACTCTTGGCTGTGTGGAGGATCAATGGATCATGGGGTCTGAGTCCTTAGGACGCTCAAAGCAGCTGTGCAGGTTGACTCTGTGGTTAAGAAGGCGTACAGTGTATTGGCCTTCATCAATCGTAGAACTGAATTTAGGAGCTGAGAGGTAATGTTGCAGCTATATAGGACCCTGGTCAGACCTCACTTGGAGTACTGTGCTCAGTTCTAGTCAACTCACTACAGGAAGGATGTGGAAGCCATAGAAAGGGTGCAGAGGAGATTTACAAGGATGTTCCCTGGATTGGGAAGCATGTCTTATGAGGATGGGTTGAGTGAACTCAGCCTTTCCTCCTTGGAGCGACGGAGGATAAGAGGTGATCTGATAGAGGTGTATAAGATATTTAGAGGTGTTGATTGTGTAGATAATCAGAGGCTTTTTCCCAGGGCTGAAATGGTTGCCACAAGAAGACACAGGTTTAAAGTGCTGGGGAGTAGGTACAGAGGAGATGTCAGGAGTAAGTTTTTTTACTCAAAGAGTGGTGAATGTGTGGAATGGGCTGCCGGCAAAGGTGGTGGAGATGGATATGATGGGGTCTTTTAAGGGACTTTTGGATAGGTACATGGAGCTTAGAAAAATAGAGGGCTGTAGGTAACCATGGTAATTTCTAGGGTAGGGACATGTTCGGCACAATCTTGTGGGCCGATGGGCCAGTATTGTGCTGTAGGTTTTCAATGTTTCTACGTTTCTATTATGTATTGCATTGAACTGCTACTGCAAAATAACAAATTTCATGTCACATGCCGGTGACAATAAACCTGATTCTGATTCTGATACGCCTTTTTACCATTAAACGGGCACATTTCTATATATTTTGTGCTGCTTCTGACCCTCGGCTTTACTCACTGTGTTCCACAGACAAGCATATTTGTAGGAAGTTATCAGACAATCAGGCCCAACAGATAAGAAAAATTTATGGTATAGAGTACTCAGTTAATTCACCATTAATTCCCTGATTAAAAACTCAGATTGTGTAGGGAACAACAAATAGAGTTCTTACTGTTCATTGCATCATACCAGCTGTGTAACTTTTTACTTACCATTTATTGTATTTGAAGATCTAAAAACAGCTTAATGAAATATCCAAAATACTGGAGGAATGCCTTTCACTTCCATAAATATTTATTAAGGATCCCTGTTGACCCCTGAAGAAGGGAACCAGGAGTTGTAAATCAAAATATTTAATTCAATATTCAAATCATGTAATGAAAGCAAAAACAGAGATAACATGGATGCAAAAAAGGAAAAGACAAATTTGTTTTAAATTTTGAATCTCAAACCATTAATGTCTGAAAAAAAAATGTGATCACCCTTATACAAGTGAAATTTCAATGCTACAAAAGTGGTTTAGCAGTAATTAGGGTGTATTCCAAATCTGATCACACTCGAATGGACCTGCTCCAATTTTTACTGGCATGTTAAATAGGTGTTGTATCTCTCTGTAGCAAGTTAATGCCATTAACTGCTTGTGTGTGCGGAGATACTCCGTGGAACTCTGCCGGAATGCCATTTGCAGAGGATCAGAACACACTCAAAATCAACTTGATGATTTCTGTGTTAACTACTCATGTGTGGACAGTGCACATATATCGTAAATCTAATTTATGCTCTTGTGAATACTTGCAGCCTCACTGATCATTTTTACCACATAGTCTAGGTTTGCATTGTCTCATCCACCGATGTGATAATCGACTCCATAATATTTCCCACAGAACATTAACCAACATTCCTCATTTTTGCTTAAAGTCTTTCAAGGCATGGCATGAAATTTGTTGCACAAATTACAACATTAAAGCAGTTACAATGATGTAAACCAATTTTAATAATATCACTTGCTTGGATGCAGCTTCAGAAGGAAATCGTGAATTGCCGAAAATTCCCTTCTGCATATGTGGGCTTAGTGATGAGGTTCTATGAGAAGCACATTCATTAGCTAGGAAGATCACATTGGCAGAGATGAGCTTTGAACAAATCTGCATGTCAGGATCAAAATCAACATGGAATTAAAGACTAGTGCTTTAAAGATTGAGCATGTTCTTTTAACATGGGTATTGAGGTACTTGGATTTTAATTGGACCTGTCCAAACCTGCAAGATTCAGTTGAAAGACAGTTTATCAAACATCTATTTAATAATCATTATAATACTATGAACTAGTTATATCTTTCCCTAAAGAAAGCCTATATTTTATTTAGCTTCTTCTTGTTCTTTGCTTGATATTCAATTTTACTCAGACAGAATAGTTAGTTACATGCACTGATGATTAATGGTCGCATCATATTACCTCATCATTTGACTACTTTACAATTTGAATTTAAAGCTCAGTATCATTAATTCACTTGGACATTAGTTAAGAGAGTATTTGAATGGATAAGTTACTTTTGATAATTGTCCAGTTTGCAGTCTTACAAAATATATGAACTGATTGCTATCAGTGCTTACTTTGCTTCTTAATTAACAATTTCAAAGGTAAGCGAGAACTGAAATGTTAAAACCTCCCATTTTCACAGCAAAATTAATTTAATTCAACAGCAGTAGTTTGGAGCTAGCTGTTCTGCATGCTAATGTCTAATATAGATGGATTCATTCAATGCATTAAATCATGAGAGTCACAATAATTCATCAGATCCTTCTTCTTGGCTCCTTTATAACATTCAAAATTCAAACAGATACATGAAAATTAAAGAGAAAGTATAGCTTTTCTCCATGAATTTCAATACATAAGTCTGGAATAATTCACAATATTTGATTTAATTCCATTGGTAAAGAATGAAAGAATGTTGAGGAATAAGACATGGTAGTAACCTTGGGAATAATTTTTTCATGTATACCAGTAATGGGAATAATTGGGCAGTGTGAGCAGTACAGAAGAACAGAAAGATTTGGAAATTGAAGCTATGGAGTCATAGAGTCATACAACAAGGAAATGAACTTTTTAGGTTCAATGAACATATGCTGATCACAAAGCACCCATTTATAAAATATTAATAATAATAAATACTTTATTGATCCTGAGTGGGAAATTCTTCTGTTAGAAAAGTAATATTATTGCTTTATTATTGCAATATTATTATTTATTTTCCCAACATTCCTATCCACATTCCACAAAATCCATCCCAGATATATGCACAAAAGGCAATATATATATATAGCAGCCAATTAATTTACCTGTGATTGGGATGTGTGAGGACACCAGATTACCCAACAAAAACCCACGCAGTCACATCAGAACACACAAAGTCCACTCTGACACCACCAGAAGTCAGGATTGAACCAAGCAGCTGGAGCTGGGAAGCAGGCAGCTCCACTAGCTGTGGGACTGTGTCAACACTACAGCATAGAATAGCTCCCAAATCAGATTAGGTTATAACAAAGCTAAAGTAACACTGGGATTAAGATGAGAGGAAATATATATAAATATGTCACTGTAACAGCAAATCTACATGAAATATTGGCATGGCTACAACCAGAGCATTGCACAGTTTAGATGGAACACCAGAAGGAATGTTAAAGTAAGAGAAAATAGTTCACTGCAATCAATGGGATACTGTCTGATTACGAACATTAGATAAAAGTTATAGTAGTTTTGTTCATCATACAACAGATTTAGGTGCAATTTGTTGCAAGTGTTTGAAATTATGAGGTGTGATAAGATTATAAAGGGAGAATAGGGATGCAATGAATGAAGCTTTGAGAGTTGTTTTGCAAAGAAATGACTAAATCATAAGCACGGGATTCTGCAGAGTCACACAAACACACACACACACACACACACACACACACACACAATTCTTGAGAAACTCAGCAGGTCATGCAGCATCTATAGAGGGGAATAAACAGTGTTTCAGACCGAGCTTCTCCATTAGTACAAAATAATGACTAAATATGAAGGATTCGACCAAAGAGAAATGTGGTTGTGAAGCTGAAGGCAAACAGCAGGAAATGCAGAGAACACTCAAGAATCAGGCATCAACTATGAAGACAAAACACAGATATTTTCAAACTTACTGAATAATTCCAGTATATTTTTGTGTCAGATTTCCAGCATCCACACTAATTGTGAGGTCAATTGGCTTTCTGATAGAAACACCTGATTTGGACATAAAGTTTCAGATGCATTGGTGTTTTTATTTAATATGCTATGTCTTACGGCCTTGAAAATAGGAAAAGAATGTAGCATAATTTCTAGCAATTTTTCAATGATGAAGATGTACAAAACATTATATAAACTAACTTTTTAATGCTTGTGAGATTAACTATTCAGGAAGCTGACATGTCAATTTGTTTTAAGAATTGCAGTAGAAAACATGGCAAAATGTGGAGCGTTCATCCTATTATACAGTTAATCAGCTTGTATATCTTTCTGCTTTTTAACATTACAATATAGTGCAAAGCATTTCAGTATGAACACTTGGGGAACAAATCAACAGAGCAAGCCACATGATCTGGAAAATGATCCCAAAAAGCTCCTCTCCATGGCAGCATTTGCACTGTCAATGTTCAGAATCAGAATGGCCTATGTCACGAAATATGTTGTATCGCAGCAGCAGAATATTGCAATACATAATAAAAAGAACTATAAATTAAAATAAGATATGTATATATATATATAAATTAAATAAATGGTGCAAAAAAGCAAACAAATAGTAAGGTACTGTAGTGTTCATAGTCCAGTCAGTAATCTGATGGTGGTGGGGAGGAAGCTGTTCCAAAGCATTGAGTGTGTGTCTTCAGGCTCTTGAACCTCTTCCTTAATTATAGCAATGAGAAGAAGGCATGTCCTGGGTAATGGGGGTCTTTAATAATGGATGCTGTCTTTTCAAGGCACCACTTTTGGTAGATGTCGTTAGTGCTGGGGAGGCTAGTGGCCATGATGGAGTTGGCTAAGTTTGCAACATTCTGGAGCATTTTTCAATCCTATGTAGTGACCCTTCCATTCCAGACAGCGATGCAACCAGTTAGAATGCTCTCCACTGTACATCGGTAGAAATTTGTTAAGAGTATTTGGTGACATACCAAGTCTCCTCAAGCTCCCAATGAATATAGCCACTGTTATGCCTTCTTTGTTTTTGCATGAATATGTTGGGCCCAGGATAGATCTGCAGAGATGATTACACTCAGGAACTTGAAACTGCTTACTCTTTCCAGTGCAGATCCCTCGATGAGGGCTGGTGTATGTCCCATTAAGTTCCTTTTCCTGAAGTCCACAATCAATTCTTTGGTCTTACAGACACTGAGTACAAGGTTGATTTTGCAACACTATAAAACCAGCTGATTTATCTCATTCCTGTGCACCTCTTCTTCACTATCTGAGAAATTCTGCCAACAATAGTCATGTCATTGGCAAATTTATAGATGGTGTTTGAGCTATACCTAGCCACACAATTGTGGGTGTAGAGACAGAGAGCAATGGGCTAAGCTCACATCCTTGAGGTGTGCCGCTGTCGATTGTCAGTGAGGCAGAGACATTTTTTCCAGTCTGCACTGAATGTGGTCTCCCAATGAAAAGTCAGGGACCTAGTTACAGAGCTCAGGATTCTGGAGCTTGTTGATTAGTACTGGGAGGATGAAGCTGTTGAACATTGAGTTGTTATCAATAAACAACAGCCCATGTAGGTATTGCTGTTGTCCTGGTGATGCAAGTTCAAGTGGAGACACAATGAGATTGAATCTGCTGTAGACTTTTTGATGCAATAGGCAAACAGCAATGGGTCCAAGTCCTTGTTTAGGCAGGTGTTGATTCTGGCCATGAGCAACCCCTCAAAGTACTTCAACACAGTAGATGTGAGCTCAACTCGGTGATAATCATTGAGGCAGCACATCGTGCTCTTTGTGAGCACTGATATGATGGTTGCACTTTTGAAGCAAGTGGGAACCTCCAACTGCGGCAGTGAGAAATTGAAAATGTCTTTGAACATTCCCACCAGCTGGTTGGCACAGATTTATCCCTAAAAGGCAAAAGAGAAATTCCATGCTAAAACTTTCAGTCTCCAAGAAAAAAATACTTTCTGAAACAAAAGTTTTAAATCAATCACTTTCTCACTTCTTATTCTGATAATTTCTCCTATCATTCTAGCTGACTTGATTTTGTAAATTTTGGTCATTTTTCATTCATGTTTTCCAGTCATTTATATTTGATTTTAGCACCTTCCTCACCTTCAGTTCTAATTTTCTGCTGCTTTATCTTGAGTAAATAAACTTTAAGTGGTGTTTGACAGAAAAAAAATGACAAATTTGTTTTGCCCAGTGTCTGACAGTGTAAGAAGTAAATTTTACACAAAAGGACGTGAATGTGGATATAAGGCCTTTAACGTAACACTCAATCTTCCTTGGCATTGTTCATGGTCAGTTGTAGGGCATAATACTTTGTTATAGAAGTTTTTATCAACAAACTGTGCAGGGAATGTAAAACTAGAAACAAGCATCAGTGCATGCTTTACAGAAACTTGAATTAACAAAAAAGGCTTCTTAGCATGACCTTCATAAATCTAGCTTTCTCTATTCCAATTTGCTTTTAACAAATGATTTAGGTGATATTAACAACCACTATCTTCATAGTGAAAAATGCATCTGCTCAGTCATTAAACATGCTACAAGAGATAGTGTTACCTCTTCATAGCTGCACTAATCAGGTTCATTTTAAACTTACCATAACGTGATTTTTGTCTGCATCTGCAAATTGTTTCAGAAGAACATATGAGGAGCTAAAATAAAAGAAATGTCATGACGAACTAGAAACTTGAGATGAACTTAGACCAAGGTCGCAAGTCATAGGGAAAGTTCAAATATTATCCAACTGAGTACACTCATGAAAGTTTTTATGGAAAACGTACATCAACATGGTGGACAGAGTTTTTTCAAACTTACATAAATAACTGTCATTTATCACTAAGTAAATTAAATGCCATTAAATCAGATGTATTGTACATCAATAACATTGATGCTAACTTGTGGCTTTGGAAGTTACTTTAACATATTTGATTTTCACTGAATGAACTCTGATAAATTCACTGGAAACAACATTTGCACATTTCGGGAGTATTTGGTCCCTGAGATCCAATAATTTAAAGAGATTTTCACTGACCAAATTACAAACTAGAGCATTCTACTTCAATAAAGGCAATGAGCTGGATTGTTTTTGACCTGGCCTCCCTGAGAACTCATATATTGTCCTGAACTCAGAATACTTACGCTACTCCTTCAAAATCAATGCCAAGTCCAGCACTGGAACCAGAATTAAAGTAACCAGTCAACAACTGATCTCGAGCTTATCAATGAATTCTGCTTTAAAATACCAGCACATAGAAGCAAGAGAACTGGTACATATGGAGATAGTTGATGGAATCATATGGAACTGTCAGCTACAAATAGGTACACATTGACTCATTAACTTTTTAGTAGCTTTTATATTTCATTTTTAAGTAATCAACATTTGGGAAAGGCAGAAAATTTCAGAAACAGGAGAAATATAATTAACCAAGTAAGCTTTAATTTGAAATATTTTCAGGTCAGTTTATTTTCTAATAGGTGCTTAATTAGCTTGAAATATATTTTATCATGTTGAGCAACAAATGAACTATAATAAAATCTTCAAATATTCTAGAATTTACTTTATCTGTTCTAATACAACAGGTATTTCTATATTTTTTAAGCTGTCAGTTCTGCTGTGGGCTAACGAATACACGATAAGTTACTTTAAAAATGACCAATATTTTTAGAGAAGACTTGAACCCTATTCCAATCTGAATTAATAACCACATCCGTTGCCTTTCCATGATTCCAGCAGTTCAGAACCAACAGCGTTACACACAGAAAAGGGTCAGTGGTGTAGCAGGTAGTGCATCACTTTATGTCGTAGGCCAGTGATCAATGATCTGCTTTCAGTTCTTGCCACTGCCTGTAAGGAGTTTGTACATTCTCTCCATGACTGTATGGGTTTCTTCCAGATGTTCCAGTTCCCTTCCATATTCCAAAGACATACAGTTAAGTTTAGTGAGTTTCGGGTATGCTACATTCGTGCTGATAGCATGGTGACACTTAGGGACGTCCCAACACAATCCTCGCTGATTAAATTAGATGCAAATGACACATTCCACTGTATGTTCCGGTGTACATGTGACAACAAAGCTAAACTTTGAATTTGATTATTTTACTGTCTTTCCTCCCTATAGCTTTTAATTCTACTCCTAAATTTATAAACATTTAAATGTGTTCATTCGATAATTCTATTGGGCAGGATGTCATGTGGTGTATAAGGGTCATTACCTTGTTGGTTTAGAACAGCTAAGGTTTTGATCAACAATTTATCTCAATTTCAGTGGCAATTTAAAACAACAGGAGAATGGAAGATGTGATGGTTGGTGGTAAGTTATGGTAACTCATGGTCTGTATTTCTATTCAAGCAATGAGGGATGAGGTTATCTGTACCACAAGCAGCAATGGCAGCAAATCAACAGACTTGGGAGTAAAACTGTAGATTAGTGTTGATGTGTAAACAGATACTGATACAGATTGATACACATATATCTAAACAATTACTCATGAAATTTCAGTCAGATACTGTTGATGGAAAACACTATTAAACTGAAATCTCATTCTCATTAAGATTAACCAACATTGACAGCAAGTTTAGCAAACAATGAAAACAGGGGAAAGAGTTGCTAAGAACATTGAAGATGGATTGGATTGTTTTGATACTGATGCTTCAAAATTACACATTAACATTTGTTGAGATTATGTTCAAAGGCAGATATATTCATACAACAGCTTTCAGGACGCATGGTCACATCAGACCAAATACTAGGTATTCCTACTGCTTCAGTTCCATTTACGTCAAAATGACGTTCAGAAAGAACTGAGTAGCCAGGAACAAAATGTGTTATGGAAATAAATCAGAGTGACTGGACCACATAAACGCTGGTTGTGCCTATGGTAAGCATAATAGTGAGGTTGTGTGGAGGTTACATGGTTGCAGTAAAACAAGCCACAAACAAAGTATTTCTGCTCTCCACTTCACAAAACTTGGGAGCAGAATTAACATCAGCAGCATCAAAGATGTTCACAAAACTGGACCACTTTGTTGGCCACTTAGCAAGTTGAGTTAATGCAAATGGAAAATATGAGGAACTATATAGGCTTGAGGAAGCAAGAAACAGTCATGTTAATCAACCAGAGGTAAAGCAAGTCCAGATGTTGTATCATTTGATTATCAAGTCAGGCAGCATCTGTGGAAGGAAATTAATAGACAAAATGTTTGGACGAGACCTCTCAAAATGAATGCTAATATTGCAATTGCCTTTCCTTACCCTTGACTAAAACTGCAAGTTAACCATTAGGGAATCCTGCTCAAGGACTCTCAAGTCCCTTGCACCTCTGATTTCTGAATTTTATTCCTGCTTCGAAAATAGTCTATGCCTTTATTCCTTCGACAAAAGTGCATGTCGGTGCCCTTTCCTACACTATATTCCATCTGACACTTCTTGGCATTCTCCCAATCTGTCTAAGTCCTGCAGGCAACCTTCAGCTTTCTTAATATCAACTGCAAGCTTGGCCACAAAACCAACAAACCCATCATCCAAATCCTTGACGTGTAATGTGAATAGAATTGGTCCCAATACTGACCCCTGTGGAACACCACTAGTCACCAGCAGTCAACTAAAAAATGACCTCTTTCTTCCCATTCCTTCCTTTCTGCCAGCCAAACAATCTTCTATCTATGCTAGTAGTTTTCATGTAATACCTTGCTGTCTTATCATGTTAAGCAGCATTGTCAGCTGCATCTTGAAAAGGCCCTCTGAAAATCCAAGTGAACAACTTCTACCGAATATCTTGCATTTATGCTATCTGTTATTTCCTCAAAGAATTCCAACAGATTTGTCAGGCAAGATACCCCCTTAAGAAACCCATGCTAACTTTGGCCTACTTTATCATCTGCATCAAAGTACTCCAAAATGTCACCCTTAATAATGGACTCCAACAGCTTCCCAACATCTGAAGTCAGACTAACTGGCCTATAATTTCCTTTCTTCTGCCTCCTTAACCTTCTTGAAAAATGGAGTGGCATTTGCACTTTTCCTGTCTTCCGGAATCATGCCAGTCTTTAATGATTCTTTAAAGATCATTACTATAGCCTCCACAGTCTCTTCAGCTACCATTTTCAAATACCTGGGGTGTTGTCCATCTGGTTGAGATTACTTATCTATCTTCAGACCTTTCCACTTCCCATGCACTTTCTCTCAGTAATAGTAACTCCACTCTCTCCTGCCCTCTGACACTCCAGAACAGAGATTTGCAACCTTTTCTTATGCTATGGAGCAATACCTTTAAGAAGGAATCAGTGAACCCAGGTTGGGAACCTCTGCCCTACAATTACTGACATACAGCTAATGTCATCCACAGAGAAGACTGACGTAAAATACTTATTAAGTTTGTCCATCCTTTCTTCTCTCCCTTTATTACTATTTACTACATCATTTTCTAGCAGTCCAATATTCATTCTCACCTCTCTTTTACTCTTTATATATCTGAAAAAGAACAACTTTTGCAATCTTCTTTTACATTATTGGCTAGCTTACCCTCATTTTCCTACAATTTCTCTCCTTATAACTTTTCTTGTTGCATTCTGTAGTATTTCCAGAATCAGAATCAGGTTTATTATCATCGGCATGTGACGTGAAATTTGTTAACTTAGCAGCAGCAGTTCAATATAATACATAATATCGAAGCCAAAAATAAAGAAATCAATCAATTTGTATACATATATTGAATAGATTAAAGATGTGCAAAAATCAGAAATACTGTATATTAAAAAAATGTGAGGTAGTGTCCAAGGGTTCAATGTCCATTTAGGAATCAGATATCACAGGGGATGAAGCTGTTCCTGAATCACTGTGTGTGTGCCTTCACGCTTCTGTACTTCCTACCTGATGGTAACAGTGAGAAAAGGGTATGCCCAGGGTGCTGGAGATCCTTAATAATGGACACTGCCTTTCGGAGACACCGATCCCTGAAGATGTCCTGGGTACTTTGCATGCTAGTACCCAAGATGAAGCTGACTAGATTTATAACCCTCTGCAGCTTCTTTCAGTCTTGTGCAGTAGAACAACTCCCCATACCTGGCAGTGATGCAACCTGTCAGAATGCCCTCCACGGTACAACTATAGAAGTCTTTGAGTGTATTTGTTGACATGCCAAATCTCTTCAAACTCCTTATGAAGTATAACCACTGTCGTGCTTTCTTTATAACTACATCTATATGTTGGGACCAAGTTAGATCCTGAGAGATCTTGACACCCAGGAACTTGAAGCTGCTCACTCTCTCCACTTCTGATCCCTCTATGAGGATTGGTATGTCCTCAAACTTCTCAGTAATTTGTGCTGTATTACATGCCCTCTCTTTTCCTTTTCTGCTAACTTTGATTTTCCTGGTCAACCACAGTTGATTTATCTTCCTTTTAGAAAACTCCTTCATCTTTTAGGATCTATCTATCCTGCGCTTCCAAATTGCCCCTGAAACTCCAGCCATTGTTGTACTGCTGTCATCCTTGTTAGTGTCACTTTCCAATCAATGTTGGCCAGCTCCTCTCTCATGCTTCTGTAATTCCTTTTACTTCATTGTAATACTGATACATCTGACTTTAGCTTCTTCCTCTCAAACTGCAGGGTGAATCCTATCATATTATGATCAACTATCTCCTAAGGGTTCCTATACTTTAAGCTCCCTAATCAAATATGGTTCATTACACAACACCCAATCTAGAATTGCCTTTTCCCTGGTGAGCTCAAAAACAAGCTGTTGTAACGGCCATCTCATAGGCATTCTACAAATTCCCTCTCTTGAGATCCAGCACCAATCTGATTTTCCCAATGAACCTTCAGCTTGACATCCCCATGAGTATCTATAACATTGCTATTTTTACAAGCTTTTTCTATCTCCCATTGTAATTTATATTCCATCGTTACACTGCATCTCAGGAAATCTGATCACTTAGCTGTCCTCCTACTGCATACAGGCAGAAACTGAAGAGTAACACTCTACAGATAAGGGCAACAAAGGGGTGACCACGGGAGGCTGAGGAATGGCTATGCAATAGCTTCAAGTCAATAAACATGGCCATGGTCGAGGACTCATCAGAAGATATGAATAAGTATACCCTGGTTGTCAAGGACCTTTTAAAGACAGTCATAATGAGTATGTCCTTACAAAATCATTCAGTCTTAAACCAGAGGCCCTGCATAAACATGAGATCTACAGTTTGCTGAGGGATATGTTATTGTATTCAGGTGATCAAATTAAATTCAAGAGGTCCACTTATGATGATATCTGGAAAGCTATCTCACATGTGAAGTGGCAATCCTGGACCAAGCTTGTATCACTGAAGGTTGCTCAATAGCTGTGGCAAAGCTTGAATGCTATAATCTCCTACAAAGTGATACTAAGCAACATATGTGATAACAAGATTTCCCTTCCAGATGAACTCTGCGCTATTATGCTCGCATTGATCATCAAAACATGCAGCCACAGTCCCCAATGACCCTGTGAATTCAGTCTCTGAAGCCAACATGATCGCATCCTTCTGGAGGGTGAACCCATGGAGAGCATCCATCCAAGATGGAAGACCTGACCAAGTACTAAAGACCTGTGCTGATTGATGGCTGGAGTGTTCAGTGATATCTTTAACCTCTCACTTTGGCAGACTAAGGACACCATCTGCTTCATGCAGGCTTCTATTATACCGGTGCCTAAGAAGAACAGGGTGAACTGCCTCTATGACTATTGCCCAGTAGCACTTACTGTACATCCATTGTGATAAAGGGTTTTGAGATGTTGTGATGTCAACTCCTTCCTGAGAAGCAACTTGAATCTACTCCTATTTGCTTACCATAACAACAGGCCAACAAATGCCATTTCATTGGCTTTTTACTCAATCTTGGAACATCTGAACAGTGAAGATGCAGACATCAGAATGCTCTTCATTAACTACATCTTCCCAACAAAACAAAAAAAAAGCTTCATGTTCTTGCCCTCAACACCTCCTTGTGCAACTGGATCCTCAATTACTTTACTTGCAAACCCCAGTCAGTTTGGAAAACAGTATTTTTTTCCACAATCTCCCTCAGCAAATGTGCATCACAAAACTGTGTGCTTTGCCACCTGATCTACTTGCTTTATACTTATGACTATGAGAATAAGCACAGCTCCAATGTCATATTTAAGTTTACTAACGACACCACAGTTGTTACCCAAATCATTAATCATAAGACATAGGTGCAGAATTAGGTCATCTGGCCCATCGAGTCTACACCGTCATTCAATCATGGCCAATCCTTTCTTTCCTCCTGCTTCTCAACCCCAGTTCTTGGTTTTCTCCCCGTAACCTTTGATGCCATGTCCAATCAAGAACGCATCAATCTCTGACTTAAATACACCCAATGGCCTGGTCTTCACAGTTCTGTGTGGCAATAAATTCCACAAATTTACCACCCTTTGGCTAAAGAAATTTCTCTGCATCTCTGTTTCGAAAGGGCACCCCTCTATCCTGGCCACAGGCAGGAATGACTTCCTATGATGCTCAGTGTTACATCTCAGTGGAATGAGTCTCTGGCTGAATGTATTCCTGTGCCTAACCAATACATTATGGAGTAGATGGGAGTCATTGTCCAAGATGGCATGCAACTTGGACAGCATCCTCTTTTCAGACACCACCGTCAGAGAGTCCAGTTCCACACCCACAACATCACTGGCCTTATGAATGAGTTTGTTGATTCTGTTGGTGTCTGCTACCCTCAGCCTGCTTCCTCAGCACACAACAGCAAACATGATAGCACTGGGCACCACAGCCTCGTAGAACATCCTGAGCATCGTCCGGCAGATGTTAAAGGACTTCAGTCTCCTCAGGAAATAGAGACAGCTCTAACCTTCTTGTAGATAGCCTCAGTGTTCTTTGACTAATCCAGTTTATTGTCCATTCATATTCCCTGGTATTTGTAATCCTCCACTATATCCATGTTGACCCCTTGGATGAAAACAGGGGTCACTGGTACCTTAGCCCTCCTCAGGTCCACCACCAGCTCCTTAGTCTTTTTCACATTAAGCTGCACCATGTGACAAAGTTTCCCACCGTAGCCCTGTACTCAGCCTCATCTTCCTTGCTGATTCATCCAAATATGGCAGAGTGATCAGAAAACTTATGAAGATGGCAAGACTCTGTGTTGTAGTTGAAGTCCCAGGTGTAGATGGTGAAGAGAAAGGGAGACAGGACAGTCCCGTTGGAGCCCCAGTGCTCCAGCACCTTCCTCATTTTTCCCAGAAAAGCACACCATTGCTGCTCTGCTGACGTCACTGCCAGCAACTCCTTTCAACTTACATTGCCCAATACCTCTCTCATACCATTGTAATTTCCCTTACTCCACTGAAATACTGCAACATCAGACTTTACTTTCTCCATACCAAATTTCAAGTTGAACTCAATAATATTGCAATCACTGGTTCTTAAGTGTTCTTTAACTTAAGCTCCCTAATCACCTCTGGTTCATTACATAACACCCAATCTAGTATAGCTGAATCATGTCTTGGGTCCAGCATGTATGTGCTTATGTGTTGAAAGCAAAGCAGCATCTCTACTTTCTTAGAAGTTTGTGAAGTTTCAGCATGTCATCTAACAATTTAATAAAACTTCTGTGGATGTGTGGAGGAGAGTATATTGTCTGGTTGCATTATGGCCAGGTTTGGAAACACCAATGACCTTGTATGAAAAAGCTTACAAGAACTTGTGGATAAGGTCCTAAACCTTCTTGCTGATATCAGTAATGAGAAGAGAGCATAACCTGGATGGCCGGAGTCCTCGATGATAGAAGCTACTTTCCTAGAACAATGCTCTGAGTAGATGCTCTTAGTTTATGTACATTCAGCATGTCATTTAAAACTTTGATAGAATTCTATAGATGTGAGGAGGAAAGTATAATGATTGGCTGCATCAAGGCCTGGTATGGGAACCTTGAACTGAAAAACCCATAAAACGCAGTGCTTACAAACCAGTCCATTACAGGAAATCCCTCCCCACTATTGAACCCAGTTACAAGGAGCGCTGTGGCAGAAGAACAACATCCATCATCAAAGACCCTACCATCCAAACAATGGTCTCTGCTTGCTGCTGCCATCTGGAAGGCGATAAAGGAGCCTCAGGTCCCACACCACCAGTTTCAGAAACAGTTATTACACCTCAACCATCGGGCTCTTGAACCAGAGGGCATAACTTCACTTACCCCAACAATGAAGTGATTCCACAACCTATGGACTCACTTTTAAGGTCTCTACAACTAGTGTTCTCAATATTTATTGCTTATTTATTCATTATTATTACAGGTATTTTCAATTTATTTTCTTTTTATATTTCCTCAGTTTTCATCTTTTGCAGAAGTGTGTAATCTTAGAAATTTCTATCCAGAAATGTTGAAGTTTAGTTGCTGAATATAATTAAGAATGAAATAAATATATATTTGGTCCTCAGAGGAATCAATAGATACAATGATTGAATGAAAAAGTAGATGAATGTGAAATACAAATGATACTATGGGTTTAAGGGCTTAGCGGCAATAAAATTCCTTTTTATTGTTCTTTTGTTTTTAAGTCAAGAGTGGTAATTTTATTCTACCTAATTTACATAGTTTATTATGACTGACAAATTTTTATGTGAATTATAATTGGTCTTGATACAGCAGTATGTAATGGCCTCACCTTGCTTCCCAAAGCACAGGAAGCTGTTTGGCACTAACGACTGGAGAAGACATTCAAGGCAACTAGTGCTGAGCATCTGATACTTGTCTTGCATCTACATTTTATTTAAGATTTATTCTCCGTGCCTTGTGTTTTAATGTTACAGTAGTGTAAAAAATGTGAAATTTTTATTATAAGCTGAACAGTTCTCTTTTAGTATATATGTGATGAAATAGAGCAGAGTGAGCAGTGAGAAAAAGGAGCTCAGAAAGTGAGATAATCTATCCATCCATGAATCCACCTGTCTACTGCCTCTGGGTATGATGCACACATTGACTGCATTATTACAGGTCAGTGATCATGAGACTGTAGCGATGTGCTACACACAGTGCTGAAAAAATGACATGCAGTCGGTAAGTCGTTTGGAGACTAGTTTATTCAAACTTCGCGGCGCTGGCATTTAAATCCCTAGCACCCGCCCTCTCCGGGCTGAAATGACGTCAGAGATGCATTACCAAAGTCTCTCCCCGCACGCTGGCTATTTGTGAACCGGTTCGCCTGTGCAGAAAGTGGGTCGCCACATAACCCTAGCCCCCCAGAAATGGCGATACACACCCCCCCCCCCAATGTCCACAGTCTGGATCAGCCTCTGTTTGGGAGGTCTGTCTCTGCGCCACAGTGCCTGAGCCTCGACCGGCTGTACCAAGTCCACATGGGCTGGTTTGAGTCCAGGACGTATGTGGACCCGTTGTTATTGATCACCTTGAACGGCCCCTCGTACGGCTGCTGTAGTGGTGCCCAGTGTCCGCCCCTTCGTACAAACACAAACTTACAGTTCTGCAGGTCTTTGGGTACATGGGTCGGGGTCTGTCTGTGCTGTGAAGTTGGTACGGGGGCCAGGTTGCCGAGCCTTTTGCGTAGCCTGTCCAGGACTGCTGCGGGTTCTTCCTCTTGCCCCCTTGGGGCTGGTATGAACTCTCCCGGGATGGCCAGGGGCGTGCTGTACACCAACTCGGCCGATGAGGCATGCAGATCCTCTTTGGGTGCTGTAAGTATTCCAAGCAGGACACAGGGAAGCTCGTCCACCCAGTTAGGTCCTCTCAGGCGGGCCATGAGAGCCAAATTCAAGTGACTGTGGAAGTGTTCCACCAGTCCGTTCAACTGTGGGTGGTAGGCAGTTGTGTGGTGTAGCTGCATTCCCAACAGGCTGGCCACAGCCGACCACAGGCTGGAGGTGAACTGGGTGCCTCTGTCGGAGGTAATGTGGGCTGGTACCCCGAAGCGTGCTACCCAGGTTGCAATCAGTGCTCGGGCGCAGGAATCGGCAGATGTGTCGGTGAGCGGAACCGCCTCTGGCCACCTCGTGAACCAGTCTACCATAGTTAGGAGGTACCGCGCTCCTCGGGACACTGGTAGGGGGCCCACGATATCCACATGAATGTGGTCAAACCTCCGGTGGGTGGGTTCGAACTGCTGCGGCGGGGCTTTAGTGTGCCGCTGCACCTTGGCTGTTTAGCACTGCGCGCACGTTCTGGCCCATTCACTGACCTGCTTGCGAAGTCCGTGCCACGTGAACTTGCTGGAGATCAGCCGGATGGTTGTCCTGATAGATGAGTGTGCCAAACTGTGTATGGAGTCGAAAACTCGCCACCTCCAGGCTCCCTGGACGATGGGGCGAGGTTGGCCTGTAGCCGCGTCGCACAGGAGAGTCTTCTCACCTGGGCGTACGAGAAAGTCCTGCAGCTGCAAACCTGAGACTGCAGTCCTGTAGCTGGGCATCTCATCGTCTGTCTGCTGTGCCTCCGCCAGTGCTGCATTGTCCACCCCCAGGGACAGGGTCTGGAAAGCTGGTCTGGAGTGTGTGTCCGCCACGATGTTGTCCTTTCCCAAGACATGCTGGATGTCCGTCGTGTACTCGGAGATGTAGGACAGATGTCGCTGCTGGTGAGCCGACCAGGGATCAGACACCTTTGTGAATGCGAAGGTCAACAGTTTGTGGTCCGTGATTGCAGCGAACGGCCTGTCTTCCAAGAAGTACCTGAAATGCCGGATTGCCAAATACAGCGCCAGCAGCTCCCGGTCGAAAGCACTGTACTTGAGTTCGGGTGGTCGTAGGTGCTTGCTGAAGAATGCCAGGGGTTGCCTGCGCCCCTCGATGAGCTGCTCCAGCACCCCACCAACTGCTGTGTCAGATGCGTCCACCATGAGGGCGGTCGGAACGTCCGTTCTGGGGTGCACCAGCATCACGGCATCCGCCAAGGCTTCCTTGGCTTTAACGAAAGCGGCCACGGCCTCCTCGTCCCAAGTAATGTCCTTGCCTTTACTCGACATCAGGGTGTACAAAGGGCGCATGATATGGGCTGCTGAGGGGAGGAAACGGTGGTAGAAGTTCACCATACCAACAAACTCCTGCAGGCTTTTGACCGTGTTGGGCTGGGCAAAGTGGCAGATCGCATCTACCTTGGCGGGCAGAGGTGTTGCCCGTCTTTGGTAATCCTGTGGTCCAGGAAGTCGATGGTATCGAGACCAAACTGGCATTTGGCCGAGTTGATCATGAGGCCGAAATCACTCAGGCGGGAGTAGAGCTGGCGGAGGTGGGACAGATGCTCCTGATGACAACTGCTGGCTCTAAGGATGTCGTCCAAGTGGATGAACACAAAGTCCAGGTCACGTCCCACTGTGTCCATTAGCCGCTGGAACATCTGTGTGGCATTCTTCAGGCTGAACGGCATTCGGAGGAACCCGAACAGGCCGAACGGGGGTGATGAGTGCTGTTTTGGGGATGTCTTCAGGGTGCACCGGGATTTGATGGTATCCCCGGACGAGGTCTGGAGTGGTAGCTTCATTCAGTCTGCGGTAGTCGCCGCATGGTCTCCAACCCCCGGCTGCTTTGGGCACTATGTGCAAGGGTGAGGCCCATGGGCTGTCAGACTTCCGTATGATCCCCAATTCCTCCATCCTCTTGAACTCCTCCTTCGCCAGGCGGAGCTTTTCTGGGGGGAGGCTTCGTGCGCGGGTCTGGAGCGGTGGTCCCTGGGTCGGAATGTGGTGCTGTACCCCGTGTCTGGGCATGGCTGCCGTGAACTGCGGTGCCAGAATCGATGGAAGTCCACCAGGATTCTGGTGAATTCGTTGTCTGACAGCGTGATGGCGTCCAGGTGTGGGGCCGGCAACTTGGCTTCACCCAGGGAGAACATCTGGAAAGTCTCGGCATGTACCAGTCTTTTCCCTTGCAAGTCGGCCAGCAGGCTCTGAGCTCACATGAACCGGCTGGCACCAAACTGCAGCTGCACTGTGCGGGTGCCATAGTTCCGTATCGTGCTGCTGTTTGCGGCCCTCAGGGTGGGTCCTGGTTTCCTGTTGCAGGTGTCATACCCCGTCGGGGGCAAGACGCTGATCTCTGCTCTGGTGTCGACCAAGAAGCAAAATCCCGACTGTTTGTCCCAGACGTGTAAGAGGCTGTCCTGGTGGCCAGCTGCCATAGTCATTAGCGACAGCTTGCCCTGACCCTGACCCTTGCAGTGCGGGCGACAACGGCGGGCTTTTATGCCCCACTACTGGTGGTAGAAACACCACTGTTCACTGGCCTCCTCACTCCTGCCTCTGTGTTGTGTGCGCCCCCCCTGCCGGGCCTGGTCTGGTAATCTGACAGACGCACGTCACGCTCTCCCTCTTGGCTTTCCACAGCACGTCTGCCCAGGCCGCCACCTTCCGGGGGTCGCTGAAATCTGCGTCGGCCAGCAGCAGATGTACGTCCTCGGGCAGTCGCTCTATGAACGCTTGCTCGAACATGAGGCAGGGCTTATGTCCGTCAGCCAGGGGCAGCATCTCGTTCATCAATGCTGACAGCAGTCTGCCTCCCAAACCATCCAGGTGAAGCAGGCGGGCTCCCCGCTCACACCGTGAGAGGCCAAAGGTCCCAATGAGCAGCGCTTTGAATGCTTCATATTTGCCTTCTTCCGGGGGCGACTGTATGAAATCTACAACCTGGGTGGCCATCTCCTGGTCAAGGGCACTCACCACGTGATAGTAACACGTGGAATCAGAAGATATCTGTCGAATCTGGAACTGGGCTTCTGCTTGGCTAAACCACACGCGTGGTCGCAGCGTCCAGAAAGTCGGCAGTTTTAGCCAAACTGCGTGAACAGATAAAGAGTCGGTCAACTTTGGTCCAAATCTTGTTTGGACCATCGGGATCACCAATGTAGCGATGTGCTACACACAGCGCTGAAATAACGACACACAGTCGGTAAGTCATTTCGAGTCTAGTTTATTCAAACTTTGCGGCGCTGGTATTTAAATCCCTAGCGCCCACCCTCTCCGGGCGGAAATGACGTCAGAGGTGTATTACCAAAGTCTCCCCCCGTGCACTGGCTATTTGTGAGCCGGTTCGCCTGCGCAGTAAGTGGGTCGCCACAAGACAATGATTCTTTATGCCCCCAAACCAAATTGTTATGCTTTTGATTCTTTCCAAAACACTAATGCATCCACAGTTTCTCATAGGATCCATGAAGGTACACATTATGCACCACTACATTTACCCCATCATCAAAGCATAGATAAGTGAAGTATATCCTATTAATATATATGTATAGATCACCAAGAGTATAAGATATTATCACTGTACAAACATGAAAGTCAAGTGAAGCTCTCGAATTAGATAATAAACAGGTATTAATAATCAGATTAATAAACATCAACCTGAAGAGCTGACTGTAAGTCTCTCGACAATTGCTGCCTGAATTGCTGAGCATTTCCAGTATATTTCTGGTTTTAATTTAGATATGCAGCATCTATAGCAGTTTGCTATTGCTGCCATTATTCATGTGCGCATTTCTTAGAGTGTTAAACTCATCATCTTCCATTAATAAGATGTATCTGAGGAACTGAACACTGTTCTTAGATTCTAAACAGAATAATGTTCTTCCTTCTTGCAGGGAAGGATAAATATTGCATGATTCTTTTTAGCCTTCCAGTTCCTTGTGCTGGAGAGGGCAGGAACAGGGAGATAATGGATCTGAATGTGTGGCTGAGGAACTGGAAGCAAGGATTTACATTCTTGGACCAGTGGGATCTGTTTTGGGGTAAGGATGAATTGTACAAAAGGGACGGGTTGCACCTTAATAGGCGGGGGACCAGCATTCTGGCAGACAGGTTGGCCACTGCAACACGGATGTGTTTAAACTAAGTAGTGGGGCGGAGGGGATGAACTGGAACTATAAGGATGGCGTTAAAGGGAAAGTGAAAATAACAAAAGTTAAAAAGGACAACAGTATCAATGGAGTAGAAAGCTCAAAAAGAGATCATACAGTATGGCCAAGTGAAATAGAAATTGATATGAAAGGAGAGGGGAGTAATGAATTAAAAGTATTATATATGAATGCACGAAGTATAAGGAATAAAGTAGATGAGCTTGAGGCTCAGTTGGAAATTGACAAGTACAATGCTGTGGGAATAACTGAGACATGGCTTCAAGCGGATAGGGCCTGGGAAATGAATATTCAAGAATATACATCTTATTGAAAGGACAGACTGACTGGCAGAGGGGGTGGGGTGGCTCTGTTGGTGAGGAATGATATTCAGTCCCTTGCGAGGGGGGACATAGAATCAAGGGACGTAGAGTCAGTATGGATAGAACTGAGAAATTCTAAGGGTAGAAGGACCCTAATGGGAGTTATCTACAGGCCCCCAAACAGCAGTCTGGATATAGGGTGTAAGTTGAATGAAGAGTTAAAATTGGCATGTTGCAAAGGTAATGATACAGTTGTCATGGGGGATTTCAACATGCAGGTAGACAGGGAGAATCAGAATGGTACTGGACCCCAAGAAAGGGAGTTTGTGGAGTGCCTCCGAGATGGATTCTTAAAACAGTTTGTACTGGAGCCTACCAGGGAGAAGGCAATTCTAGATTTAGTGTTGTGCAATGAACCGGATTTGATCAGGGACCTCGAGGTAAAGGAACCATTTGGAGGTAGTGACCATAATATGATAGGTTTTAACCTACAATTTGAGAAGGAGAAAGGAAAATCAGATGTGTCAGTATTACAGTTGAACAAAGGGAACTATGGAGCTATGAGGGAGGAGCTGGCCAAAGTTCAATGGAACAATACCCTAGCAGGGAAGACAGTGGAACAACAATGGCAGGTATTTCTGGGAATAATGCAGAAGGTGCAGGATCAGTTCATTCCAAAGAGGAAGAAAGATCCTAAGGGGAGTAAGGGGTGGCCGTGGCTGATGAGGGAAGTAAAGGGCAGTATAAAAATAAAAGAAAATAAGTATAACATAACAAAGATGAGCGGGAAACCGGAGGACTGTGAAGCTTTTAAAGAGCAACAGAAGATAACAAAAAAGGCAATGCGCCAAAAAAAATGAGGTATGTAGGTAAACTAGCCAAGAATATAAAGGAGGATAGTAAAAGCTCCTTTCAGTATGTGAATAGCAAAAAAATAGTTAAGACCAAAATTGGGCTATTGAAGACAGAAACAGGTGAATTTATTATGGGGAACAAGGAAATGGCAGATGAGTTGAACAGGTACTTTGGATCTGTCTTCACTAGGGAAGACACAAACAATCTCCCAGATGTAATAGTGGCCAAAGGAACTAGGGTAAAGGATGAACTGAAGGAAATTTATATTAGGCAAGAAACAGTGTTGGATAGACTGTTGAGTCTGAAGGCTGATAATTCCCTGGGACCTGATGGTCTGCATCCCAGAGTACTTAAAGAGGTGGCTGTAGAAATCATGGATGCATTGGTAATCATTTTCCAATGTTCTATAGATTCAGGAACAGTCCCTGCTGATTGGAGGGTGGCTAATGTTGTCCCACTTTTCAAGAAAGGAGGGAGAGAGAAAACAGGGAATTATAGACCGGTTAGCCTGACGTCAGTGGTGGGAAAGATGCTAGAGTCAATTATAAAAGAGGAAATTACAACACATTTGGATAGCAGTAGAAGGATCAGTCTGAGTCAGCATGGATTTATGAAGGGAAAATCATGCTTGAGAAATCTTCTGGAGTTTTTTTAAGATGTAACTATGAAAATGGACAAGGGAGAGCCAGTGGATGTAGTGTGCCTGGACTTCTAGAAAGCTATTGATAAAGTCCCACATAGGAGATTAGTGGGCAAAATTAGGGCACATGGTATTGGGGACAGAGTAATGACATGGATTGAAAATCGGCTGGCTGACAGGAAACAAAGAGTAGCGATTAACGGGTCCCTTTCAGAATGGCAGGCTGTGACCAGTGGGGTACCGCAAGGTTCGGTGCTGGGACCGCAGCTGTTTACAATATACATTAATGATTTAGATGAAGGGATTAAAAGTAACATTATCAAATTTGCTGATGACACAAAGCTGGGTGGCCGTGTGAAATGTCAGGAGGGTGTTATGAGAATGCAGGGTGACTTGGACAGGTTGGGTGAGTGGGCAAATGTATGGCAGATGCAGTTTAATGTGGATAAATGTGAGGTTGTCCGCCTTGGTGGCAAGAACAGGAAGGCAGATTACTATCTAAATGGAGTCAAGTTAGGAAAAGGGGAAGTACAATGAGATCTACGTGTTCTTGTATACCAGTCAATGAAAGCAAGCATGCAGGTACAGCAGGCAGTGAAGAAAGCTAATGGCATGCTGGCCTTTATAACAAGAGGAATTGAGTATAGAAGTAAAGAGGTCCTTCTGCAGCTGTACAAGGCCCTGGTGAGACCCCACCTGGAGTATTGTATGCAGTTTTGGTCTCCACATTTGAGGAAGGACATTCTTGCTATTGAGGGAGTGCAGTGTAGGTTCACAAGGTTAATTCCTGGAATGGCAGGACTGTCATATGTTGAAAGATTGGAGTGACTGGGCTTGTATACACTGGAATTTAGAAGGATGAGAGGGGATCTGATTGAAACATATAGGATTATTAAGGGACTGGACACGCTGGAGGCAGGAAGCATGTTCCCGCTGATGGGTGAGTCTGTAACTAGAGGCCACAGTTTAAGAATAATCGGTAGGCCATTTAGAACAGAGATGCGGAAAATCTTTTTCACCCAGAGAGTGGTGGATGTGTGGAATGCTCTGCCCCAGAAGACAGTGGATGCCAAGTCTCTGTATGCATTCAAGAGAGAGTGAGATAGAGCTCTTACAGATAGCGGGGTCAAGGGATATGGGGAGAGGGCAGGAACGGGGTACTGATTGTGTATGATCAGCCAGGATCCCAGTGAATGGCGGTGCTGGCTAGAAGGGCTGAATGGCCTACTCCTGCACCTACTGTCTATTGTCTATTATCTATAAATAACACTGGTTTGTCATGGCAAACAATGAAGTGGAGAACACCACTAGCAGAGAACAAAAGTCAGAGATCTGAGACCTTCATCTGGATGTGAAAGTAAGTACTAAGTTAGAGAAAATATGCTTGGCAACCAAAAACCCTTGCACTTCATCTCTAAAATATCATTGTGTCAAAGACTGCAGAATCACAAAATGGGTAAAGTAAGGAAGTGGGTCTTAAGAGCTATTGAATAATACAAGCTCAAAGTAAGACCGGTTGTGCTGGTATCACTTCTGCCCTGTCCCCATGGTTTTTCAAATCCTTTTACATGTTGACACTTCACCAGATCTCTTTTGAATGCTCCTATTGCTGTTATTCAAGAGGGCAGTTCACCACCAACTTCTTAAGGGCAACTAAGGATAGGAAACTAAATGCTGGGTCACTCTGCAAAGCCCAGATCCCATGAGTGAATGAATATATAATTGAACCTTCTGTACTATGCCACTGAGAGTGCATTCCAGCCCAATCTCTGTGTAAAAAAAAAATCACCTTTTCCAATAACTTTCATTTCTACACATGTTCCATAGATCTTGCCCCTGCAATAATTGGTACAGTGTTTCTCTACCTACTGCATTGGCAAGCTTCATGATTTTAAATAGGTCTTTCATAGTTCAGATTGGACTGATAATAATCTTGAAGTACAAAGTACATTAATTATTATAGTATGTACACGTTATGCAGCTTTGAGATTTGTCTTGTAATAGTCAACCACAAAACAAAGAAATCCAAAAGAACCCATGAAAAAAGACCATCCAACACCCAATGTGCAAAGAGAAAAAAATCATGCAAATAATAAATGCATACAAGTAGCATTCTGAAATTTAGTCCACTGAGTCCATTCCCAGAACCTTAGTCAGTGCAGAGCTGAGCAAACTGTCATGGAACAGCGAGCAGTTCCTCACCTCGGGCCCAAAAACCCTGACCTCTTCAATCTAGCCTGGCTCTGAAATCTTCATCCAACTATCAGATTCAGTCGCTTCTACACTCTGGGGCCTGGGCCCCACAACCTTGATTCGGTCTGTTCTCAACCTTTCCAATTCAGTCCAGTGCTTAAATCTTCATCCAAACGTTGGGTTCAATCACTTCAGTACGCTCTGGGCCTGGACCCTATCACCTCGATTCGGCCCGTAACCTACCTTTCTGATTCAGTCCAGCACTTGAATCAATCCAACCTTAGGTCTCCCTCGCTCTCAGCTTCTGTGAAAATGAACAAATTTATCCAAATGTTATTTCCATATTAGAGAGCGGGAGCAATGAGACAGAAAGGTAGCAATACCTTAAGAAGGTTGGTCAGGCATCTGAAATATGGAAATAGACTAAAATAAGTAATTAAGAAATCCATGCAGGTAAGGTATTGGTTTGCCATATATCCCATGCACGCTCTTTGGCCAAATACTTAAATCCTACATTCCTAATTGTATATAGGGAAGAAACTAGATTTAAGAATTTCATCAAAGGACAGGATTTAGAACTATTAAAACTATGCCAGTTTCTAATAAAGAGTGCTAGTAAGCATCCACTTACTGCCATTTTAATTCTAATGAAATTAGTTTCCAAAGTTATAAGAACAGTTCAGAACAGAATAGACCATTCAGTAACAATGTTGTGCTGATCCTCCAACCTACTCCAAAATTAATCTAATGCTTCTCACCCACACAGCCCTCCATTTCCTTTCATCCTAACTAAGATTCTCTTAAGTGCCCCTTTTTTCAGTTATATAAAGAGTTAAAGGGAGGTGAGTGTTGATATTGGACCACTGGAAAATGATGCTGGTGAGGTAGCAATGAGGGACAAAGAAATGGCAGATGAACTTAATGGGCACTTTGCATCAGTGTTCACTGTGGAAGACACTACGTATGGAAGACTCAGTGTACCAGAGGTCCATGAGTGTCATTGCTATTGCAAAGGAAAAAGAGCTAGGAAAACTGAAAGGTCTTAAGATGGATATGTCACCTGGGTCAGATAGTCTACATCCCAGAATCCTGAGAGAGGCTGCTGAAGAAACAGATACATTGGTCATGATATTTAAACAATCACTTGATTCTGTCATGGTTCTAGAAAGCTGGGATATTGAAAATATCACTCTGTTCTTTAAGAAGGGAAGAAGGCAAAATTATTGGCCAGTTAGCCTGGCCTCAGGGGCTGGGAAAGTGTTGGAGTCTATTATTAAAGATGAGATTTTGAGGTACTTGGAGACTAATGATAAAATAAATCCAAGTCAGCATGGTTTCTGTCAAAGAAGATCTTGCCTGATAAACCTGTTAGAGTTCTTTGAGGAAGCAACAAGCAGGATGGACAAAACAGTGGATGTCATTTACTTGGAATTTCAGAAGGCACATGAGGCTGCTTAACAAGATAAAATCCTATAGCAGTACAGGAAGGATACTGGCATGGATAACAAAATGGCTGACAGGCAGGAGGCACTGAGTGGGAATAAAAGAGGCCTTTATTGGTTGGTTGTTGGTGACGAGTGGTGTTCCTCAGTGGTCAGTATTGGGACCGCTACTTTTCATTTGTCAATGATTTAGATAATAGAATTGATGGCTTTGTGACAAAGTTTGCAGATAATAAGAAGATAGGTGGAGGGATAGGTAGTGCTGAGGAAGCAATGCAGGACTTAGACAAATTGGAAGGATAGGCAAAAAAGCAGCAGATGGAATACAGAGTTGTGAAATTTATGATAATGCATTTTGGTAAAATGAACAATAGTGCAGTGTTATCTAAATGGGGAGAAAGTTCATACATTGGAGGTGCAGAGGGACATAGGAATCCTCATACAAGACTCACAGAAGATTAATTTACAGGTTGAGTTTGCATGTGCAAAGAAGGAAAATGAAATGTTGGCATTTATTTCACATGGAATAGAATAAAAGCAAAGAGATCATGCTCAGCCTTTATAAGACACTAGTCAGGCTGTACTTAGAGTATTGTCAACAGTTTTGGGCCCCATATCTCAGAAAGGATCTGTTATCATTGGAGACAGTCCAGAGGAGGTTCACAAGGATGATTCCAAGAATGAAGGGGTTAACATATGAGGAGCATTTAGCAGCTTAGGGGCCTGTGCTGATTGGAATTTAGAAGGATGCCGGGGGGGGGGGGGGGGGGGATGGTGGAACTTCATTGAAACCTACCGAATGTTGAAAGGATTAGATAGCATGGATGTGGAGAAGATGTTTCCTATGGTGGGGGTATTCAGAACTAGAGGACATGACCCTTTAGAGCAGAGGTAAGGAGGAATTTTTTCAGCCAGGATCAGCCGTGATGGAATGGCGGAGCAGACTCGATGCACTGAATGACCTAATTCTGCCCTATGTGCTATAGTCTTTTAGTCTATTACCTGCCTCACCCCAACAGCATGTTCCAAGCACACACCATTGTGCTAAGAACCTGACATTCCCTTGAATCTTCCCTCAAATCATCTTAAAATTATGCACTCTTGTATTAGCCATTTTCATCCTGGGAAAAATTCACTGGCTGTCCACTCTAACAATGCCTCTTTTCATCTTATACACCTATTAAGTGGGAAGAGAGAAAAACTGTCCTTCAATTTACATTAAATTCCTCAATGAGCATATTAGTTAGTTCCCTGGAGTAATTACCTGCCTCAGAAATCAAATTACCAAATCTATCATAGAGAGTCAACTTGTTTCTAGATTTACACTGACATGTTTCCTTGATGGTCCACAGCCTGACTCCCTGTTAAACATCAGGAGCTCAAGAACAATTGAGAAGGTCTGAAAAGATCTAAAGATAATGATAATATGTTTGAATCTCAGAGATTTTGAATAAAATGATGACTCATCACATGAATGAACCCTATCATTGTTATCCTGACAGCTTTCAATGGCTATCAGTAGTTATAACTTCCAATGATTATGTCATTGATATAGCCTAGGATGATGCACATGGTAGCTGATGTAAGAAGGGAATTTAAATGAAAAAGGAAATACTGCTCTGAATATATGAACCTAGGCAATAAGAGATAAATGTAAAACAGGTAGAAATCATAATTCTATTTTCAGTCAGCAGGTTGCCGCATAGATATGAGAATCCCTGTGCACTATTTCAAAAATCACACTTAATTATAATAATGGACAGAGGAATTTCACAGCAACGGTCATGCCAATTTGTTAAAAATAGCATACCCTAACTTTTACCCTGTGGAGAATAATTGACTCGTACGGGCAACTACAAAGTTGGAATCCCATTGAGAGGCTAAAGTGATCATTATTAATAATGTGAGTTTTGTTGCAGCTTATAGCATCATCAGAATATTGAGGTGAGATGATTGCCTGGGAGCTATCATGGCTTATTATTCTCCATAAAGACTAAATTGGAAGTGCAATTTCCAATAATCAATTATTCATCTGCAAATCTAGAACAATCAAGGGACGGGAGAAGTGTAACTTCAATAAACAAATACATAAATTATCTCATTTAATTTGAATTTATTGTCCTCCCCATTATTGATCTAGGGAAGTATTTTTATCCACCAAGCCTTGAAACCAAAATGAACAGCAATTGCCAAGTGCTGACATGAAGCAGAACTTTTCAGCTGCAGAGCCACAGGCAGTGACAAACAAAAAGAGGCAGTCCAGAGCCCATCATGAATAATAAAGAGACAACAGTAACTACAATGCTGTAATCCAATCAAGTGTTTGAGAAAATCTGTATAAATAGATCAAATGTTGCTGTAGCGGTTTATAATGCACTCTGAGCCTGTCAGTCAGATTATATAATATTCATAAAGAAAGTGAGGAATGAGAAAATCCTATTATGCCCATCAACTTGATGTCAAATACAGAGAGTATTAAATGGCCTCAGAATTTGATGGATTTTGCCAATTGTCAGCATGTAAAAAATGGGAAATTTGAGACTCCAGAGTGAATATAGAAGACCGAAATCTACTGATGGAGTTCATCCAGCAGGTTCCAAGCTCTCTTCATTGCTGATGTCCAGTAGTGCAGCATGAGTTTCTTCAGTTTTCTGCTGCTTAATTTGGGGAGTCTGCTCTGAATTCATCATCATCATCATTATGTGCCATGGTGTATGAGGTGGACAATCTGACCATGATTGGTCTTGGAAATTCTATCTACAGACATGGTTTGCCAGTGCATCTTCTGGGCCATGTATTTACAAGACAGGTTACCCCAGCCATTATCAATACTCTTCTGAGATTATCTGCCTGGCATCCGTGGTTACATAAACAGGACTGTGATATGCACCAGCTGTTCATACAATGATCCACTACCTGTTTCTAGGACTTCATGCGACCCTGATCAGGTGCAACACCTTGCCTAAGGGTGACCAGCAGTTCAGCAAAGGAAAGGAGTGTTTTACACCTCTTTTTGTAAATACATATCTCCAAACTGCCACCCTACTCTATGTTCGTGCCTCCAATTAGACCTGGAGCAGAAGTGCAGAGCACATTTATTGTAATAAGGACATAACAGCTGTGTGGAAGGAATGTCTTTTTTAATGATTTGTGTTTTCTGCTTTAATTATTTAAAATTGTTTATAAGTTAATAGTTACTAATTTATTTTCAACTGATGGTTCCATTTTTAGATTTTATTATATGTTCATGATTGTCAGGAGAATTGAGAAACTTTTGAAGGCTTTGTTGCACAGGAAGTTGAGGAAAAGTAGAGCTTTGCCATTGGCCGGATATTTGCATAGGAGTTCTGGGGTGGGGCTCATTCCAGCTGTTCTTATACATAAGCAGATTGAAGCCACTTGGCCATCAAGTCTGCACCGACATTCTATTAGGGCTAATTTATTATTTATTATTAATCATTTATTATCCCTCTCAATCTCATTCTCATGCCTTCTTCTCTTATTAACCAAAAAACCTATCAACTTTTCCTTTAAATATACTCATGACTTGACTTCCAGACTCACTCTGCCTAAGCCTTTTAATAATCGATAGGTTTCAATAAAACCCCCCTCATTCCAGTGAGTACAGGCCCAGAGCCATCAAATGTTCCTCATACATTAACCCTATCATTCCCAAAATCATTCTCTTTACACTGACTCGACCTGCAAGTTAACTTCAGGGAATCCTACACAAAGACTCCTGTCCCTCAGCAATTATGATTTCTGAATTTTCTCTCCATTTAGAAAACATTCTATGCCTTTATTCCTTCCAACAAAGTAGATTACCATACACTTCCCTACTTTATATTCCATCTGTCACTTCTTTGCCCTAATCTGTTTAAATCCTTTGGCAGAATCTCTACTCCTTCAACACTATCTGCCCCTTCACCTAACTTCATGTCATCCACAAACTAGGCTATAAAGCAATCAATTCTGTCATTCAGATCATTGATAACATGAACAGAAGTGGTCCCAACAGTGACCCCTGCAGAACAGCATTTGTCAGCAGCAGCCAACGAGGAAAAAAGCTCCCTTTATTGTCACTCTTTGCCTCCTGCCTGACAGCTGATCTTCTTTTCATGCTAGCATCTTTCCTGTAATACCATATTTTCTTATCTGGTTTAGCAGTCTCATGTGTGGTACCTTGTCAAAGGCGTTCTGAACATCCAAGTAAATAACAACCACTGACTCCCCTGTGACTATCCTACATGTTATTTCATCAAAAAATTCCAACAGATTTTTCAGGCAAGATTTCCCCTTCAGGAACCCATCATGCCGACTTTAGCTTATTTTACCATGTGTCACAAAGTACCCTGAAACTCTATCCTTAATAACAGACTCCAACATCTTTTCAACCACTGAAGTCATGGTAACTGGCTTATAATTAACTTTCATTTGCCTCCCTCATTTCTTTAAAAAGTGGAGTGACATTTGTAATCTTCCAGTCCGCTAGAACTATTCCAGAATCTAGTGAACCTTGAAGGATCACTTTTAATGCTTCCACAATCTCTTCAGCTACCTCTTTAATTTTTTTTAATGTACCTGAAGTGCTTTGGCCTGAAACATCAACTTTACTCTTTTCCTAGCTGCTGCCTGATCTGCTGAGTTCCTGTAGCATTTTGTGTATGTTGCTTGGATTTTCAGCATCTGCAGATTTTCTTTTGTTTCTAAAATATCTTTTGGTATTATTGGCTTGCTTACCTTCATTCTTTATCTAACATATAACATTTCAAGCACCATTGCTGCAAAATACAGTCTTTACCTTCTTGTTTTCAATCTTCTGTTAAAAGTTGTATGAGTAGGGTTGCTTGTAAATCCACAAGAAACTGGTGCGCGGTGTAAGGTGGATTGAGAAATAGATTTTCCAATTGGGTTTACCAAACAAATGTAATAAACCCAAAATAAAAGCTTTGAGATCCATGAAAAAAAATATAACATTTCTCATTGAGATCAATTGGGTAAGGGCCTCAGTGATCCAGAACTTTCTGAAGGTCGTTCACCATTCACACTGGACCATTCAAATGCCTTGATAATATGTATCCATCTCCTATGCATTAGGCGAGGTAACCTTGATGCTAAGATCACGCTGCTGTGGCAAATACTGCTGCGGCAGATAATCTACAATGGCAGAGCAGCCATAGCTAGGCCAGTGCACTGTGGCTGGCTCTGAGTCTCAGCAAGGAATGGTAAACTCAGGCGGAATGGTAGAGATAGGAGACTCAATAGTTAGGAGGATGAACAGGAGATTCTGTGGCTGCAAAACAGAAGCCAGGATAGTGTGCTGCTTCCCTGATGTTAGGGTCCAGGATGTCTCAGATGACAGTAGAAGATTCTCAAGAGGGAGTGTGAGAGGTCACAGGTCGTGTTGCACATTGAGACCGATGACATTGGCAGAAAATGGGAAGAAGACCTCCGCAGTTAATACAGGGAGTTAGAGAAAAGCCTGAACAACAGGACCTCCAAGGTAATAATCACAGGATTACTCTCAGTGCCATGTGCTAGTCAGGGCAGGAATAGGATAATGGTATAAATAAATGAGTGGCTGAGGAAGTGGTGCAGGAAGGAGGGGTTCAGATTTTGGATCATTGGGATCTCTCTTCTAGGGAAAGTATGGTCTGTATAGAAATCATGGGTTACAACTGAACCCGAGGGAGAACAATATACATGTGAGCAGGTTTGCTTGAGCTGATAGGGAGGGTTTAGCTAATTTGACAAAGAAATGGGAACCAGAGTGATAGTGCTGAGGATGGAGCAGTTAGTTGACAAGTAGATGCATTGTGTAGTGAGACTGTGAGAGTGTACAGGCAGATTATAGGGCAAAATTGCATTCAGTGGGATGAGGTGAACTTTAACATGGGGGCAAGATCAAAAAGGGTGATGGATACAAGACATATTTGAATGTGGAATAAGGTAGATGATGTTGTAGTGCAGTTAGAGATTGGCAGGTTCACTATGATGTTGTGGGCATCACTGAGATGTGCCTGAAAGAAGAATATAATTGGAAGCATGACATCCAAGGATACACCTTGTATGGAAGGACAGGCAGGTAGGCAGAGGAGATGGGGCGGTCTGTTGGCAAAAGAATAAAATCAAATGCTGAGAAAGAGGCAACATAAGATCAAATGGTGTAGAAACTCTGTGGGTAGAGTGAGAAACTGCAAGGGTAAAATATCCCTGATAGAAGTTATATGCAGACCCCCCCAAACAGCAGACAGGTTGTGAGCTATAAATTTCAGTGGGAAATAGAAAAGGCATGCAATAAAGGCAATGCTATGATAGCCATTGGAGGTATCAGTATGCAAGTAGACTGGAAAAATCAGGTTGGTGTTGAATCCCAAGAGAGGGAATTTTGTAGAATGCCTATGAAGTGATTTTATGGAGCAGCTAGTGGCTGAGCCCACTGGGGAAAGACAGTTCTGGACTGGGTGTTACATAATGATCCAGATTTGATGAGGGAGCTTAAGGTAAAGGAATTATTTGCAGACGGTGATCATTACATGATAGAATTCACCCTGTTGTTTGAGAGGAGAAGATGAAGACAGATTTATCATTATTCAAATGGAGTAAATGGAATTACAGAGGCATGAGAGATGAGCTGGCCAAAGTTGATTGGAAGAAGGCAGAATCAGGGATGATGGCAACACAGTAGTGGCTGGAGTTTCTGGGGGAATTTGGAAAGCACAGTACATATATATTATGATGATGAAGTATTCCAAAAGGGAAGATGAGATAACAATGGGTGTCAAGGGAATTGAAAGACAGCATAAAAGCAAATAAGAAGACTTGTAATATACCAAATATTAGTGGGTAGTTAGACAATTTGGAAGCTTTTAAAAAGCAACAGAAGGCAACTAAAAAAAACACAAGGAGAGTAAATACGGAATATGAAGGTAAACTAGCCAAAAATATCAAAAATGATACCGGATGTTTTTTTCATTAAGAGCAAAAAAGAGGCCTGAGTGGATATTGGACTGCTGGAAAATTATGTTGGAGAGGTAGTAATGAGGGACATGGAAATGGCAGATGAACTTAAAAAGATTTTGCATCAGTCTTCAATGTGGAAGATACAAGCAATATGCCATAGATTCCTGAGTTTCAGGAAGTAGTTACTATTATGAAGGAGATTGTGCTTGGGAAGGTGAAAGTTCTGAAGGTAGATAAAGTCAACTAGACCAGATAGAATACAACCCAGGGTTTTGAAAGGGGTAGCTGAAGGGAATGTGGAGGCATTAGTAATAATGTATTAAGAATCACTAGATTCTGGAATGTTTCCAGAGGACGGAAAAATTGCAAATGTCACTCCACTCTTTAAGAAGGGAGTGAGGCAGAAGAAAGGAAATTACATGTCTGTTAGCCTGACTTCAGTTGTTTGGGAAGAAGTTGGATTTCTTTATTAAGGATGAGAATTCAGGGTACCTGTACATGCATGATAAAACATGTCAAAGTCAGCATGGCTTCCTTAAGAGGAAACCTTGCCTGTAAATCTGTCGGAATTCTTCGAGGAAATATCAGGCAAGACAAAGGAAAGCCAGTGGATGTTGTTTACTTGGATTTTAGATGGCCCTGGACAAGGTGCCACTCATGAAACTGCTTAACAAGTTAAGAGCCCATGATATTACAGGAATAATACTAGCGTGGATAGATGACTGGCAAAGAATTGGAATAAAGGAGGCCTATGCTGGCTGGCTGCCGGTAACAAGTGGTTACTGCAGGGAATAATCAACCATTTCTTTTCTGAATATATGACAACAATTTAGATGAAGGAATTGATGACTTTGTAGTCAAAATACAAAGACAGGTAGAGGGGCTGGTAGTTTTCAGGAAACAGGAAAGCTGCAGAAGGACTTGGACAGATTGGGAGAATAGGCAAAGAAGCGCAGATGGAAAATAGTGTTTGGAAGTGTGTGGCCATTCACTTTGTTAGAAGGAATAAATGTGCAGATGATTTTCTAAGATGTGGAATATATTCAAAATCAGAGGTGCAAAGGGACTTGCAAGTCCTCTTACAGGATTCCCTAGAAGTTAACTTGCAGGTTCAGTTGTTGGTAAGGAAAGCAAATGCAATGCTATCAATCATTTTGAGAGGACTAGATTATAATGCTGAAGCTTTATAAAGAATTGGTCAAATGCACTTGGAATATGAGTGGCTTTAGGTCCATTATCTAAGAAAAGATGTGCTGGCATTGGAGAAGGTCCAGAGGAGGTTCACAAGAATGATTCTTGGAATGAAAGGACTAACATATGAGAAGTCCTTGATGCCTCTGGGCCTGTACTCGCTGAAGCTTAGGAGAATGTTAGTGGATCTCATTGAATTCTATTGAATATTGAAAGGCATAGAAAGAGTGGATGTGCAGAGGGTATTTCCTATAGCAGAGGAGTTTGAACCAGAGTGTGCAGCCTCAGAATAGACAGATTTAGAACAGAGATCAGGAGGAATTTCCTAGCCAGAGGCTGGTGAATCTGTGGAATTCATTGCTGCAGATGGCTATGGAGGCCATGCCATTGGTTATATTTAAAGTGGAGGTGAATAGGTTATTGATTCATAAGGGCATCAAAGGTTATAGGGGAAAAGGCAGGAGAAAGGGTGCAGACTCAATGGACCAAATGGCCTAATTCTCCTTCTAAGTCTTTTAGTCTTATATAAATGTGCAGGCAGAAAAAAATTAGAAAGGAAGAATTTAAACTTTAAAATATCTTTCATAATCTCAGGGTATTCCAAATCACTTCATGGTGAATGGAGGTGTGCCACCTGCCATGATTTGTCCATCTGTGAAACTAAACTGATTGCTGTCCAACAAAAGCACTTCTTTGGTCTCAGTAGCATGTGCAGTGATTGATCAAACCTCAACCCATATCACTGACAACTAATTATCTGATCGTTACCACATTGCATTTGGGAGTTAGCTCTGCACGTTGGCTGCTATGTTTGCTCCACTGCAGCAGAGGCTCTTCTTCAAAAGCTGCTTCATTAACAGTAAAGTGCTTCAGAATATCCTGAGGTTACGAAAAGAGATTTATAAATACAAGTGCTCCTGTTTTTTTTTCTTTTTCCTTCTTTCATATCAATTAACCTACTTTTCCAAACAGGATGCTTTAACAGAGATTTTTTTTTGAAGTAGTATATTCAAACCTCGTAGTGGAAAGTCAATAATTCTTGAAATTTTAATGATACATTCATATGATAAACTGTGCACCAATCTGTCAGGAAAGAACTCCTGATGCAGGAATCATGGGGAAAGGAAGGTTGGTGTTGAGGGTGTGATTGGGATCGCATTGGGGTTGTGATTGGGAAGATGGGAGAGGAATGTGGGATCGGTACTATGATGGGGGTAATGGGATAGGATTAGGAAAATGAGGCGATGAGCTAATGATGTCTAATTATAATGGGTTAAGTACATTAACAGGTATTTTACTGAATAATTAATCAGTTCTGAAACAGTAATTGAAGAAGTCATTTGGCCCATAAATCCATGCCTGCTTATTCTCAAAGTGATCACATCATCTCACCACTTCCAAATTATGTCTCTGTAGTCTATTTTTTCTCTCATTACCATTTATTCTCTCCATATTTTCCAACAGTCTGCTTAAACTGGAGATAATTTACTGGAATCAATTAACCCATTCTCCAGGAATATGGGCGGAAATCAGAACAACTGGAGAAAATACACAGGGCTCCAGAAGATCTGCACACATCCAGCACCTGAGTTTAGGATCAAACTTGAATCTTGGGAACTATACATCAGTTGCACTAACACAGTGGCTCTGTATTACTCTTGTGAATGTGAGTTTAAACTTTGCCATAGCTCTCTGAGATCATGAATTTGTTTTGACATAAATCCAAAAATAAAAACCTGACATAGAAAACAACATAAAGTGCATGACACAGTAAGATAGTTGAAAAGCAAACTCACTGGTTCACTGGCTCAGTAATGTGTGCAAGAAGAGAAGATAAACTTGCCTACTTAACTGAAACCGTAAGACCATAACACACAGGAACAGAATTAGGCCATCTAGCCCATCGAGTCTGCTCTGACATTCAATCATGTCTGATCCATTTTTTCTATCTCCTCCTGAACCCCAGATCCCAGCCTTCTTCCCGTACCCTTTGATGCCATGTTCAATCAAGAACCTATCAATCTCTGCCTTAAGTACACCCAACAACTTGGCCTCCACAGCTGCATGTGGCAACAAATTCCACAAATTCACCACTTTTTGGCTAAAGAAATTTCTTTGCATCTCTGTTTTAAAAGGGTGCCCCTCTATCCTGAAGCTGTGCCCTCTTGTCCTAGACTCTCCCACCATGGGAAACATCCTTTTCACATTGATGCACCATCAATAACTCCAGGAGACTGAAATTGAATGATAGGCTTTTATTAACAGCGAAAAGGGAACACGACATGTTGAAGACTGAGGGAGGAGCAATGCCCCAATCACCTTTATACTGGGGTCTGTGGGAGGAGCCACAGGAGCAGTCAGCAGAGGGGCGTGTCCAGACAGGCACACGTAGTTTACCACTCACATCTACTCTGTCTAGGCCTTTCAGCATTCGAAAGCTTTCATTGAGATCCTCCCTCATTCTTCTAAATTCCAGCGAGTACAGACCCAGAGCCCTCAAACATTCCTCATATGATAATCCTTTCATTCCTGGAATCATCCTTGTGAACCTCCTCTGTACTCTCTCCAATGCCAGCCCAACTTTTCTAAGATGAGAGGCCCAAAACTGTTCACAATAGAAACTTCAACCCCAATTTTGTAATGTGTCAAAGGGGGCTAAATTAGCTATCCCTCCACCCACCCCACCCCCCAAAAAACAGGCAGCTGGCATTGGTATCAAGATAAACAATTAATCCCAGTCTGTTCCATGGAATGGAGGAAAAACAAACTAACTGCATTGAGAATTATAAAATTATAAACATGTTACTTATTATAATTATTTACACAATAGTAATCAATCCTTAAGTACATTATTTTAACAGGGCAAATTATTGCACTTTTGTTCTGGTCTGACTGACCTTGCAAAGGTCACAGGAAACATTGATGAGGGCCATACATTTGAGTGGTCAGTATTGATTTTAATACTGCTTTTGACATGGTCCCATTGAGTGACTGGCCAAAAATGTAAACGGTCACAGTGAAAGCAGCATATGAGGTCCAAAACTGGTTTGTAGCAAGAAATGTGATAGATAGGGTAATTATTTTTTTTACTGAAAGCTTATTACCTGTGGGATTCCATTGGGCAGAGTACTTAGTTCCTTGCTTTCAGTGATATTTATTAGTACCATAGCCTTAAATGAAGTGGGTATGATAAGCAGGTAGATTAAGTGAAAACTGTCCCCGTATCTCACAGTACAAAGGAAAGTTTTCAGCTGTGGGAGAAACAGATTATCTCATGAGTTCAGCAGAACAATGCCAAATGGACGAAGCAAAATGACATGGCAGTGGAACAAAGAGTTCATAAAGTCTGTGTCTACACATCCGGAAAGCAGAAAAGATTAATAATGTGGTTAAAAAGCCATAAACAGTGATTTCCTTAATCCTAATACACAGCGTATAAGAGAGGAATACAATTGATTCCTGTTAATTAGGACACCTTAGGATAAGTACATTTTGGCCCAATTAAGCTACTGCCCTGATTAGCCAAAGCTTTATGGAAATAGTTAAAAAGGTATAAAAAGATCATCTGCTATTTAACTGAGTAACAAATTCTATATTTAAATGAAATACTGAACAAGTAAGAACACTACAAAAGCTACTTCAGTTCTATAAAGCTGTGTATTAGTACCTAATAGTAAACAATAGAGGAATTCATCCAGTGTACGCAGCTATGTATGGGATATCCAGGGAGCAGTAGCACCTCTGGTGAAGGGTCTTTTCATGTCTATTCTGGGCAGCTTACACACCTCTGGATGCCACCGGACACATAGCTCTGACTTGTAACTGTTTGGAAGCAACAGTGGCAACGCCCTAATACACCGTTTCAGCAGGCGGGAAGGTAGCCAGCGAATCTCATAATGTAATGAACTAGGGACATGGCTGTCCTGAAATGTGAAGCCAGCTCTGGCGGACTGGGCAGATGAGATCAACAGTGAGATCCATTGGCCAAGAAGATGGTTCTGCAATGTTTTCTGGTGAGCAAAGGGCATGAAAAGACATAGAGGAAATCATCGGCAACCAAGGAAGACCCTAGTTTGTGCCAGCTATTTATACCACTGCACCCGGACGTCCAAGGTTAACAGAATGGAATTTTCCCGGTGCAATGGCTTTTCCACTTTCATATCTCCCCCACAGGTTTCCTTTCATTGTTGTATACAATGGACAACCAGCACATCTCCATGTTCATTTGATTGATTGTAAATGAACAAAATTAGTGCAAGCACCTAGTGCAGATAATGGACTCCTTCCTATAATGCTTTTGATGATTGCATCCTTCAAATCTTCATTCTCATTGTAATGTTCAGGATGGTTGTTCATATCTTTGAATTCTTTGTAGTGCCTAATTTGTTGAAGCAGTGAAATCATTTTGTTTTCACTCCAATCTGTTTCTGGCATCTCCAGCCTAACTGCTTGAAACTGCAGTGAGCAAAACAGTTCTGAATTGTCTTACTGCTTTATTCTTGGCAACTGTTTGTGACAAAGATCACTGCTTTTTAAATGCAAACACATGCAAAGATTGCAACCTAAACTCTGTTTGCTCTATATAACGGGCATACGTCCATGCATTATAAACTATTGGACTGATGCTAATTATCAACAATTTGGAAATAGTCTCCTGTCCCACAAGTGCAAAAGTATCCCAAATAAACAAAGAGAATCCGGGCTATTTTCTAGATTTGTTTTCGTTCTTTAAAAAATACTTGAAATAAATGGTTGCCCCAATTAATGGATGGACTAATTAACCAGAAGACACTGTAAATGCAACCACAGCATGAGTCGTGACAGGAAAGATGTGACTGCACTGGAGAGATTGCAAAGGAGATATTTGAGAAAGTTACCAGAACAGGAAATATTTAGTTGTGACAAAATATTGGAAAGACCAAGGTTGTCTCCTTTGCAATGACAAAAACACCACTTTAAGAGCCCAGCAATTGCAGTGCATGAACTTATGAAGAGACGGATGAAGTAAAACAGGAAGAAAACATTTCCTCTAGCATGGGGCAGTAGTTTCAAATAACTGCCTAAGAGAAGAGATGAGGCAAATGTTTTCACCTTGAAAATGGCAAAGACCTGAAATTCACTGCCCTAATGGGTGATAGAAGCAGGAACTCACACAATGTTTGAACAGTCAAACAGCACAGGAGTACACAAAGTGGAGCTGCTACTGCACTGTTCCTGGGGCCCAGGTTTAATCCTGTCCTCAGGTAATATCTAAGTGAAATATCATATTTTGCCTGTGCCATGTGGGTTCCTGGTTTTCTCCCACAACCCATAGAAGCGCTGATAGTTCAAATGGCCTGTTACTGTGTTATAAGGAAATAATTGTGATGTGAGACATGCACGTAGAGATCTGTGATCTTTGGGGCTATGGTTCTGGTACCAGAAGGTGGGATAACATTGGCATTTCTTTTTTCACTGATATAGATGCAATGGGACAAATGGCCTCTTCCTGTGCTTTTAATGTTCTTTTAATTTAATGTTCTTTTAATGTTTTTTTAATTTAAAATCTGTAGTCTGGGTGTGATACCTCTCGACAGATCATTCAATGGGTAGATATCCCTAAAGGAAGTAAACATTGTGAGATGATTGCACAATGAATTCTCACTAGCATATCAGCATGAGCAAATTTATGCCTCTGTTATTTATGGTTGGGGTGTTATCTTATAAATGATATTCTGAGAACCAAGAGTAAATGATCATGGTGAAGGGTACAATAGAAAGTGGGAGCTGTTGAGATTAGTGCCAGGAGAATAGCCTCAAAGCCAAGGATATGGTTCTCCTGGAAGGATTTTAATAATCACACATGAGTGATTAAAGTTAGCAGATCATATCCAATTACTGTATTGTTCCAACTCAGTATTAGTGTCAGCTGTTGTTCTGCTCTCTCTTTCTCATGCTAATCTGTGTGGTCTCTGCGCAATATCCAGAGGAAGTATTAAGAGTCAACCCACCTCTGGGAGCTAGTATTTAGTGCCTTTATGTCACCAAGGAAATCATTTCGTTATCAGTGAGAGTTCTCTCAATACACTGCAGAAACCTAAAACAAGGTTGCAGAAGCAGCCAAGTGTGTAGAACTGTAGCAAGCAGCTAGAAGATGTAATCCAGAAACTAACCTGGAAATAATTAATAATTTATTTAACTAACGCTAGTACAGTTTCCAACCTGGCATGCGTACAGCTGGGAGACATTAAGAAATGATGTAGCTGTAGCTTCAGCCTACGCCTTTTCGGTCTGTTTTAAAGAATACCCATGTTTTTTGTTGTAATTTTGTCCTATGAAATCATTGTTGTAAATGATGTTTTTTGTTATGTTTGTACTGACCAGAATAAATTAATTTCATTCATGTATTCATTCATGATGTAGATTGATGTGTGGAGTTTCAAAATGGCTGTCTTGGCATCTGAGTGGTACTACTTTCTGACTGGCATCATGAGTATCTACACCATGAGTTAGTCATTACAAGGAAACTTAAATATGTGGTAGCTCAAGAAACTAACTCCAAATAGTCTCCCAGTTTAGATTTCTTTATTGTCATATACACTAGGGCACAACAAAATTTCTTGTTCACATTAAACTCACAGAGAAAAGAGTATTTACAGGAATAAATACAACAGTAGGTATATTTACAAGCACAAAACAACAGATAATAGTCGTGATGTCTGAAGTAGGCCAAAAATAAATGCTTTAGTATCGCCAATTAAAGTGCCAAGGAAGGTTGAAATCATCAAGGCGAGTGCAGACAGCGTGCTGGTGTTCAGCACTATCAACCTTCCTCTCACTCACTGCTGCCAGAGGAAGGTGCACATGTGTGATGGCTCCTCTCTCTATCTCTCTTGCTCTCGCTCACTGCTCCTGAAAAATTCCTTGGGCTTGAATGGTCTCCCTCTCGATCCTGTCAGAGCATGGTGCCAGAGTCCTGGGTCTTGGGCAGGCTTTAATCTACATGTTTGGTGGATTGGACTTTGTAGTTCATGTTATAAAGTGTTTCTGGTTTCTGGTCACTCCCTTTTTCTTTTGCTATTGTGGGTGATTCTGAATTGGGCCAGATTGCAGGTAACGGACATTGAGCTGACCTGAATATATGCTTTTCGCTCTTTTATTGTTGCCATTTGCACAATTTGTTTTTTATTGCACATGGAGTTGGGGGGTGAAGGTTGGGTTGGGGGGTTGATGTTTATTCTTTGAATGAGTTCATTGGTTTTCTTTGTTTCATGGCTGTCTGTGGGAAGATGAATCTCAGGGCTGTATACATTGTGCATACTTTGTCAGAGTCGGGGAGCAGCCAATACCTGCTAAAAGAACATCTGCAGGCATCCTGACCTCTGCAAGGGACTGGCAGCTGTTGGTGGACCTTGAATGGCAACTGAAGTTCCCCAACCATATCGCAGCTACCACCCTGCGACCAGACATTGCCCTTGTGTCTGAGTCTACTAAGCAAGTGGTGCTGCTGGAGCTGACAGTCCCATGGGAAGATTGCTTGGAAGAGGACTTTGAAAAGAAGCTCTCCAAGTTCACAGGGCTGGTCAGCAACTGTCAGCAGGCTGGATGGAGAGCAAGGTGTCTTCCAGTGGAGGTTGGATGTGGGGGATTCGCGGCCCATTCTTTAGCCAGAGCCTTCAGCAATTTTGGCATAGTGGGAGAGAGGAAGAGGAGAGCCGTCTGCAGTACCACCGATGCGGTAGAGACGGCCTCAAGGTGGCTGTGGCTCAAAAGAGGGGAGCCATGGAGTCATAGGTAGCTAGCAATCTGGACACAATCTGGGGGCTGGGGTCTGATCAGCCCTGACTGGGTCACCTGGAGAAGGGTGTATGATGTTGAAAGACCTGAAACACCCGATGATTCCAGGAACATCACTGAAGATGTGTCCAGAGGCATCAGTAGATGTATGTACACAGCAGTGGTTTTCTTTGTTTCATGGCTGTCTGTAGGGAAGATGAATCTCAGGGCTGCATACATTGTATATACTTTGATGATAAGTTTGAATCTTTGAATCTTTAAAGTGACGATAATGGAATAACCAAGGGAAGTAGAATTAAGTGTCTCTGAACATAACAGCACCATCAGGAATGAGGATGTGATAAAGGTGATTGGTTCAGAAATCTGATGGCAATCTGGAAGAAGCTATACTTGAGGCTGGTGATCTAGTTTGTTGAGTCCTGTACTTTCTACCAGAAGGCAGGGGATATGTCTCCCAAAGTGCTGAAGCAAGTCATTCTGCTGTGTCATTCTGTACAATGAATTCAAGGCTACCAAGCATAGTACACCATTTGAAGCAATGTGTAAAATCCCAATAGTATGCAAAATATTACATCATAAGACAAATTAGATCAACTTGCTCTGCCATTGGCAATGAATTGCTTTTAGCAATACTATTCAAAAACTTTGAAAGTATCCCACCTTACTTATTAATAGCTAGTTTCTCTTTCAATGAGCCCATAGTCCAAATCAATGGTATGCATTTGCATAATACATGCCTACCATTAATAGAAAAAGCATTAATATTGTAATTACTCCCTTAAGTCCATTAATTTAATGCTCATAGAAATAAAACTCAAACAAAATTCCTGGGAAATAAATGCCCTGGTAATGAGAGTTGCTCGTATATTTGTAGATAGTTATCATTTCAAAAAGCTGGTGAACAATAATTCTTTTTGATGAGTTTGAATAATAAATCATTTCATTTACACCCTATATAGGATCAAATGTTATTATACTGGCTGCTTATAGGAAAATAAAATATATCAGGATGAGGAGCTTAGTATTGTTTGCCCCGATCACTACCATGTACCTGATGCTCACAGAATGCAACTCACAGAATTATGTTTCAGAAATGCAGGAGGCATATAAAGAGTGCATTATATATTTTAATTGTGGGGCTTTCCACTCCTGTGTATGGAGAAAAGGAACAATGCTCAAAAGCAATATTCTGTCATAGAGCATTTTGTTAGCTACTTCAATCAGTGACTGTTTGTGGAGCTGTAATCATCAAATACTTGTTAGTATT